>NC_086186.1:18837500-19144166 GCF_023053635.1 Elgaria multicarinata webbii | reverse complement strand
CATACGCCCGGCCAATTACAGATTATTGTGCATCTGATGTCCATGAAAGCTTGTGTCAAAATAAAACTGGTCGTCTTCAGGGTGCCATAAGACTCTCGGTTGCATTTGCAGAGAAGAACTCACCGGAGCCAATATTGTTAAGCTTTACGTCAGCTCACGAAACGTGTGAAATTTGAGCTGCATCAATGCCCACTCTCCAATGCCCTCATTCAAAGAGAGCAATCGAAGTACCACACACACACACACACACACACACACACACACAATTTGTTCCATCCCTGCATAGAACTCATTTGTTCCTCCTACTTGTACATCCTTTAGCATAAAAGCCTGCAGTGAATCCAATCCTCACTTCCTTACAGTCAATTGCAAAATGTCCAGTTGATGATATTAATAGCTGCTGCGCAGCTTCCAAAATCTCTCTCTCTCTCTCTCTCTCTCTCTCTCTCTCTCTCTCTCTCTCTCTCTCTCTCTCTCTCTCTCCCTCTCTCCCTCCCTCCCTCCCTCTCATTTTTGCTGCAACGAACTATTATTTCCTTAGCCCACTCTTTAGCCCAAAAGGCTCCTGGAGCAGCTGACAAACAGTCAATAAAGGAGCACATTCCCTGCCCTCAGGATTGCAATCTAAAACACAAGGAAAAACGGAGAGGAAGGGAAAAGGGGGGAAATTAATTATTTCAGCAGAGCACTGCTTCTGCTCTCACCTCCCTTTGCTCAGTCTCACTACGCTGCTACCCCTCTGAATCTTTCTCTCTTTCTTCCTACCCTCTCTCCCTTGCCCCCGCTCTCTCTTGCAAACTCTCTTTTGGAAAGTTTAGCCACTGCCAGAAAGGGGCCAAAATGTTCATCTCAGGCAGTGGAGGCTTGTGGCTCCAATTTCTGTGGGGCTGTCAATCTGCTGCAGATTTCAGTCAGGATTCCAAAGGAGCTATCCAAGGTTCTGGAACCTAACCACCACCATCCAATAGGTACCACACCTTCAATAGCTCCTATGGAGTTCTGGTTGATTCGGAGTAAAACCCAGAATGGATTTACATGAGATCAGAGATGAAAGAATGGAGCAAACTACTTGAGATTGCCGGTAAGGATTCATGTTTTTAATACCTTTTCTGGCCCCTCTATGGGGAAAGCTCCCTTCATATACCAGGTTAGCACATCAAGGAGAACATTTCCACAAAGCCTTCCCCTGATATCATAGGTTTTGTGGGGGGTTTGTTTTGTCTGTTTATTTATTAATTAAATTTATATACTGCCCAACTGGCAGGTTCTCCTGGGTATGTGTGTGTCTGGTTTGCAGTCAAACCTTCCCAAACAACAATAAAATAAGAACAGAAACAATAAAAACACCAAAATATTTAAACATTAAGTCATTAAAGATATTAAAGACCTGGCAGTGCAGTTAATTACTACAGTGATGGAATCACGTTTAAATGCCTACTGGGAGAAAGAGGTCTTAACCTGACATCTAAATGTGGACAGTGAAGTCACTAGGCAGAACTCCATGGGAAGGGGATTCTACAGACAGGGGGCCACCACAGAGGAAGCTCTTTCCCTGTCCCAAAACCTGCTCATACCAATGCCCAATGGTGAAGTAATGAGTTTTGGAGTGTAAGAGCTCATCATGACATCCCCACAGCCATGACCCCCCAAGAAGAGTCCAAAAATGTAGGGAGCTCTCTTTATCCCAGGAGTAGGACACATGGTGCTTGTGGGCACTAATGCATCTCTGGACACTTTTCTTGGCATATGCCAAGGTGCCCTACCCTTCCCACTTCTTAAAACACAATTTCATTTGGCGCTGGGAACTGTGAGTTTAAAGCAGGTTAGTGTGTTGAAGCTCAGATCCCAGTGCTGCCTTGGACAAAGGTGTTTGGGGCAGGTATTTCTCATCCTTTGCCATGCCTCTCATGGCAGCCATTTTATGGTCGTGCTCAAGACAGTTTCTCAAACTGCCAGTTGTGCCCATGGCCCAAAAATATCACCTACCCCTGGTTTATATCACACACACACACACACACACACACACACAAGATCAGCAGTAAATGTTCAACTTATCAAGATCAGACACAATCTCAGAAGAATGAGCTGGCGTCGGTTTCTCATCTCCATTGAGTTATAACCCTTCACCAAGTGATTTGATTAGATTAATTTGGGATCTGTTACACTGGAAGTATGCTGGGTATTTTGCCCTTGACTTCTAAGGATTTAAAATGGGATTGTCATATGGCCAGATTTTCTCCCAAAGTTGTCAAAATAACCAAAACTAAACACAAACTTGAAGACAGGGATAATGATGATAAAAACATTTATCTTAACTACTTTATTAGAACTATGACTAGTCTGCACACAACGCAGTAGTTACAAAGTATGGAATGAAATAGTTATAGCGAAGTTAATAGTTATCCCCTAATGTGCCTTCCTTCTAGTTGTATTGACCACTATCCTATGTACGCTTCCCTGGGAGTAAGTCTCATTACACACAGTGGAGCTTTCCTCCAAGTGCACCTGTTTAAGGCTGAGCTACAATTCTACGCACCATACTTGGGAGAAAGCACCATTTAGCTCTGCAGTTCTTAATTTTGAGGAAACATGGATGGGATCAAGTTGTAAATAGTGTTCACTGACCATCTCCAGTTTCCCCATTTTACCTCCCACAAGGTGTCAGTGCTATTTTCCATATTTTGGGCCTCCCAAAAAGGACACCTTCTTATCAGGTAATCTAGCATTTCTATAGCCTACAGAGAGTCACAGCTTTCTCATTCTGGTCCTGGGCACTTAAGACATTCAGCACCATGGATTCTGGACAGCGACCAGAATTTTCACCCTGAAAGGAGAACAAACCAAAGGATTGAACAGTAGTTCTCTTGTTCTGTCAACTGGGTGGTAAAAGGGCAGGAATCCTGCATTTTTAGATTGCCATATGGTGGGTGGATAGCCATACAATAGGTAAAGCTTCTATTTTTAAAACAACAACAACAACAACAACAACAACAACAACTATATCTGGTTACAAAACTGCACCAAATAAACATGCATTGAGATATGGGGGTAGACATCATGTAATTGCAACTTCAAACCATCACAGGATCTGATTTAAATGTCTGCAGTCTCTTACCACATTCCATCATAACATTGAGACTGAGATATAGATACACACACACACACACACACCCAGGACTTGAATACAAGTCATGTAACCCAACTTTGCTTTTTTAATCATCTCACCTGATGAAACGTTTTGAAGAACTCAAAAGCTCTGCACACTATTTCAAGTTCTCCAAAACTATATTGCCATAATATAGATTGGAGATTTTTTTCACCCTTACAGCCAATACTGCTTCTTTAGGGCTTGGCATACGATTATAGGTTCATAACTTTTGGTCACTTGTTCTCTATATCTATCCAGCTATAATATTTCTACTTTAAAGTTGTCTTTTAGATAGGCATGTGGGGACACTATGTATTCAAAGTTAAACTTCTTTTAAAAAGTTCCTTTGATTCCAGTGGGAGAGATTAAAGTATATGCTTTACTCCTCCCATAGAAATCAATGGCATTGAAGCTGCAATCCTATGCCCATTTACCTGGAAGTAAGACCCATTGAATTCAATGGGACTTACTTCTGAGTATACATGTATAGGATTCTGCTGTTCAAGTCATTATTTTTGGTGCGATGGTGCCCTTTTTGTTAGGGACTTATTATATTATCAGAGACCCATCTTTACACAAATAAAAATCAAATTCCTTTTTCATTTCAGATAGATTTGATTCCTTTTCTTTCTTCCTTCCTCCCCCCCTCTTTTTAAAAAATCACATTCATTACCCTAAAGTTATATTGATTTTTTAAAATTTATTTTTTAAGGATAGGGTCAAAATTGTTTACCATTTGTCATAGATTAGCGATTGGACCATTCAGCCTGTTACCCAGATTCTCTTCTCTTCTTATTAATTAAACCCTTTTGTTTTCTTATTAGTCAAAACTGGTGCTTTTTATCCTTATTTAAACAACTATTTCTTTTTGCTTTTCCTTTATCTATAGGAGTTATTTAAATATTTTACAATACTAATACATTTTTTTTTATTTTTAATGTTGGGATTCGTTTATTTTTGAACAAATCTTTCGTTTTACCCATGAAAAAGTAATATGTGAAATTGATCTGTTCACTTCTGTTATATTAGCATTGGCTATGTGTAGCTGGAAACGGTTGTCTCCAACGAGAATCAATTTTTAGAAACACGAAGGAACCAGGGCAAATGTATATTGCGTGTAGTTGCGTTTTGTGTGCGTTTTAGGGGTGATAGTTATGCTTGAACAACCTACATTAAACCAGAAACATCGAGCGGAAATATCGCTTTCTCGGGTTTCTTGATTACCTGCCACCCAAAATGGTTATTTTTCTGGTAACAATTATGCCAACATTAATTATAAAAGGTATCCACAATGTGGGTATGTACAGTTCATATACATCAGTGCTGTATGATCCCCCAACTCAAATGTAGCACGCGGAAATTGTAAGCTCTTCGGGGCGGGCACGTCTGATTAAGTTACTCTATGAAAACGTCATTAGGTTAAGAGTTTAAGAATGAATTCATAACACAGAAATGGAAAACAACAGAATTTAGAAATAGGGGGATGGGATTTTATGGGGAGGGCACAGGTTTTTTACGGTACATTTTTTAGTCTGGGTCCGGATTTGTTACCTTAGAGCATTCGGTTAGAGGAGGAAGGCATTTATTGCTGAGTTGTGAAGTTAGTAATTTCTTTACGACTGTGCATCAATTACAGTGCGATCCTATGCAAGTCTACTCAGACGTAAGCCCCACTGAGTTCAATGAGACTAACTTCCAGTTAAGTAGGTATAGGATTTCAGCCTTAAAGGCTTTGTATTTGATTAATCACTTGAGTTTCCATCAACTGATTAAAATAAAACCTGTGTTCCATATCGCCCAAGGTAGGCAACTATTTAAGGTATTGAAGGAAGCAAGAGCAGATCTGCCATGCAACGTGTTACAGTCCTGTGTAATATTTCGTTTTTCATTCTCTATCGCAAGAAAGTAGTGTTACGGTGCAACACCCACCCACATCATAATGTACTCTGATATAACAGGGCGTCAGAAATGGAAATGTGCCATTCATGCTCATCTTCCCCAATGGGAGTTTGACCTCCCCGATTAAAACTGCATGCTCACACAATTAATCAACTGAAGGATGAGTTGATTAATCTACCAATTAAAACTTCAAGACCTTACGGTAAAGTTATTACCAATGCCAAATAGCTCATCCATGCTTCTTTCATCACTCTGGTTAACAAGGAACTCTTGGTGGGGTGGGGAGAATGCCAGCACCCATTTGAGGGTCGTCACCCTTTTCAAGTTCCCACGCAAACGTCTTCTACCATACACAGGGCTAACAAACTGAGACTCAATCCAGACAAGATGGAGGTACTGTTAGGTACGGTTCATTTGTCCGGAGAGGTGATGTTTGCCCTGTCCTGGACTGGGTGGCACTCTCCCTAAAGGATCGGGACCGTAGTTTGGGGGTGCTCTTGGATCCAGAACTGTCACTTGAGGTACAGGTGAACTCAGTGGCAAAGAGCACCTTTTATCAGCTTAGGTTGATATACCAACTACGCCCTTATCAGGACAGAGATAGCCTAGCTACAGTTATCCATGCTCTGATAACCTCTCGCTTGGATTACTGCAATGTGTTTGAAAACGGTCCGGAAGCTTCAGCTGGTACAAAACAGGGCAGCCCATTTACTAACAGAGACTGGCCGGCGAGATCACATGACGCCAGTCCTTTTCCAGCTTCATTGGTTGCCGGTCCAGGTCCGGGCCCAATTCAAAGTGCTGGTATTGACATTTAAAGCCCTAAACGGTTTGGGGCCAGGTTATTTGAAGGAACGCCTCCTCCCATATGTACCTGCCCGGACCTTAAGATCATCTACAGGAGCCCTTCTCCGTGAGCCCCTGCCCAAGGAAGTGAGGCAGGTGGCTACTAGAAGGAGGGCTTTCTCCGCTGTGGCACCCCAGTTGTGGAATGAGCTCCCCAGAGAGGACCGCCTGGCACCTACACTGTACTGCTTTCGTCGCCAGCTGAAGACCTTTTTATTCTCTCAGTATTTTAACACTTAATTTTAACTTAAATTTAAATTTTACTGTTCTAACTCTGTATTTTAATCTTATACCAATTTTGTTGCGTGGTTTTATCCTGGTTGTGCTTTTTATACTGTATTTTGTAATTGTGCTTTTAACATGTTGGTTGTTTTATTATGGTTTTAATTTTCGTGAACCGCCCAGAGAGCTTCGGCTATTGGGCGGTATAGAAGTGTAATAAATAAATAAATAAATAAATAAATAAATAAACGAGATTAATATCTTTTCCCCACCCGTGCGTGCGCCCCCCTTTACATACACACCCGCACATTGCTCACCTGGCATTCTTGGTGAAAGAGGTGTGTGGGGAGGGGAGGAGGTATCACATCTCTCCGTCCCTGACAGAAGCTAGGAGCTTTTGACAGAAATCCCTACGTAAAAGTCAGTTCCTTTTATCACTTTGCCAAAGCTGCCTGCATCTGTTGAATTTATTTCACTAAAACCAGCCCTGCCGCCCGTCAACCTATGCACTACTCTATAGCTTCTTGTTATTCTAGGGTAGAAATTTAGCTAGTTTTCTTTTCATTTTTTAACGAAACCAAGTCACCCCACGATCTGCTATGAAGCCACCAGCGTTCTACCCTGTTCAGTGCGTGTGTTTAAAGATTCCCACGCAAACGTCTTCTACCATACACAGACTCTTCTTGTACACTTGTTTTCCATCCACAAGGTGCATATTTGTATCCACGCATTTTTGCAAGTTATCTCATTCTTTTGGGAGGTTTCATCGCATTCAGTCCTTGCTTTGTAGTAAGGGTTAGGGTTATTTTATGTATGTTAGGTGTGTCCCCCCCCAAAGAGAAATAAGATATGTATGTTTATGCAGAGAATACATAGACATATGAAGGATCTATCGATATTTTTGTAAACCACCCAGAGAGCTTCTGCTATTGGGTGGAATAGAAATGAAAATAAATAAATAAAATGTAATAAATAACCTGCAGTTTAAAGTTCTGTGCAGAAATGACTGTTTCATCCCATAGGGTTGTAGACATCTCAAGTGTAATCCCCTCCTTAGGATGTGTAATTCAAAGATGAAAACTGCAACAAAATGTTGCAGCACAGAGTACTGCTGTTCAGGATTCCAGCCAGTGCAGTCCATCCCCTCATTTTCTATCCCCCACCCCAACAGTACTCATTCTGTGATCACTAAGCGTTCCCAGTCTTCATTGGTTATTTTTAGGGGTTTTCCTTCCCACGTAGAGGATTACCTCCCCCCCCCTAAAGATTTGTTTAACTTCTGCAAACAGATGATGATGATGATGATGATGATGATGATGATGATGATGATGATGATGCAGCAGCAGCAGCAGCAGCGCGGTAAAGATTCTATCATTTGTGCTCCATTCTTCATTGCCTCCCGCTTAAATAAATGGAATTGAAAAGTGCTTAATTTTATATTGATTCTGCAATAGACACGCCCTCCTCCTCCCCACCCACAACCCATAATTGCCCCTCTAAGATATAATGACGGGCATTTTGCAATACAATACATTAAGAACCTTTAGGCGGTTAAAATACTCCAAGGATGTTCGCGCGGAATTTTGGGGTGGGGGAGATAAACCGGGGCGTCCGTTGTTAACAGGCACGTGTAACTATGGATGCTGCTAATTGACAACAACAACAACAACAACAACAACAACAACACACACACACACACACACACACACACACACACACACACACACATTATGTATTGGATTCTCGTGGAATTAATAGCTTCGGTAGTTCGGTGATCTCTCCAGACACACATCTCGTCGGAAACCATTGTCAAAGAACCCTCGTCAATTTCGCTCTGTCAGTTTCATTCCAACATTTTACCTCTCTGTATTGCACAGAGCTCTCTGGAATGCTGCCACAAGGTGCTTACCAGACACAATAATGTTAGGAAACGCACCTAACCAAGTGGACCCATTGATTTGAGTGTATGTTTGCGGGGGAGTGGGGCTGGATTTGATGAAATTCACACTGCATCACTAGAGAATGCCTTCCAAAGAAAATATCTTAAGTAAAAAATGCCTCTTTAGGTTTTGGCACCGCAGATGCATGATTCGCTTTAAGAAAAACATTTTTTTAAAAAATTTTTTTACTAGCTCCCCCAGGAAAGTGCTCTGTCCTGACCTTGTTTCAGTGGTAGCTACCACGGAGGGTACAAAGGCTGTGCACACATACACACACATACACACACACACACACTCTCCTTTTGGGGGGATTGTGGGGGTGAGGTGGAAGGTCTTTTTTCCAGATAAGGACGACACTGAGTGCAGTTTTCCTTATGAGTAGCTTCTAGCTGGCTTTGTAGATCCATCCTTCCTTTCTTCTTTCCAACTGCTTGCGTTTCACAGCTCCCAAGATCCTAGGCTGGTTGTTTTCTTTAATTAAACTCAATGTCAGCTTTAATTTTCCGCCTGGATGGCTTGCTATGCCTTTATTGGAATTAACATTTTGTTTATATATGTCATTGCACTTTGTATAGACTAGCACGTATTTGTGGGACGGAGGGGCGATTTCTTTACAGTAGGTGGGCTGCCCTGGAGGAATCAAGGCCTGGAGGGCCTTCATCTGTGGATGGACAATTTTGAAGCTCTGGGATATGTGGGGAGAAACTCAGTCTTCCCCCCCCACCCACCCAGCCCCATAAAACCACAGTGGGATCGGCATACACAAACGCAGGACGTTGTTATCACACATTCAAAAGAAGAAGACACATGTATATTCCATTTTCATGAATCCAGATTAAATACCACTCCTCTGTTCCGCATCTGCAATCACTCCCTGGGTACAGTGGGATATGGTGAAACCAGCTGAGGCTGGTGGCTCTAATGTCGATGGAACTGTGATGCCATTCTGGGGATTAGTCAGAACTCTAGGGGAGCTATCCAAGGTGCTGAAGCTTAATCCTAAATAGGGTTGGCACCTTGGATAGTTCTGTAAGAGTTCTGGTTGGTTCTGGATGAAACCTAGAATGGATGCTGTTGGCTTTGATATCAGTGGGGCTGTGAATCCACTCTGAGTTTCAGTCATAACTCCAAAGAAGCTATCCAAGGTATGGAACCTATTTGGGGGGGTTGGTATGGTACAGCACCTTGGATCACTCCTTCAGAGTTCTGACTGGTTCTGATGGAAACCCAGAGAAACTCTTTTTATTGGTGCCACCCCATCCCTCTTATATGCAGAGACATATTGCACTCTCCATGGGCATTCTATTTTCCCTCCACACGAGTCAACAGTAATCATATATGGGAGAAGATACCACCATGGATGGGGACTCAACCTTCATCCTGCCTCCAATAATTGCTCTTCACTGTGCACCAGGTTTCAACCTGTGTTGGTGGAAGTAAATGAACCCATCCTGGGTTTCACTTCTTGGTCATGCTGGAGTATGACGAATCCTTAGCAACTGACTTTTATAGTAAAAACAGCTATATTTACCTCTGTGGTCTTGCTATTACCCTATTTCTTCGATTCTAAGACATACTTTTCCCCCTATATAAACATCTCCTAAAATGGGGTGCGCCTTAGAATCGTGGGTGTGTCTTAGGATTGTTGTTGTTTTTTTCCTGTTGGTGGTACTGAAATTAGTGTGTGTCTTAGAATCGATGGTGTCTTACAATTGAAGAAATACGGTAAATAGCACCTAGGTGGATTTTATCCCTTTGCAATTTCTTGCGGAGTAGCACTGGTCTACTTCGTCCCTAGACCTCAATGATGTCATCTCTTTGTTCCACTTGGAGGTAGTTAAAGGATTTTTGGAAGATCTGTCTTTTTTTCTTTTTTGAGTTGGAAGAGTGAAGAGACACACGAAAGACCATGGACCAAAAAAAAAAAAAAAAAAAAAAGGAAAAGGAAAAGGAAAAGAAATACCTTTGAAGCATACTTGCGATAACAGAACCAGCAAAACACTTGTCATACTTTTGCTGCCATGAACTGGGTTTCCTGAAATAGCATCTTGATAATGATGCCTCTAGGCTCCTCCAGACTAGACAGTTCTCCAACCCCACCAAGTAAGCTAATTATCCCAAAGCTGCTTTCACCACAAGTGCACATCTCTTTTGATTTACATTCGATTAACAGCCTCATGTAGTAAAGCTCATAAAATGGATGCTCCTCCATAGGAAAAAAAAAACACCTCCCTGCAAATAGAAAGCTAACACATCAGGGATCAAGGTTCTATCCAACCCCTTTTTCCTGATGTGCTAGCCTTCTACTTATTTATTTTATTTTACATTCGGGAGCCTTATTTGTATCTGTGTGGGGGAGAGAGAGAAATAGTGAAGCTCGAAAGAGAGAGAAAGAAGACTGTCCTAGGATTTTCCAAGGATTTGGGTTTTTTTTAAAAAAAAATGCAGGGGGCAGACAGTGTAGATCTACAGGGGTGTTGTGTTGTAGACCCCTGCTTTAGATATTTTAGTTTAGCACTCATTTCTCCACAGAAAACCCTGGGGCCTGCGGTTTTGTGAGAGAGGCTAGGGGGTCTTTAATGGAGCATTCTCAGTCCTCTCACCAAGCTACTTTCCCCAGGATTTGTTGATGGAAGCCAGGAGACTAAAATGGATACAGATTTATAGGGTGGGCGCCTCCCATGCATTTATTTATTCCATTTCTATACTAACAATAACCAACACTCTCTGGGCAGTTCACAAAAGAAAAATAATAAAATGCAATAGCATAATTAAACATAATAATAAAAGAAATATTACAAAGTTAAAATCAGAATTAAACTAGGGTTAAAAAACAGCCACAAACACACCCAAAGGAAAAGCCAGCAGTAGTGCAGGGAACTTAAAACATGCAAACACATTTTCTTTCCTTAAAACATAAACAAGAACTGAAAACCCTGGGAAATAGAAAGGTCTTCATCTGGCATGGAATAGACAACAATGTAGGCACGAAGGGAACCATAGGAGTAGCAGGAGTTCTCACGCTGTTCCAGGACAGGCTGGGCCTTTCCATCCCTGCTTTCGGCACAGGGGATGGTCAACCTGTTACAAGGGGATGTTTTCTTCTGCCTCTATGGGAGTGGACTTCATTTTGTTTCTCTAGTCCAACAGGGGGCCCAGGAAGGCAGAAGTGGTGCCTGAGAGACCCCAGGCATCTCCTCGCCTGATTCGCCAGGCTTTATCTCTGCCAGGTGCCAAGCAAGCCCTCTCAAAAAACCCAGGAGGAAAGAGGATCAAATGCAATCTCTCTTAGAAGGCACCAGAGAGCGAAAGAGACATCAAAATGATGTGACATGCCAATCTCTTGGCAGGGCAGAGAACCCTTGCTGACTCCTCTCACTATCGGTTCTAAACAGGCAGCCTCTGCACAGCGGCAGGTGGGAGTGGAGGGCCAGCCAATAACAAACACACAACACACACTCACACACATCCTGCACATTAGAATGATCAAAATCAAAATATCAGTGGTATGAAAAGGAGCATCAAGATCCGTCCTTCCTAATTTTGCCATCTCTCTCTCTCTCTCTCTGGCCTAATCTACACCAAGCAGGATATTGCACTATGAAAGTGGTATGAAAGTGGAATATAAAAGGCAGGAGCCACACCCAGCGGTACCTAGTATGTGTCAATGGGCCCCAACAGTTGTCAGTGCACTTCAATACCTCTATAAAGCAGTAGTGTGGCTCCTGCCTTTTATATAACCCTTTCATAGTGCAATATCCTGCTTGGTGTAGATTAGGCCTCTCTCTCTCTCTCTCTCTCTCTCTCTCTCTCTCTCTCTCTCTCTCTCTCTCTCTCCCTCCCTCCCTCCCTCCCATTGGTCTTCAGCTGGTGGGCTGATAGCCACAGTTGGGTTGTGGACCAAGCTAAGATTGGTTGTGTGAATAGCAATAACTTAGGTGTCTATCTGTCTGTCTATCTGTGTGTCTGTGTGTCTTTCTCTTTTAGGGTCTGTCGCCCAGAGAGCTTTGGCTATTGGGCAGTATGGAAATGCCATAAATAAATAAAATTAAGGGAAGAGAGACAGAAAGGGAGATGGAAAGGAATAGTCAAGGAGAGAAGAGGAGAGAGATGGAAAGGCAGGCAGGCAAGGAGAAGGGAGACATATAGAGTGTAAAAAAAAGCACAGAGAAAGGTGGACATGTATAATAAAAAAGAAAATATAAGTGGGTTTGGGTCCCATGTTTCAAGTTAAAGCTCAAAGTGGGGACAGGATCTGAAAAAGAAAAATGGTCTACATTTAAACACACACGCGCGCACACACACACAGGGTAGCTGTCTGTCTATGGGTGGATCTGCTTTGTGAGCAGCCTGAACATCTCTGTTTCCCTCTGTGCTGCCTGCCTGGTGCAGTGATACACACACACACACACACACACACACACACACACACACACACACACACACACTTTTATGCAAATATTGTAAAGGCTGAAAAGAAAAAGGAAGGGAGAATTAGTCTGGGCCTGTCTGGGAACACAGATGCACTGTTGTACATAACAGTTTGCTCGGCCACTGGCTGTCTAAGCCCAGCTGAACATAAATCACTACATTCAGATGATTGCACCTGGCAACAAAACCCCTCCCTTGAGAGTCCCACAGGTCAAGTTTATAGATACAACAGAATCAAGTGGCAAAGCCTTTCCAGGGCTGCACCGCTTCAGTGTGAAAGGGGAGAAGGTTGCAGTTTTAATGTGTTCTCATCAAATGAACACTCCTTTCAGGTAGGAAACCAGCAGGGAGAAGTGCTCAGCTTAGCTTTCCACCCCCAGCCCCTGGCAGCGGTCTTCCCCCACTTGAGATGTAGGGAGGAGTTTTAGTGGAGAGCAACGTTTAACCCTGCAACTGCAGGCTGAGTTGGTACAGTCCGGGAAAAGCACTTAGAATCACAGAATCATAGAATAGCAGAGTTGGAAGGGGCCTACAAGGCCATTGAGTCCAACCCCCTGCTCAATGCAGGAATCCACCTTAAAGCATCC
This sequence comes from Elgaria multicarinata webbii, assembly GCF_023053635.1. NCBI lineage: Eukaryota > Metazoa > Chordata > Lepidosauria > Squamata > Anguidae > Elgaria > Elgaria multicarinata. The sequence continues at coordinate 19,131,093 of NC_086186.1, read as the reverse complement.
TTGACAGATGGTTGTCCAGCTGCCTCTTGAAGGCCTCTAGTGTGGGAGAGGCCACAACCTCACCAGGCAGCTGATTCCATTGTCGTACTGCTCTAACAGTCAGGAAGTTTCTCCTGATGTCCAGCTGGAATCTGGCTTCCTTTAACTTGAGCCCCTTATTCCGTGTCCTGCACTCTGGGAGGATCGAGAAGAGATCCTGGCCCTCCTCTGTGTGACAACCTTTTAAGTATTTGAAGAGTGCTATCATGTCTCCCCTCAATCTTCTCTTCTCCAGGCTAAACACGCCCAGTTCTTTCAGTCTCTCTTCATAGGGCTTTGTTTCCAGACCCCTGATCATCCTGGTTGCCCTCCTCTGAACACGCTCCAGCTTGTCTGCATCCTTCTTGAATTGTGGAGCCCAGAACAGGACACAATACTCTAGATGAGGCCTGACCAGGGCTGAATAGAGAGGAACCAGTACCTCACATGATTTGGAAGCTATACTTCTATTAATGCAGCCCAAAATAGCATTTGCCTTTCTTGCAGCCATATCACACTGTTGGCTCATATTCAGCTTGCGATCTACAACAATTTGCCTTGGATGCATGTATAAACTGGGCATGGAGGCAAATCCTCATGTGAAAACACAGACATACCAGTCAGATTCATTAATTTGTGCAAGGAGGGCGTCATGCCCAAGGTCGTGTGTTCCAAACACTAGACAGCGACCCACCGACAGGTAGCAGCTGAGATCTTCCCATTCCAGAGCAGAGCCCCTTTTGGCGCCCTGCAACTTCACTTGAGGGTAGATCTGCGCCAAGCATCAGCCTTGAACATGTGGTGCTGCCTTATATTGTCAGACCACTGGTCCATCTAGCATAGCTTTACCCAGTGGAGGCTGGTTGCTTCTATGCCAGTGGGCCATTGAATCAGTTTCAGTCCGAACTGATTGGAACGTTAATGTAGCTATACAAGATTCTGAGCCAATTTGGGCCGGGTGTGTGTGTTCAGCACCTTGGATTGCTCCTTTAGAGTTCTGACTGGTTCTGACTAAAACCCAGGGTGGATTCACAGCCCCACTGACATTGGAGCCACCAGCCTCCTCTGGCTCTTGTACATTCAACACAAATTCCTGGGCTCAGAATTGCTTAACTCTAGGGTTGGACTTGATGACCTTATAGACCCCTTCCAACTCTACTATTCTATGATTCTATGAATATATCTTCTGCTCCAAACTCCAATGAATGGATCTTGGTGTTCTAGTAAATAAAACAAAGTCAGCTGTGTAAGCCTCCAGCCTGCTCACCACTGCTCTAACACAGAATTTCTCAGTAAGTTCACCCAATCGATCCCCAGGGTTCTTAGATAACAGAGCCATGACAGCAAAACTGCTTCAAAATCAATATATGTCTGTAGTACAGTCAAGGGTTCTCTCTCAGACTAGCTTTGCTGTATTATATGTTAACGCCTTTAAGGACTGATCGTATAGATCCACTTCTAAAAGCTGCATTTTACTGTGATTGTTGTATTCTAAATATTGTATTGCAAGCCAGCCAGAGAATACATGTTGATGAACGCCCATTTAAATGAACAAAATGAAACAAAATAGAAATGCCACCTTTCTGCTAAATGACATTTTGGGTGTAATTCTATGCATGTTTAGCCAACTTTTCTTCCATTCAGATCCCTGTTACAAGTTACCAGAGATCTATTAACAGAGAGATCTCCACTACCATAGATTAGGGAGGGATGAATCTGTCTAATTTGGTTGCCCTGAGTTTGTCATTTTTCTAATCTTTAGTTTAGTTTGTTCTGAACTTTGAGAATTTTCTTAAATTCTCTTAAATTAAAGAATCTGAAATTTGGTTTAACCCAACCGTTGAGATTTTTTTAAAAAAGTTTGCATAACTATTCAGTTGCATTTATGTCACATTCCTCCAAATACATTTTTGTATGCATTTTCCGCAAGTCTACACATTTTTGCATGCGATTTTCCTAATATCATTATTTTTTAATATTATTTTCATTATGATGTTCTTTTTGGGGTGCACTTTCCCCTTTAGAATGCACATGTTCATATGCATTTTTGACTGGGGAACTTGCTTTGGAGAAGCATGAATTATGAAGGATAACTGAGTTTTGATTTGATAGTGTGAAATATGAAGTAAATTTTCATTAAAATACCAACCAAATTCCTCCCGCATCCCTACCAGGGATCTCCTGGGGCAGATGTCAGTAACTAGTTGTCTATACTGACTGTCAATAGTTCTCCCAAGGTTCCTTCCCAACCTTACCTGGAGATATTGGAGGTTGACATTGGGAACTTTTGCATGCAAAACATATACTCTACCCTTGGGCTATATAGTTATCCCCCTAAAGCCCCAGACTTAGTAAAAGCATTTAGTTATGTAGTTTGTACTCCAGTACTTTAGTTGTATCATCATCATCATCATCATCATCATCATCATCATCATCATCATCATCTAATTGGTTCCCCATGAAGAATTTACAGAGACTTTTAAATGTTATTTTGTCAAATTTAACAGCTAGAGACTTCGGCCATAGCTAGACCTATGGTTTATCCCTGGATTGTCCAGGGGTCAAACCGATTTATCTGGGGCCACAGCTAGACCTAAGGTTTATCCTGGGATTATCCAGGGTTCGCCCCTGCCTGAGCACTGGATCCCCTGTGTGTCACCTAGATGAACAGGTTTGACCCCTGGACGATCCAGGGATAAACCTTAGGTCTAGCTATGGCCTGGGTGACACACAGGGGATCCAGTGCTCAGGCAGGGGCGAACCCTGGATGATCCCAGGATAAATCTTCAGTCTAGCTGTGGCCTTCCTTTCTCTTTGCAGCACAGTGGGAAGTGTGTGTGTGTGTGTGTGTGTGTGTGTGTGTGTTGTTGTTGTTGTTGTTGTTGTTGTTGTTAAAAGGCAACTCCATATCCTCACATTCTTTTACCTGCATTTGAGCATCCTTAAAAGTATTGTGATGTCAGCGGAAGAGCTACAACACCCTGGACATTTGCATTCAATAGATCTTGATTTAATTCCAATGATATCCTACAATCACAAGGGTAACCTACCCAACCAATATTTATGGGTGCACAAAGGAAGTTACATTGTATTGTCCTCCCCCTGCTGGCTCTTCCTCAGCAATGCAAGTCACAAATCTTCACAATGAAGATGTACAGCAAGCCTGAGATACGACCCCAAACTGGGCATCCTTTTAGACATGACAAGGTCTGCTATCACAATCCATTAATTCTACTATTGACTTAAATATGGTTTCCATTCCCACCTTTCTTCCATGCTGGAACTCAGTATTCTAGCACCTAATTTAACTTAAATTTAAATTTTGCTGTTTTAATCTCATATTTTAACCTATATTAATTTTTGCTGTGTGGTTTTATTCTGGTTGTGCTTTTTATATTGTACTTTGCATGTGTGTTTTAAATTTGTTGGTTGTTTTTATGCTCTTCATGGTTTTAATTTTTGTGAAGCACCCAGAGAGCTTCGGCTATCGGGCGGTATAAAAATGTAATAAATAAATAAACATAAATAAATAAAAGGTGGCATCCTTGAGGTTCCACAGCAGTCTCCCATTCAGGAACTGACTTGCTTACTTTCAGCAAACATTTTTGCATCCTGTGCCTTCACACATGACACACAAAATGATCAAGGAAAGAGGGGAATGGCCTTTTAGGTCATTTAATGTTTTGCAAACAGCAGAGCATAAAGGGGGAAATTATTAATCATTTCCTAAGACTATTCTCTTAATTCTTTTTTAAAAAATCTCATCAGGTGGAGACATCACTAGTTGAGTGGATTAAAGAGTGGATTTCCAAGTAAAGCAAAGTGAATCTGGCGTGCATGAAAGCATGTGTTTTGTTGTTTATTCGTTCAGTCGCTTCTGACTCTTCGTGACTTCATGGACCAGCCCACGCCAGAGCTTTCTGTCGGCCGTTGCCACCCCCAGCTCCCCCAAGGTCAAGTCTGTCACCTCCAGAATATCATTCATCCATCTTGCCCTTGGTCGGCCCCTCTTCCTTTTGCCTTCCACTTTCCCTAGCATCAGCCTCTTCTCCAGGGTATCCTGTCTTCTCATTATGTGGCCAAAGTACTTCAGTTTTGCCTTTAATACCATTCTCTCAAGTGAGCAGTCTGGCTTTATTTCCTGGAGTATGGACTGGTTTGATCTTCTTGCAGTCCAAGGCACTCCCAGAATTTTCCTCCAACACCACAGTTAAAAAGCATCTATCTTCCTTCGCAGGAAGAAACATTAACAATCTCAGATATGCAGATGACACCACTTTGATGGCTGAAAGCGAGGAGGAGCTGAGGAGCCTTATGATGAAGGTGAAAGGAGAAAGTGCAAAAGCTGGGTTGCACTTAAACCTCAAAAAACAAAAAACAAAAAAAACCAAGATTATGGCAACCAGCTTGATTGATAACTGGCAAATAGAGGGAGAAAACATGGAGGCAGTGACAGACTTTGTATTTCTGGGCGCAAAGATTACTGCAGACGCTGACTGCAGCCAGGAAATCAGAAGACATTTACTTCTTGGGAGGAGAGCAATGACAAATCTTGATAAAATAGTTAAGAGCAGAGACACCACACTGACAACAAAGGTCCGCATAGTTAAAGCAATGGTACATAGGTAAATTTTACTCTGTTCCAGTGTCTGTACTCATAACTTGTGCAGTGTGAAAGACGAACTGCTGGCATATCCATGTGTAGTAATTCTTCCTTTGTATTGAGGCAGGGAACAACATTAGTACAGGAATCAACATATCTTAAAAATCCTTCATTTTACATTGATCTGGGTAGGCCTGCTGGAAAAGGCTAGTCTTCAAAGCTGCCTTAAAATCACAGAGAGAGTTAATTTTACGAATCTCTTCTTCTTCTTCTTCTTGGGCAGTATCCAGCAGTGTCATTCCGCAAACTCAAATAACACTAGGGAAGCTCCACCAAATCATTCCATTTCACAAATGATTGCACAGTTCACATTTGTGCCATCCAATGCATAGCTGCTTGTGCAAGAGTAATGCACAACTGATTGTACAACCATGCTTAATGTAACATTACTTGGTTTCTCCACTTGTGTATAGTTCAGAATCTAATTTCTACTAGTGCAATGTCATTTGCACTAGCAGAATGACACAGTTGAATACTACCCAAAATGATGATGATGATGATGATACAATATCTTAAAAATCTCCCTAAGCAGATTACACTTTTCATTGGTGATGTAGCCGAATGTGTTTAGAACATCAATATTTGTGTCTGTGTTACTGTGTTAGAGAGAATATATAGACTTCAGAAATCTGGGCTAGCCCAAAATATTTCAACACCTGAGAATTAGCATTAGAGTTGTCACTTGATTAAAGAAATAATAGTCCATGAATCCTGTGAGTGTCAGCCAATTAATCAATTGATGGATTGATTAATTGTGCAAATGTAAGCTGCAGTGACTTCAATGGGTTTTACCCCCTAGTAAACCTGCTTAAAATCATACTGCATAGATAAATCTGCATGTGAGAATAAAATGACAGTAGTTCTAAATAATAAATTTAAAAAACCCAATCCTTTTTCTGTGTTTTTCAGTGGTAGTCATGGGGGCACCATTTGTCCTATTTTATAAAGGACAGTCCTATATTTGAGGAGCTGTCAGAGGAATGTTCTCTGTTTGAAAACATTCTGCCTTTGAAGCGAATCTCGTCTGGAAATGAAGAACCCTAAGAAGAGAGAAGGAGGGATTGGCCTTGAAGTTACCCATCCACAGTTAGCACCTGGATCAGGAGACACAGGTCTCCTGATTAAACTATGGGGAGACGTATACATTTCCTTTAAAATTCTACTACTGATTTCTACATTTGCTTCCATAAATTTTATGCAAGCTTGCATCCTCTTTTGTCCTCTTTTTTTTGGGGAGAAACTTACACGCAAAATTATACGTGTATGTGTTGTAAAAGGCATCTTCTTAGAAGTCTTGTTTATTTAAAACTCTCCTGTACCACCCTTCATCAAATCAGAGTCAAGCACTGTACAACAGAATGCCTCTTTTAAAAAGCTGGATTGTCATGTGCAGATTTTTATAATAAAATAAAATAAAATAGGCCTCTTGATTATTTGGGGACACAGCTACTGATGAGAACAGAAGCCAAAATGTGTAGGTGTGTGTGTGTGTGTGTGTGTGTGTGTGTGTGTGTGTGTGTGTGTGTGTATGTATATATATATATATATATATATATATATATATATATATATATATATATTTCTGCTGGAAGGCTTTCTGTTAAAAACCCCAAACAGCGGTGAAAATCTCATCATCGGAACTTGACAATTCACCACCTTTGTCAATGGTGACCAAGATCTACCGCCTAAGACAGACACTTCACATTCTGAGTCATGGGAGCGCCTGGCGGAAAATCGTGTCCATGTACCCAGGAATGAGAAACTGAATGGAGATGGTTGCGTGTTGCACATTGAAAAACACAAGAGTGGGGGTGGGGTGGGGTGGGGAGATGGAGCAGGGGGAGGAAACACTCCCTTCTTTGGCCCAGGCGCTGTGCCAAAGAACCGTTTCCTGCCTCACCCTGTGCTTTGCCAAGTCCAACGGCCCCTTAGCTTGCTCGCCTTAGAAGCAGCTATTTGCTTTGGCCCTGCACTTTAGAGCTGTGAATTATTCACCTCCTGAGTGGGTTTCCCCCCCCCCTCCATCCATCCCCCCCCTTTTTTTTTTTGGCAGCCCTGAAAAGCCTCAATAGCTGGGAATGCCATTCTAATGACAGGGAAGCACAGCTTATTTAGAAGATGAAAAGAGGTTTGTGGTCTCATAGCAGCGCCTTGCAGCCCTCAAAGAAGGGGCTCTAATGATGGGGTGGGAGGGGGGGTGAGAGGCAGGGGAAAGCCTAAAACAAACTCCAAAAGGAGAGCAAATAAAGCATCCAGGAGCTTAAGATATATTAAATTACCCTGATTAGGAATTTAGGCAAGGCTGGAGGCTGCTGGAGAGGGGAAGGGGGGGCACGCCCGAGAGATGCTATTCATGGCTGGGGAGCCGGGTCAGGAGGTCACAGGAGTTCACAGGGCCTGCCTCCTTTCTTATGTTAAGAGAGGGAGTCGAGGAAAGAGAAGGGACCTTGGCAATCATCTTGGGCTCTCTGTTTGCTAGGTGAGGGAGAGACACTCTAGCTAATTGCCAAGCGGCCTCCTCCTGGTGCCTCAAGGAGGGCAGTTCTAACAAGGCTGGAGAGATCAGACCCAAAGTAGAGGCCCAGAGGGAAAAGGGATGGCAGAGGAAACAAGATTTCAGGACAGCCCAAATGCCAGGATTTCCCAGGGCTAGGCTCACTGAACAGAGCTCCAGCCACCGAGCATCATTAAGAATGGAACTGTTTTATATATAGGCCCTGTTCAGACAACACGCTAAGCCATGGTTAGGCCGTTAAAACCTTTTGGCAGCAAATGGTTAGTGAGTGTGTTTAAACCGTGGTTATGTAGCCACCATGGTTAGGAATGGTTCACATGGTTCACATGAATCCCTGCCAAAGGAAGTGAGGCAGGTGGCTACCAGGAGAAGGGCCTTCTCAGCTGTGGCACCCCGGCTGTGGAATGAGCTCCCTAAGGAGGTTTGCTTGGCACTTACTACACTATACTCTTTTAGATGCCAGGTGAAGACCTTTTTAGTCTCTCAGCATTTTAACAGTCTATAAATTCAATTTTAACTTTGCTGTTTTAAATTTGTATTTTAACATTGTATTTCTGCACTGCTGCTGCTTTTATCCTGGTTGTGCTTTTATATTGTATTTTATATCATTTTTATACTGTTTGTTTTATACTTTGAATGGTTTTAATTTTTGTGAACCACCCAGGGAGCTTCAGCTATTGGGCGGTATAAAATGCAATAAATAAATAAATAAATGACAAACTAAATTATGTTTCACACGATATGCTAAATCATAATGTTTAGCTCAAAATGCTTAACCACTGTTAGTGTGTCTTCTGGACAGGGTCATAAACACACACCCAACGCAGGCCTTAGATAGACCTACCTGAAAGTCCAGGGGAGAGGAGGGGAGACCTTGCATTGCGATTAATGCAAGCTCTCGCCTCCGTTTACATGTAAGGCATGACAACCTCAGGAAGAGAGGCATCGTGCCCGCCATTTTAAAAACTTTCTTAAAGGGAGAGGAGTGCACGAATAGTTGTGCGCAAAGGTAAGTGTTTTTTAAAAACTTCATTTCATTTCCCCACTTCCCCCACCCTAACCCCAATGGGCACAGTGCTCCTGAGGAGCGCTGCATCCCGTGCGCTGCTCCCGGTTCTGCGCGAGTAAACAGTGGAGCAGGGTAAGCCTGCGGAAATGGGCCACACGCTCCGTGGTCTTGGGCTCAGCCCGAGACCACGGAAAAAGTGGCCCCAAAGTGTAGGGCTGTATCCCTGGGCCAGGGAGGGATGATCCCTCCCTGATCCCGGGATCCCCTGTGCGTCATGTGGATGCACAGGGACGATCCCAGGGTTTGCCCCCAGATATAGCCTGGTCTAGCTAAGGCCTTGTTAACAAATATGCCCTATTTGAAGCATACATGATCTAGCTTCTGGCTTGATTCTCTCTCCTCCTCCTCCTCCTGTTTCTCTTTCCCTCCCTATTTCACTTCAGTTCAGTTTATAATTTTTTTAAAAAAAAGCTATACAAGAGAACATTTCATAAAACAATCAAGAACAATCTTAAGCTATATTTGGATGTCTTGTAAAGTTTTGGCTCAACTGATATGTCTTATTCTTTTTCTTTAAAATGTTAGTTCTCTTTCGTTTCTGTTCATGTTGGTTGTCATGTATGTGTGTATATATATATATATATATATATATATATATATATATATATATATTAAGGGTATGCACGGACCTCCCACTCCGCTTCACTTTAAGATCCACCATTTTCGGATTGGGCCGCTCCGCCCCGCCCCCACTCCGCCTGTGCCCACTCCGCTCCGCTCGGAGCTCCGGTTTCCACGGTCCGCTTCTATCGCCATCTTGAAACATTTCGCCCATAGGATTGCATTGCGGAAAGGAAAGGGGGATAACTGTGTTGTTTTTGAAGCTATCTTTCTGAAAATTCTTGTGCTTTGAGAGTCGTGGATGGGGGTCATTTTGAGACTACTCTCAACTCTCTGCGTGGTGCGGGTCGCGCGCTAGAATTTTTTAAAAAACCGAAGGGAAATACCTTTTTCGAAGGGCTGAGGGGCAGAGTCAACTCCCGGTCATGATCACATGATCCCAAAGTTGGAGGAGGGGATAGGCAAAATGGGTAACTTGGGATTCTGGGAACTTCTCTTTCTACTCTGAATGGACTTTTCCCAGTGTTTTTGAAAACAGTAGCCCCACCAAATGCACAAACACAACCTGTGAAATCATATACTAAGCCAATAATAAGAGATAGAAACACAGCACTGCTACCCACCCTAACTTTGGGGAACAACTGAAAAGATGTGGTGCAAGGGCATGAGCTCCCCTAGGGCATCTCATTGTGGACGTGCCCCCACTCTCTCCTGTACTTGGAAGGCCATCAGAGCCTTCCAAAGAGAGTAACCTGGTGGAGCAATGCCTATCATGAGTTGAAGTGAGAGTTCTATTTCTCAGAGCTCTCGTGGTGGAGCAATGCCTATCATGAGTTGAAGTGACAGTTCTACTCCTCAGGTCTCGTGGTGAAGCAATGGCTTTCATGAGTTGAACTGGCAGCTGCTTCCCCCTCCCCTGGGCACATCCCCCTATTGCTGGTAAAAGACAGATATAGCCTTTTTAAAAAGTTCTTCTTGTTGTTTATTCAGCAACACTGCTGCTTTTAATTCCACCCCTCCTTTGTTTATTTATTTATTTATTCCATTTTATATGCATTACTGGCTTATCCTTGGCTCACTTCCTTATGCTCCCAGAAATGTCTGCTGCCTGCCTGCCTTCCCTCTCTCCTCCCCTGCCCGCCTTGCAGGGATGTTGTGTGTGTCTGGCTTTGACTCAGGGGAGAAGTCCTTTCTGCGCTCACTTGGAGTTTTGGAAGTTCCAAATCCATTTTTCAAGTGTGGAAGAAGATTCATATTAGGTTGATGATCTCTACTCCCCAATTCATGGCATGTTGGGATTTCCTTTGAAATGGCCCCATTGAGATGTCTGCAGGTTTAAGCCCCACCAAAAAACAGGGGATGATGGGACTGCCTTGAGTCTGTGTGTGTGTGTGTGTCCCTGGATAAGCTATCATGGTGGCGAGTTTGAGGTTTCTAACGTGCAAATTGACGGAGCTATCAAAAGGGGTGTGAATGGGGTGTTGGATTTTCATAAATTCCCCCAAAATCAGGGGATGATGGGACTGCCTTGAGTCTTTGCATGCATCTGTATCCCTGGATAAGCTATCATGGTGGCGAGTTTGAGATTTTTAACATGCAAATTGACGGAGCTACCGAAAGGGGTGTGAATGGTGTGCCCGATTTTCACAAATTCCCCAAAAATCAGGGAATGATGGGATGGGATTGGCTTGAAACTTGGCATGCATGTGTATACCTCCATGAGGTGTCATGGTACCAAATTTGAGGTTTCTAACTTTCACAGAAAAAAAGTTGTATACTTTTTTAGCTTAATGCAAGCCTATGGGGGGGAAAATGGAGCTCCGATCCGGATCCGGAGCTCCGCAGCGGAGCGGAGCGGACATGGGTGGAGCGGGGGCAGAGCGAAGCAGGCCGATCTGAAAATCACGGATCTGGAAGTGAAGCGGAGCGGGGGGTCCGTGCACACCCCTAGTTTTAACACTGTTATTGTATTTTAAATCTCTGCATTGCTGCTAGGTTTTATTTTGGTTTGCACTTTTATACTGTAGTTTAAACCTTTCGCATGCTAGATTGCATTTTTTGTGGACCGCCCAGGGAGCTTTAGCTATTGGGGTGGTATAAAAATGCAATAAACAAATAAATAAATAAATAATGTATTTTGTGGTTTTGATGTTTGTGAACTGCCCAGAGAGCTTCGGCTATTGGGTGGTGTAGAAATGCAAATAAATAAATAAATAAATAAGCAAGCATATTAGTAAATAATAGTGATAACAGTAAAATAATAATAATAATAATAATAATAATAATAATAATAATAATAATAATAATAACAGCAGCAGCAGGTACGAAGTTCACCTCCCTTTAAGATGAACTCATCTGAATAATAACCCACAACACAACTCCCTTCCTCTGAACTACACAGTAACATCGCCTGTGGCTGTGTGTGTGTGTATTTATACACACCCGCACAAGACAATCCTCCACCTTGGCCACTGGTGGGCAGCTTCTCTTCAGGAATGCTCAGAGAAAACGGCTTGACTACAAAGCAGGCATGCTTGCACTCTTCTCCCTCTCTTCTTTGCCTTTTTAATTTTTATTTATTTATTTATTTATTTATTCCAGTCACTGGCGAGGTCAGAACAAGACGTTGTCTGGCTCTTTGTAGACAAGGGAAAGCCCTATTCATCGGTCAGTGACAAGCAGAAAATCAGAGAAGAAAGCCCCAGTGAAAACAAGCCATCAACCAAGCCCACGTGACCTCCACACCTGCAAATGGAGAGTGCCTGCAGCAACAAGGCCTCATTTACAGTAGATCAGGCCTTTGCCGTCTCCTCCTTTGGCTGGCCAGATGTGCTAGAGAGCCACGGCTTTCAAGCCCTGCCACAGGAAACCCGCAGGGGGTCCTTGAAAACACATCAGGCATTCCTCCAAAACAAGGACAGCAAGGATGGGCTACTGTCACTGCAAGATGGCTTGCCCTACAGCGCTCCACCAATCTTCCCTGGACGTGTGCAAATGCAAGGGGTGCTGGATATGTTTTCGGATGTGCACAAAGTTCACAGAGGTTGCTGCTGAGACCCAACAGTCCTGGATGTTGCCCCCAGCCCTGGGGTCCCCAATGTTGAAACCAGTGTGCCTGCAAACTCCTCTCTTGGTGCCTGGCAGCCTCTCTGCCCTCCCTGATTTTAATTTTATTTCCTAGCCCTGCAAAACGCATCAGGAAAAAAGGAAAGGAACCTCTTGTGCAAGCACTTGAGTCATTGCTGACTCCTAGAGGGACGCCTGCTTTCGCTGATGTTTTCTTGGCAGACTTTGCAGCGGGGTGGTTTGCCCTTGCCTTCCCCAGTCACAGTTACCTTTCCCCCAGCTAGCTGGGTACTCCTTTTACCGACCTCGGAAGGATGGAAGGCTGAGTTGACCTGAGCCGGCTGCCTGAGAACCAGCTTCCGCTGGGATTGAACTCAGGCCGTGGGGAGAGTTTCGGCTGCAGTAACTGCCGCTTACCACTCTGCGCCACACGCATCAACCATGGTATAAATCAAATAAATAAATGCATACATGTAGGGCTGAAGGTTAAGACTGAAGAAAGATTGATACACACAACTATTGGACAAAATAACAAAGAGCATTGTGATCAGTGGAAGCTGGTGACTCCTATTTTGGTAGGGTGGTGAGTCCACTCTGGGTGTCAGTCAGAACCAGAATGGATTCAGTACCTTGAATAGCCCCTTTAGAGTTTTGACGGCTTTTGACTGAAACCTAGAGTTGATTCACCACCTTACTGAAATAGGGGGCCACCAGCCTGCACCGACTGTGACATCTTAAAGATAAAAAAAGTGGTTTTTTTTAAAGTGTTCTAGCCCTTGCCTAGAGAATCTGCTTGATCAGATGCAACAGACAGGGGCAGTACTTTGGCTCAGATGTGTGGTACAAAGTGTGATCACAACTAGGTGTCTGGCTGGGCTCAGAGTTTTCACTAGTGCTGAAAACTTCTTCCGTGAAAATTTCTCTCATTCAATTTGAAAGAAAAGAAATTGCTTTCAAAAAGAAATTCAAAGGAGAAGGAATTTTTGGAGAGATTCTCATGGGTTTGGTTCAGGCTTCTTACGCTTACATTACTTATGAAATGACTGAGGAGTGTGTGTGAGTGTCTTCTTCCATTGTACATTTCTCTGACAGCCTGTTGTCGCCTTGGCTTCCCGCACTTCCCACCCAGGGGAAAACATCATGAGTTTATTCCTCCTATATGGCAATGGTGAGATGTGTAACAGAGAGAGAAAAATCTAGATACTTTCCCTCAGTCACCTCACAGTGATTAGTTAAGGTCAAAAACACCACCAGCACATTCAAAATGAATTAAAAAATGCCCTGAAAATGAGGCAGAAAAATGGAAGCTTCTTCCATGGGTAAAGAAAACTTCCAGGAAATTCTGCTCTAAATCCCCCTAAAAATAACAGGCCACTTTTTCAGAATTTTCTCAGTATTTACTTCACCATTATTGTTTTGTGGTGGCTGCATTACCTCCCCTCAACGTCCTGGAGTGATGCTAGGTAGATGGGGCATTGTGGAGGATGCAAAATGAGGGCCAGTCTGCCAATGCAGTTTAGGCTGTTGCTACTTACAGTGGCAATTTTAAAAAAACAAAACCAAAAACCCTTGGGGAAAAAGAAAGAAGCTGTTATACAACCTTTACTGATAGTGATGCCTACCTGTGAGAAGGTGTTGGAGAATTTCTGCTCCCCCTGGAGAAATTTGGTGGAATTGTCCCCCCAATTTCTCTACCCACAAATAGAGTAGAGAATTTGGAGAGGCCCCTTGTACACAGTTCCTTTTTTCACCATACGCCACCGCCACCGTTTAAATTTTGCACACAAAACGGAACCCTGATTCAGCACCTTGGACAGGTAACAAGCCCACTACCGCTTCCAGCCAATCAAGGGGCCTTTGGCAGTGGAGAGGTGGAGAAAAGGAAGGGAAGGTGGAGAAACAGACACGTGTCTCCCATCTCTTCCGTCCTCGCTTCCAGAAATAACATCTTGTGTTCACACCGAGATCTCTTATAATTCGCCTTTAGCCTCGAGAATGATTCAAGGAAATGACACTCAAGCGTTTTGGGGCTTAGGTTTAAGTATGTGGAACGTTCCCCACCTCATCCCACAGCTAGCTAACTTCTTCATGAGGCATTCACACGATCAGCACATTATCACTTTCACTCTCCTTCTGTTCATACCAGGATTCACACCAGCAGTCGTGAGAAGAGTCCAGGTATTAAGCAGGAAGTGAGTTATGTTGTTGTATGATGTCTTGGGTCTTTCTTTTAAGAGAAAGGTGTCTAATAAATTCACCCATGTTTGGAAAATCCTCTTCCAAGGACTGTACTCACATTTTTCTTCAACAGGATCAAGAACATCGCTTTGTACTTCAGTGTTCCCCAAACCAGAGACAGCAATTTATCTTCTCTGGCCTTAATTCGAATGCTGTGCCAATTGTTTCATCACATAGAAAATGCCCAAAATGTTCTGATAAAGATGGCTTTCATCAAATCCCCCTTTTTTGTGGGGGGAGTCTTACGCTGTGGCAGAGTTGGCTGGGCCCTGCTATCTCTCATTTTAATCATTAAACAGGGAACACATTACACCCACTTTACAGATGGGGAAACAGAGGCCAAAGGGGTTTGTTTTATTGTGATTTTTTTAAAAAAAACAAATGTGCTGCCTCCAGCTTCAGAAAGTTGGAATGTGAAGGCTTTAAATATGTACATTAACTGAAGAGATTAAGACTATCACTTCAGCCTAGCCTAGCTCAGCCCAGCAAGAGCTGAATCTGAGTCTGAGTCCAAATCTTTGAGTGTATAACACTGCACCAGCAGCCCTGGGATAATTCAGAAAGCCAATTTACCTGTTTTGATAAGCTGAGGGCAAATTAGCAACTCCATTTGATACCTTATGTATTCTGAAGCACAAGTCATCAGCAGTCATGATGATGGTTAATGGAGCCTCCAGTTTCAAAAGCACTTTACTCCTAAATACCAGATGTTGGGGATAAACACAAGGGAAAGACCAATCACTTCTTCTTTTTTTATGACCTACGTGTGAGCTCCCAGAGGTATTGCTCTGAGCATCTGTGGTTGGTTGGATCAGGGCCATGCAACCTGATGCCCTGCAGATGCTTTGGACAACAACTCCCATAAGCACCAACCAGCATGTACAAGGGCCAGGGATTGTGGGAATTGTAGTGCAAGACATTTGTAGGTCACCAAGTTGACACCCCTCTTTACGTTCTTAAAGTGGGACGAAGCTGATGTGGTACAATTCCATATATAGTTTTCTTGCTAAGTCAGACATCAAAAAAATGTAAGACACAAACACATAGAAAACAGACTCCAATTTGCACATGGTGCTGTAACCCTTTAAAGAAATCTGCATCGAGGTTAGTTTGGGAAGGAGATTACCTGTTGCAGGTAACCAACAGCATTCCTGTGGCCCCAGGTGAACTTCAGCTGAAATGAAGGGTTAATTTCCTGTGCTTTGGAAGACAGGAGGGGGTCTGGGAAAAGGAGGCTGGTGGCTCCTTATTTCAGTGGGGCTGAAATTGGTTCTGGGTTTCAGTCAGAACAAGCCAGAACTCTAAAGGAGCTGCCCAAGGTGCTGAACCCTACCTCCAAAATGCGTTCAGCACCTTAAATAGCTCCTTTAGAGTTCTGACTTGTTCTCACTGAAATGCGGAGTGGATTTGCAGCCCCACAGAAATCGGAGCCACCGGCTTCCAGGCAGAATTCTTCCCCAATCCAGCACCATCCAGAGGTGTTGAACCATAACGCCCATCCTCTCCAACCAGCATGGACGTGGTGGCTGGGGATTTTGGGAGTTACAGTTCAATAGTCTAGATGGCACTAGGTTGAAGAAGGCATAGTTATTTCTCAACCCCAACCCTGCCTCAACTCCCCTGAAAGTTTCATGGCGAGGACATCGGAATTACCCAATGTAGAGTCTTAATCCCATCCCACCCACCTCCACCCACATATATGTTATCGGTTCCAGCAGAAAATAGATGGTACTTTTTTTTTAATGAATGGACACGGAAATGGACATCGATTATTATTTTTTAATGAATGGACTCTCCATAAATCCAAGGCACAAATGACGAAGTACTTGTACTTTTCCAGATTAAGACCGTTCTGAGATAGTTTCCCCCTAAACCCAAATAAATGGGGGTTTGGTTGGCTGCAACGAGGTAGGTTTGGGGAGGGTAGTTTGTGTTCACACCCTGCATAATTAAATAAATTCCTCATCAGTGTAAAAATGCAGTTTTCCTCCCATTTCAAATTTGCTTCTACTTTAATTTTCTTTCTTTTTTTACAAAAAAAATCTAGTATTTTAGAGAATGATCCAGCCTAAATTAAGTACTTGGAAAACCCATTGATGGCAAGGGGAGACTAATTACATCTCTCTCTCTCTCTCTCACTCTCTCTCTCTCTCTCTCTCTCTCTCTCTCTCCATACACATAACCACGAAGATATAGATATATTTAGATAAACACATAGTTACATACACAGTGCAATACTTTATCCACTCAACTGGGAGCAACCCCCAATGAATTCAATGGGGATACTGAGTAGGCTTGTGTTGTAATAGTGGTTGAGCTATGGCTTTTTTTAATGAAAATGTGCATACGTGCTTACTCAGCATCGCATATATGTTTACTCAGAAGCAAATATGCATGTTATGATCGCAGCCTTAATTTTTTAAATATTCTGCAAGGTCAATAGGATTCAAATAGTTAAGAGTCGCCTTGCTAAGTTCTTGCCCCTTTAGAAATGGGCTTTAGTGTGATCCACGAAATTGTTTCTTAAATTCCATGGTGAGACTGTGTACGCATGATCTCTGAATCCAGATTTGGGATGCTTGAACTAGGGCGAGATCTTTCATGGGCATTCCTGCTTTATTGGTTCAGCACATATCCATGGACTACCGGAATTATCCAAGAAAGAACGGAACGTGGAAGGAGGGAGGGAAGGAAGGAAGAAATGAAAGAAGGACAACAGCAAGACTGAAGTAAACCCAGTCCTACTCTGAAGGAATGGCCCTGCTCCATCATACAGTATCCTTGAATCCTGATCCAGTAAAAACAACGCTGTAGGAGCTGATTTACAATGAGCAGAACCATTTTTTCATACAATCCAGTACCATCTATTGTACTGTGGCAGAAGATTTAGTTCATCTGCTCCGCACCTCTGGCGGGTTATACCTTGTAGGCGTCTTTCCCTTAAAGGGGTCAGATCACAATTCCTCGTTGAAATCACTGTTCTCCTTCTTTTGGAGAAACAGTGACTTTATTCAGCGCAGGGGCTGAATAAGCAGAAGACGGTCTTCACTCTCTGCGTCCATTCCCACCGCGCCAAACACGTTTATCAGCTTTGTTGAACCCACTGGAGGCTGGTGGCACTGATTTCGGTGGGGCTGTGAATCCATTCTGGGTTTCAGTCAGAACCAGCCAGAGCTTTAAAGCAGCTATCCGAGGCGCCGAACCTATTTCAGAGATGGGCTTCAGCACTTTGGATAGCTACTTTAGAGTTCTGACTAAAATCCAGCACAGATTCGCATCCTCACCACAATCGGAGCCACCAGCCTCCACTGGTTGAATCAAATCAAATCCCACCTAACACTCCTTGGGGCAGGGGAACACACAAGTACATATCCCTGTACATAAAACTGCATTAACACAGAACACGCACACACCGCAACACACCGACTTCAGTCCTAAACATGCTTAGTAGTTATGTAAAAGCAACAACACAGAGTTTTTCAGCTGCTGAATATATTTATTATGGCATAAGCATTCGTCTCCTCTCTTCATCACATGCATGATGAAAATGGACTCTAGTTCATGGGTCCTTCAAGCAGCGTCTCCCAATGTTGCGGTTTTCAGATGTGTTGGACTACAACTCCCATGGGTGCTGGTGAGGAGGTCTGCCCTAATACGTTTTGTGAAGTCTTGTAGGTGATAGAAAACTCTGTCTTGATTTTTCTCTAAGAGCATTTAACCTGCTCCCCCTTTCGAACCTGTTCGCCTGTATCAGTGGAGGCTGGTGGCTCTGATGTCAGTGGGGCTGCGAGTCCACTCTGGGTTTCAGACAGAAGCAGCCAGAACACTAGAGGATCTGTCCAAGGTGCTGAATCCAATCTCCAAATGTGTTTCAGAATCTCCTTTAGAAGTCTGCCTGAGCCGATTCACAGTCTCATTCACATTAGAGCCACTAACTTCCACTGGCATCCATGCGTGTCTGTACAACATACATTATGTGCATCTGATGAAGTGGCTTAAAGACTACAAAACCTTCCGCTTTAAGACCTGTGTTAGTCTCGAGAATGCAACAGGACTCTTTGATATTTGGGGAGTTAATTAAGGGATTGATACTGCTGCCTTTCAATTTCTCGAAGGTCCCGAATTCAGATTCCAAATAAAGAATAAAAGTAGGCAATATTAAAATATTATTTTTAAAATAAAAAACGCACATAGAGGCTTTCTTTGAACACACACACAAACACACATGGGAAATGCTAGAATGGGGCAAGACCAGTAACCTTCCCACACGAAAGTAGGTTGCTGCCTTCCCCATTGCTGGGCCTCCTGAGTTTACTTGAAGGAAAGGCAGGCATTTTGCAACTACAAATTGTAACTGAATGCTAAATGGGAAATTTTAAAATAAAATAAAATAAAAGCTGCATTCTTAACCATAATTACTTGAGAGTTACCTGCAGCACAATCAGTACGACTGATGGCAGAGGAAATAAATTTAGGATGGGAGAATGCTGCTTTGAAATAACTTTTTTTAGTGGTGTTAATGTTGTTTTATTCATGTTTTAATACGGTTTTGTTGTTGACTCCTAAGTTATTATCATTGCATTTGTTTGAAGTGCTGTATACCACCTTCATGACTCTTGTAGGGGAAAGGCAGTATACAAATATTACAAATGAATAAATACGGGGGAAAAACCCCTCACATATAGGACAGAGTTCTCTTGTTTCCCCACTCCTCCTCCCTGCAAAATGCACTTGGCTCCGTGTGTGTGTGTGTGTGTGTGTGTGTGTGTGTTCTAGTGCTGATATTGTATTTAAAAATATCTATAATACAGAAAAGCCATAACAGAAAAGCCAAGTGCAAAAGAGTCGCTCAGTGGGTTGAAGCCTGATGTTAAAAAAAAGAAAAAGGAGGCGAGCTGAGTCCAACTACCCTCCGATAATGAACTGTACACTGGGATGGTTTTAGCCTTCTCCAACTTGATGCCTTCCCTCTGTGTTGGACTATAGTTCCCATCATCCTCCAACCAGAACGGGCCAGCCAAGACACTTGAAGATGTGGTCAAAACCAGCTAGTTAATATTCCCATTTTACAGGACAGGAAGACTGAGGCTGAGAGATAAATGATTAGCACAAGGCCAGCCATGGCAGAGAGATTGTTTGTTATGTGTTGTTTTGTTTTTCAATGGCAAGCTCAAGGGCAGCATGAGTGTTAAGCATGAAGTCTCATTTTATAGATAAAGAAGACTGAGGTGCAAAGCTCATGGTAAGTAAGTGCACAGGGTAGCCGCCTTTCCATTGTTGCTATTGTTAAAAAGAAAAAAGAACCCCAGTGCAAATCATGCAGAGATGTGCAAGTAGATCGCAATCTGCCATTTACCTACCTCTGCCCCAGTTTCCAACAGTGGGCAGAAAGCTGCCTCCGGGAAAGCTACAAGCATAAAAACAACATACACATACACACAGTCTAAATCCTCAGTCTCTTGAGGGTGGGAATTAAAGGAAAGGTTTACTTTTATCTTTACCATCACCTGCAAAATGCACCTGCCTATATTTACCCAATTTACGCCTAAAGCGGAAGTCCATTTTTTTGTTATAGGACGCCGCTGTTAATTTTAGCCCAGGTATCCATTCCTGACCTCCAAGCACATATACACAATCGCATCTATCTTTACGAGCAAGAAGTGGGGAAAATATATTGCTCTATTCTTTCTTTCTTTCTTTCTTTCTTTCTTTCTTTCTTTCTTTTTAGAATGGCTTTATTCATTTCATTTCATTCATTAATTGCATTTTTATACCGTCCAATAGCCGAAGCTCTCTGGGCGGTTTACAAAAATTAAAAACTACAACAATATTTAACAATGTACAAATCAACAATATCACAATAATATTCAAAATATACTAAATACACGTGTACAGCAAAACAAACCAGGTAAGGGGGGGGGGAAAGCCTTCAGCTCCAGCCTTGCTTTAATGTCTCCAGGTTGGGGGGGGAGGGGAGCAGGTGGAATAGCTTTATCAGTTAAAGCAAAGCAGAAATATGGTTGGAAGAAGGAGAATTGCAGAAAAAGCAAGACGAACGATTGGGGACAGTTAAGAAAAAAGACTTAAGGAGAACAAAATAAGTTCAAAATGATTTTAAAAAATCAAAAACAAGACTGTGATAGACACATTTTACACGCAAATACAATTCAAAACGGAAATCACTGCTATTATTGAAATAGCAAAATAACATGAATATTAATTAATTGCCTCCCAGGATGATATTATTATTATTATTATTATTATTATTATTATTATTATTATTATTAATACAAAAACACAATTTGCTTGTCTTTTTCTGGATCCTGCCCTTGTAAATCTGCAGGAAGGGCTTGTCATATTTCCCTAATTGTACAGATTATTAGCGCTAGTATTATTCTGATCAAGCCAAAGTTGAAAATACTGTGATGTAAATAATTTGGAAATAAGCCCCTCTGGGTTGGAGCCAGATTTTGTCTTGCTTAGAGTAGTCCCATTGAAATCAATGGGGCAAGGCAACCCTGATTAATAAACCCCATTGTTTTCAATGGTTTTGCCCTAAGCAGGACTAAATCTGGATCTCAGTTCAGCTGCGCCTATTTCCTTGTAACTATGTTTGGAGTGGCAGCCTTAAAGTTTTCTATTCCCGCTCTCTTCAAATATGGCTCATTTTAGTTAGATCGTTAATAATAATTGTTATCACCATCATCGCCATTAGAGGTTAAGAAAGTTATTTCTTTAAACACTTCCCTCAATTTTTTTATATATTTTATTTTAATTTTAAAGAAGAATCACAAAATAGTTAAGTGAAAGATTGTTAAAACTCTCTTCATGGGCTTGTGCAACAGGGTCAACTGAACCGATCAATAAATGGACTTAAGAGCCTTGATAAAATTCCCTAGCTTTCCTCCCACCCAAAAGCGAAGTCAAATCCCCCAAAAGAAAGCGGAGTTAATCTTACAACAAGGGGCGCCAGTGTGTTTACAAAGAGCGCGTTCCTTTTAAAGACAAAACAACAACGCCAAACACACAGACACCAGAACAAAACAAAACAGGCACCGAACTCGGGACCCCGCTGGATTGATTTGGGACGAAAGAGGGAGACTTTTGAAGCCAAATGGCCAATTTACTCCTCCAACAAAAGGGTTTTGAGGATGTTCTAAATGGGGCTGGTGTTTATTGAGAACAGGTACTTGGGCGATGGGCATTCAAACAGTGTGTGTGTGTGTGTGTGTCGTTTTGCTCCCCAAAGGTACTTAAAGACCGAGCAGGTGCAGCCCAGAGAGAAGGCCTTAATGGTAGCAGACGGAGCGAAGTGAGAATCGGGCGTGGGAGGTAAGAGGCAAAGGAGGCACCGAGGAGCGCTGCGCTTTGTTCTTTGCCAAGGACGCCGAAAAGAGTCCTTCACTGGAGGACTTCGGGTCAGGGAAACGAAGGGGGGGGGCAGATCGGGAGGGGGGAGGGAGAGAGATCATCAGTCTTCATTGAGAAGAATTTCCGGACCTCCTCACCCTAAACTGGATCCATTCACACGAACTTCGCTCCTCCGGTGCGCAAAGGAAAGACGCACACTGAAACACCCAGCCACCCCTCCCGAATGATCTCAGTTTGAAGGAAATGGGGGGGGGGTCAGAAAACATTGGTTTTAGACCCCAAAGTGTGGTGGGGGGAGGCGAAAGCTTTCCTACATCTGGCCCAACGTCCTAGCAGTAATAGCAGAAGTAGTAGAAGTATTGTATTATATTACTGGAGCGCTTTAAGAGAGCAGCAGGACACAGAAAATGGAACCCCGCCCCCGAGGAGCTTACAATCTCATGGCGCGAGCTAAGCGTTTCTGCCCTCTGGGAGCAAACGAGGCTTAGAAGTGTTTCACCTGGGTGCCTTGTTTAAAGTCTGGAGAAGAAGACTCTTTGCGGCTCCTTGTAGCTGTTGATGAACACGAGCGGATGGTGAGGGGGTTACGCTATTGCACTTGTAGTGCCCTGTGCTTACGCTTGTAACGTCCACTTTAAAAAGTGACAAGAACCAGATGAAGCTGAAATTAGTTTCTAATTCTCCTACAAACACGAATTTCTTGCCTGCTTTTAATGACATAGTAGGAAGGGCCCAGAATTCAACAGAGCAGACCTATTCGGGTGTCCACCCTACAAGCCCTTCCCAGACAGTTACCATTAACAGAATTCAAAACAACTCTCTTTACTGTACTGCTATTCCAAGCAAAGATTATGGGCAAAGAATTCTGTGTAAATACGAAAGCCTGCATGCTGCCTTTTACCTAGACAAGTCGATTCAATAAAATCAAGGTACAAGTAAATGACTTCCTAGCATGGCTAAGGAACGGAGCCATTAAGGAAGAAACCCACCCACCCCACTCACACACACACCTGAGGGGTTATTTAGCATATTAATATTAGTTTACATTTCTTATGTGGTTTCTGGAACATAATGGTCTGACAAGTGGTCTACTGCGATCACAGCAACAATCAAAAACAATATCAATTAGAACCCCATTTTCATGTCAAACTACCATCAGCAGTAACTCACCTTTCACGCCTAAAGCTTTTCTCTAAGGGGCTCAAGGCAGTTTATATTCCTGATGTAGTGGTTAGTTCTCACCGGGCCATGTAGCTCACAAAGTGACTTTGGGCTCAGTCACTGACTGTCAGCCTCAACTACCTCACAGGATTGTTGTGAGAATAAAACAGAGAGGAGATGGGCCATGTAAGCCACCTTGGGTTCTTTGCAAGAGAGAAAAAGGTGGGTTATAAATTTAATATTTTCTTTTTAAAATACCCTACACCCCTTATCCTCCCAACAACCTAGTGAAGTAGGACTGGATTCAGATGTCATGATTTGGCCAAGGATGGTTCCATCGTGGCTACCCCTATACTAACCACTGCACAACATGACCGGCTCACCATATAAGGGGGTGATTCTTTTCTTTGCCCTACCAAACAAAACATTCACACCCATCCCTTCATACACAATGATTACAGGCATAGGGAACCTCGTGTCGTGGTTTCCTTCTGGTCCACCTCCACCTGAGATCCCAGAATGCAAATTGAGCACAACTTTTCCCTCCCCTTTATACCACCTGAAAGCAAACTTTGAAATGGGAACTGAGTAGGACAAGTGTTCCTATCTCTTTATCAGGCTTCCTGGATGGATTGCTTTTGGTTTTCGTGAAGTGCTAGATTTTAGTACTGTTCAGCTGGACGGTTGTTATTATTGCTGGCTTTTCTTGATTGTATTTTTTATTTTATTGTTGTTTTATTATTATACAACATTTGATTATCTGAACCACCTTGGGGGGGGAGGGCTTTTGCACTGAAAGGTGACCTGGAAAGTTTTTACATGAATAAATAAATAAAATAGCAGAAGAGGAATTTGCTTAGCATGTGCTGTTTCTCGTGTCAAGCATATCACAGTTTGGGAGGGCTGTAGAAGTTACCTGTATATTAAAAAAAAAAGAGAGACCTCTCCACAATTATTAAGGCCCAGGAGAACGGGCCTTCTTTGACGTGAATAGTTCCATCGTTCTAGAAGAGCCAGCAGTGGAGCAAACAACATGAGCCTTCGACCCGCAGTGCAATCGGCACACTCCACCAAGCCTACCTCGCAGGGCTGTTGTGATTGTCAAATTGGGTTTGCTTTCCTGGGTTATAAACGTGATGAAAAATTGTCAAAAGTCCGGATCCACGATAACAAAGGGTTTGGAGAGAGAATACAATGGTACCAGCACCTCTTCCTAGTTTATTAGCCAGGGTTGGCTTCTTCTACTTCCAGGTTGGTATCTATTTCTGGAGGTGGGTTTGTGGAAGGTAGTTTATCCAGGTCCTTCTCCCGGCACCCTTCTCTACTGGTATCTCCTTGGCTCGAGCAAGACTTAAGAGGCATTCAAGAGGCAGCTGGACAACCATCTGTCAGGGATGCTTTAAGGTGGATTCCTGCATTGAGCAGGGGGTTGGACTCGATGGCCTTATCGGCCCCTTCCAGCTCTACTATTCTATGATTCTAATCTATGATTCATCTCTAAGGAAGGGTTCTGTTGCTGTCTCCAGTGGAAGCCGGAGGCTCTGATTTCAGTGGGATTGCAAATCCATTCTGAGGTTCAGTCAGAAACAACCAGAACTCTAAAGAAGCTAGCTAATGCGCAGAACCCAGGTTCAGTACGTTGGACAGCTCCTTTGGCAGCCTGGCTCTTTCTGACTGAAATGGATCCATGGCCCCACTGAAATCGGCGCAACTAGCCTCTGCTGGTTGCATCCTTAATATAATAACATTCAAATCACGGGCTTTTCTTCTTTTAAAAGCAGGTCCACGTTCACACGAGCTTTGTATTCCCTGCTTGCATCTCCGTTTCTAATGGTCTTCCTTCCTTCCTTCCTTCCTTCCCTCCCTCCCATTTCCACACGCCGCTGCTCCACGTCTCCTCCCCTCCCCTCCCCAATCGGCCTCATGTTAATAGCATGCAAATCGCCTCATTTGCATGTTTATCTCTGTCAACGAGCCCGGTGTGGAGCTGGCTAAAGCAATATATTTCCGAACGTGACGCACAGAAAGGAGAATTTTACTCCATTCACACACCCGCACACTCACCGCCCCCACTCACTAACTCACTCCCCCCCCTCCCCAGTTACAAGCGGCTGTGGAAGAATCAACTCCTTGTTCGTCGGGACGGCGGGGAGGGGGAGATGGAGGAGGAGAGGGTGGAGAAAGCAGGCAGGACTTGCAGTACGCGCCGTCTAATTGGCCTGCAGTCTCATCCCTGGCGGCTGGCATCGCAAGGCAGCTGCTACAAAATGGCTGCCGTGGGGGTGGGGGGTGGGAAGGCGGATCTTGGCTCTGGTGGTTTCTCTCTCCTTCCTCTACCCGCCCCCCCCCCCGCCTACTTTGCAGGAGGGCAGGTGACAGTGCAGGCTGGTGGCTCCGATGTCAGTGGAGCTGTGAATTTGCTCCGGGTTTCAGTCAGAACAGGTCAGAACTCCAAAAGGAGCTATCCAAAGTGCTGAACCGTGTTGTTGGAGGGAGTTTCAGTACCTTGGCTGGTTCTGATTGAAACCCAGAGGGGATTCTCAGCCCCCACTGAAGTCGGAGCCTCTAGCTTCCACTGGCAGGGGCTCAAGTAAAGAGCAGGAGGAAAGAGAGGGCATGTCTACACCTGCCTTTTTTCCTGATATCGGCCCTATGCATCCAAATGCCACACAGGGGATCCTGGGAGCAGGCACGGACAATCCCTCCATTTTCCTGGGATAATCCTTAGGCGCAAAGATTACTGCAGAGGCTGACTGCAGCCAGGAAATCAGAAGACGTTTACTTCTTGGGAGGAGAGCAATGACAAATCTTGATAAAATAGTTAAGAGCAGAGACACCACACTGACAACAAAGGTCCGCATAGTTAAAGCAATGGTATTCCCCGTAGTAACCTATGGCTGCGAGAGCTGGACCATAAGGAAAGCTGAGCGAAGGAAGATAGATGCTTTTGAACTGTGGCGTTGGAGGAAAATTCTGAGAGTGCCTTGGACTGCAAGAAGATCAAACCAGTCCATCCTCCAGGAAATAAAGCCAGACTGCTCACTTGAGGGAAAGGTATTAAAGGCAAAACTGAAGTACTTTGGCCACATAATGAGAAGACAGGATACCCTGGAGAAGAGGCTGATGCTAGGGAAAGTGGAAGGCAAAAGGAAGAGGGGCCGACCAAGGGCAAGATGGAGGGATGATATTCTGGAGGAGACAGACTTGACCTTGGGGGAGCTGGGGGTGGCAACGGCCGACAGAAAGCTCTGGCGTGGGCTGGTCCATGAAGTCACGAAGAGTCGGAAGCGACTGAACGAATAAACAACAAATATAAAAGGGAGGGAGAGAGAGAGAGAGAGAGAGAGAGAGAGAGAGAGAGAGAGAGAGAGAGAGAGAGAGAGAGAGAGAGAGAGGTTCTAAAAGTGTCCAGTCACACCTGTCCTCTAGGATCTCACGGGGAAACTAGTTCACCCGTGACTACAGGCCTGCTTATCTCCCCCACCTAAATTTCCAACACATTCTCATCACAGACGAGTCAACATTGATTGGGGAGGGGGCATTTAACAACCCCACCCCTGCTGGAAATAGGGTGGCATGCTGGTCAATTTCACTTAGAAAGTCATAGGGTAACAAATGAACAGCCCTGTTGTGGTTGTGCAAAAGTTCAGTTGTAGTGGAGAATTTCTTAATTTGAAGGGGAAAAAAATTGGCCACAGAAGGCAGATTATCTTCCAGAGGAATCGTGGCTACAAAAAGAACGTTTCCCTTCTAACTTCTTAAGCAATCTTGAATAGGGGATTTCGATCTGGACAAGAGGTAGAGATGGTTTTATTTTGCTAGCCGCTTTGAAAGTTGGATGAGGCGGATTATATACATTTGTAAGCTAACGGGGAGGAATTCCTATTCTCTCTCTCTCTCTCTCTCTCTCTCTCTCTCTCTCTCTCGCACACAAACGCATGTGCATGCACACATAAACACACCATCACTATCTATCGAATCAGTAGCAGCACAGAGAGAAACAACAAGCAGACCAACAGTTCATTGCTTCTGCAAAGACATATGCATTGTATATCGATGTAGAGCAGTGATGGACTGAAAGAAGCTAAGGTTCTACTGGTAGATCTCTGGGTGACCCAGTTTGTGAAACAATAACAGCAAGAAAATGACGCCTTGTTCACACTAGATGTTACTGCTGAAATGAAGAAAACTTGGAATAATCAGGACTGATTTACTTATTTGGAATGACTATGAGCTCCATTCAATTCCTGAGCTTAGAATTCCTTAAATTCGAAGTGTATGTCCTTTGCATCTAGTGTTCGTTGCTGGATCTCGGGATTCTAGCAAAAATAAAATAAAATAAACACAGTAGATCTCACAAGGCTGAAGTCTGCCCACTACTGGTTTAGAGTCCAAAGACCCATCTAAAAGCCAGTATTCTGTCTCCATGGTGGTGTCCTAAAAGCTTTAGATGTTCACAGGTGTAAAACATGATAGGAAAATGGGCACACGGTGTTCTGAGGCTCCAATTTGAAGCAGTCATAGCCCTCCGCCATTAATAGATCTGACTTCCATGCATTTGTCTAAGCCCTTTTCAGAAACCAGCTAAGCCAACGGCGATCTTTTCAACGCAATTTGTTCATGCTTTGAATGAAGAACCACTTCTCGCCTCGATCTTGTTCCCACAGTACCAGCGGATGACCCCCGAGTTATAGCTACTAAACGAAATGGAGCTATACTGCCAGAAAAAATGGGGGTACTTTTGTGTAAAGAGAGAAATTAGAGCTACAACGTAGATAATAATAATGATAATAGTATTAATAATAGGTGCTAATAATAATAATAATAATAATAATAATAATAACGATAATAATAATCGGATGCATTTCAGAAATCGTTTGCCTGTGAATTTGGATGGACAGTTTAAATAAATGGAAGAGAATCGCATTCTATATCAACACCTTAAATTTGGTATCCCCTTACACGTTTTTCCTTACAGAAAGCTCTTAAAGGCTCAGCATCAAATGATGATGAATATTGGAAACTCATCAAGTTAGAACAACTGTTTTAATCCACCTCTCTAAACACACAATTTCTCTTTCCATTAACAATTAAATTCTATATATGTCTACTCAGAAGTTAGCCCCATTGAATTCAATGGGACGTAGTCCTTTGGGTTTAAGATGGCAGCCAGCAAAGCATACACACTGAGCTGGGAACACGCTCCTATTGAGTTCATTGGCTAGGATTACACCCCACCCATGTCCAATGGTGCAGCTAGGAATGGACCTGGGGCTGAAGCCCCCACCCCACCCCCCAAATGTTTTATGGTTGGGGGTCACTTGACGGCTAAGCCATGTACATAGTTACATATGTTTATATTATTGCTTTTATATATACCACAAAGCAATGCTTGTTCAGGGTAGGAGAAACAAACACTATTTTATTTCTGTAGTCATGATGGTACTATGAATTGAGTTCAAAATGCAAAATGATGCATGCTCCATGTTCGTAAACAGTTTTGTTTTGTTTCATTTCTCTAACTTATCAGGGATGCAGAAGCAGTTGTAAAGCATAAATTGGTGCAGAAGAGAACTCTTTGTTGTATGCTTCACAACAGAAGTAATACAGTGTGCTGTAGTGGTTAGAGTGTTGGGCTCAGACTCGAGAGATCTGGGTTCAAGTCCTCACTTGGGCACGAAACTCTCTGGGTGACTTTGACTCTCAGACTAACCTATTTTACAGGACTGTTGTTGTCCAGATAAAATGGAGAGGATGACATACGTCATATTGGCTTCTTTGGAGGAAAAAACAATGACGGATATTAATGTAACAACAAATAAATCAATCTGGCTATTTAACACACACACACCCAGCCCAGCCCATTAAATCCAGGTCCTAAAATTACCTATCTTCATCACTGCCCATGAGATAGATGTGAACATGGATGATTGCAGCTGATGCAACACCCACCCCCACACACACCCATTCTTTCCTAGTATACAATTGTACTCATGTATACAACTTGCCACACACTTGCTACAGGAGCGGACCCATATACTTTGAAATGTACAACATCAATGGAAGCTTTAATTAGTTAGCATATCTCCTCTATGGTGTAGTGGTTAGAATATTGGACTGGGAATAGGGAGTCCCTAATTCTAGTCTCCACTCCACCATGAAACTCACTGGGTGGCTTTGGGCCACTCACTGATTCTCACCTTAACCTACCTCACAGGTTTGTTGTGAGGTTAGCCTGGAGAGGATGAGGATCATATATGCTGTCTTGGGCTCTTTGGAAGAAAGGCAGGATATAAATATAACAAATAAATCAATCAGAAACCTCCCACCAGGACAAAATAGCACTTGGAACCAAGAGCAGAGAACTTATAGGTTGGACCTCTGATGTTTGATCTCCATGAACAGCCTTTCCTTGTAGCTTTAAACAAATGCCCTTAGAGGATCTCCTGTTTGTTTGTACTCCTCGTTTTGAATGCAAACAGATCAAGAAAAGGTCTAACTTTTCGATTCTTCAAAATTTAACTTCTTGTGGAGAGATCCAGAATTCACACGTGCTTCTGTTTTGTTTTAACTTTCAGTTCTGATCCAGTGGCTATTGAAAACTCCGATTGCAGTCCTCATGTCACTTACAGAGGAGTCATTGGATTGGAAGGTTAGATAGTTTTGTAAGTAGGCTTTCTTTTCTTTTCAAACCCATCCTTTAAAAATAAATTCTTCCAAACTCTTGAGATCGGTAAAGGCAAAAGCTTCTGACGCATCGGAATCCGCTGAGGTTTAATTCGCTCCGGCATACAATCAAAGGTAGCTGTGTTTTGAGGATGGGCCCACAGTCATTGTGTACTTTTACAAAGGGAATCACATCATCAACATCATCTTTGATTTTTTTTAAAAAAAATATTAATTTTTTTTTAAAAAAAAACCCAAAACAAATAAAGTCATAAAAACAGAAAGGGTACTATCCAGTACTAGTCCTACCTAGCGTAGAACCCACTGAAATGAATGGGACTTAAGTTAGTTGGATACTGCCAAATACAACAGAATCATAGCAAAGCTCCATCTAGCCGAGCATGCTGCTTCCAACAGTGGACAGTAGGGTCAGGAAACCAACAGCTCCCTACCACCCTCTCCCTGTTTGTGTCCACATCTGGTATTCAAGGATACACTGAATTTGGGGCCCACTCCAGTTGGACTCTCCCCCCCACCCCCACAGGGCAAACTGTCTACTTGCCCCCCCCCCAAAAAATTGCCAACTTTAATTCAGCTGTTCAAGAAGAGTTTCTGAATTATTATATTTTCCTTCTATTAAGTTTTTTTCTTAAAACAGCTAATTTATATAAAACTGTGACCCTTAAAGGGCAGTACTGCAGCCCTCTGAGGTCTGCACCCAAGGTGGCTGCCTAGTTGGCCTAATGGTAGCACCGGCCCTGAGGACAATCCCATCAGCCCTGTTGCCCTCTACTTAATTTCTCTCTCTCTCTCTTTTCCCTCTTCCCTCCTGAACTCCTTTTCCTTGTGTGTCATGTCTTTATTAGACTGTAAGCCTGAGGGCAGGGACTGTCTTTTTTGCTAACTGATTGTAAGCTGCTCCAAGAGCCTTTTTTGGCTGAGGAGTGGGGTATAAATATGATAGATAGATAGATAGATAGATAGATAGATAGATAGATAGATGATAGATAGCTTTGGCAGCTGAAGGTTCCATTTAGCTCTTCCCTCCCAAGCCATTGATAGACCTACTCTTGTCCATGAATGTGTTGAATTTAAAGTCTACATCTTGGGTCAACCAGCTCCATGGCTTCATGATGCCTTGTATGCAGCGATCTAATTGTGGGGAGGGTGGGAGGAGGGGGGTCCTTAATAGAATTTACAAGCCTCCCCTCCTGAATCTTTCCAGCTTTAGCTTTCTTAAAGAAAAGGGGGGAACCTAAACTAAGGGGGAGTATCACAAATGTTAAGGAGGAAGACAGGTGCTCCTGGGATTCAAGCACTGGTTGTTTAAAAAAGCATTTTCTTTTGTCTGTCCTGCATTTACTGGAACTCACTGGTTGGCCCTGAGACAGGAAAAAGAAAACTTGCTCTATTCTTTCCAGATTGTTTGTAATTGTATAAACTTCTATTAGATCACCACCTCTCTTCTTCTTCTTCTTCTTCTTCTTCTTCTTCTTCTTCTTCTTCTTCTTCTTCTTCTTCCTTCTTCTTCTTCCTCTTCCTCTTCCTCTTCCTCTTCCTCTCTCTCTTTCTCCCTCTCTCACACACACTTCTTTCTTGTTCTTCTCCCTCGTCTTCTTCTTGGTAACATACACCCACCCCCACACACCCACCTTGGTGCTGTAACTAAATATCTGTACATAAGCATATCCCCACATCTCTAAACAGCAAAAAAATGTTTCCAATTATATATTTCCACATTTCATGCAACATCTTTACAGGATTGGAATGTTGCTTCAAAATCACCCACCCACGAATGGGGAAATACTGCTTATATATAATCTTACTCCTACTACGTCAATTCAGTTTGGAAATTCTTTCTCCTATACAATAATAGAGATGTGTGCGTTTATTACGTGATATGTGTTTATAATGCATTATATCTAAGTGTGTGTGCATACACCCTCATAGGTTGTGCTCAAAATCTTGGAACTGATGTGTGTAGATGGTGTGTGTGTGTGTCTCTGAGTGTGTGTGTGTGTCTGTGGCAATATTGTATATTTCCCTGTAGAAGAAATCTTCCTTATAGGAATGTGCAAGAATGAAGAATTATTATTGTTTTAAAATATGTAGAATAACTAGAGAATATTTAACATGTAATACTTAGATTTGTAGGGTGGGGGGAGGTATATGAATGACATTCTCTGAACTGAAACAGGTGTGACATTAAATAGGTGGCTAGAATTACATTCCCAGTCCTAAACCATTTCAATGGATTGCAAATTGATTTCAACAGAACTAAGAAGGGATTGACACATTATGTGAAATGAGTGGGTAAAATTCTGGACTGGTCCACTTCAGATTGCAAATAAAAGGGGTGCCATTTTTTAAATGCTCCTCCTTGTATCTGGTAAACTAGCACATCAAGGAGAGGATTACACTCAGCCTTTCATCCTGATTGGCTAGTTTTCTATATGCAAGGGAGGTAGGTTTTGTGTGTTTTAACATAGTGGAGCCTTCCAGAAATATGATTCCCAACCTGGAGTTTGAAGAGGTATAACCCAAGAACTCTGCCAATGTTACCACTTCATTCTGAAGTTACTCTTACTTTGCAGGAGGGCAGGGACTAGGCTATAGGCCAGGTGGTGGGCAACCTGTCCTCCAGGTGTTTTGGCCCACAACTCCCATCAGGCATCACCATTAGCTATCCTGGCTAGGGGTGATGGGAGTTGAAAGGCCACACATCTGTAGGGACACAGGTTGTCTGCACCTGCTCTAGGCAATGAAAGCTTATGCTATGATAAACTTGTGGATCTTTAAGAGGCTACAAGATTACTTGTTGGTTTTGGCTGAAACAAACTGACACAGCTACTACCCCAATGTGAGGGCACATAGGTGAACCAGCCCAAAGATGCACAGAAATAAAGAGGAACTGTGTGCAGTGGGGGAGATCTAGTCCAGTCATCACTCTAAACCAGGAGTGGAGCCTTCCTGGGATCCCATTCTGGCCCTCTGGGATTCCCCAGATGGCCATGCCCCTTTTATGGCCACAGTCCTTTTTATGGCCACACCCCCTTTCCCCTTACTGCTGATCATTTCGTGGTTTTCCAGCTCTGCATTTTTTTTTCATTTCTATACTGCCCCATATTATTATTATTATTATTATTATTATTATTATTATTATTATTATTTATTTATTTATTTATATAGCACCATCAATGTACATGGTGCTGTACAGAGTAAAACAGTAAATAGCAAGGCCCTGCCGCATAGGCTTACAATCTAACAATAAGGAGGGGAAAAGAATGCCAACAGGCACAGGGTAGGGTAAAACTAACAGTATAAAGTCCGCACAACATCAAGTTTTAAAAGCTTTAGGAAAAAGAAAAGTTTTTAGTTGAGCTTTAAAAGCTGCGATTGAACTTGCAGTTCTCAAATGTTCTGGAAGAGCGTTCCAGGCATAAGGGGCAGCAGAAGAAAATGGACGAAGCCGAGCAAGGGAAGTAGAGGCCCTTGGGCAGGCGAGAAACATGGCATCAGAGGAGCGAAGAGCACGAGCGGGGCAATAGTGTGAGATGAGAGAGGAGAGATAGGAAGGAGCTAGACCGTGAAAAGCTTTGAAGGTTAACAGGAGAAGTTTATATTGGATTCTGAAGTGAATTGGAAGCCAATGAAGAGATTTCAGAAGCGGAGTAACATGGTCAGAGCTGCGAGCCAAGAAGATGATCTTTGATCTCGAGCTTCATAGCTGAAGCTTTTGCACATCCCGCCCCCCCCCAACATCCTAGAAAGCTGAAATGTCCTTCCTAAGGTTTAGTTACTGGTTTTAAGATAAGATATGCTAGTATTTTTGTCCCCATCCTTTGCCTTTGACTGCAAACCTTTTGCCTTTGTCTCTGCCCACAACTGGGACTGTGTTGATGTTGGTCTTAACTGGTTGTCTTAATGAATGTTTTTACTTCCCTTGTTTTGATGGCATTCCTAAACTTCATATTTTAATGCTGTTTTATTGTATTTTGATTGTGTTTTTAGATTGCTGTTAGCTGCTTTGCTCGCCATTTGGTCAAAAGGCAGGATACAAATTAAAATAAGTAAATGAACAGGCAGAAAACCAACAGGGGTAGCCATAGGAGAATGTTGGGTGTGTACTTGGGAGCAACAGCAAAAACAAAGAGACTGGCCAATGAACTGAATGGGTGTGCTAACCTTCCATATCCTGGTGCCCTCCAGATGTGTCAGAGATGTGGATGATGGGAGTTGGAATCCAGCACATCTGGAGGGCACCAGGTTGGGGAAAGCTGCAAACATATCCCAGATTCCTGTGCACAGATGAGCCAATGAAGAAAGGGCTCTTTGACAGATACCATTTGAAAACCACTAACTTTGATCAGTGATTCTAAACTGTGTTCTCCAGCGGTTTGTCAGGTGAAATATTCCTTTAAATAATTTAAATAATTCTTTTTCTGGGTGAAAATTAGAAAGTGTTGAGACCACACAACCTAGGATGCAGTACATCTGCTACTAAATGTATTAGTGCAACAACATCTGCAGCCTAAATTGAGCTGGAAGATTGAGGAAACAGTAAACAATGAGTGTGTGCACATGAAACTGGGTGGAATTGGTTAACACCTCCCCTGCAGTACAAAACCACACTCCTTGGAACTGTGAAAACTGATCTTGGCTGTATTTGGCTTAACCCTACAGTTTCTGAATGCAGATTATCTGACAGAAGTGACTCCAATAAGACTGCAGCCTTTTCCAAAAACTGGTAACCTCTAGATGTGTTGGCCTACATATCATAGCACCCCAAGCAAACACAAGGTGCTCGGGGAAGGGTGGGTTAGGTCATCTGGAGAAAGGAATCCCTCTTCATTATGGGATGTTATTTCTTCAAAGAACAGCAGCCCGGCCCAATGCATTTGGCTGAGAACTAGGATAGCCTGTGTTCAGATCTTGAAAAGTCATGTCATGCACTCTACAGATAGCATTGGACAAATTGCCCAATAGTTATAATTCTTGAAAATGTGTCCCCTACCTACTTCACAGGATCGGTAGGCAGTGAAAGGAAGATAAAAACCAACAAGCAACTGGCGCATGAGCCATCTGTCAGATATGCTTTAATGTGGATTCCTACATGGAGCAGGGGGTTGGACTTGATGGTCTTACAGGCCCTTTCCAACTCTACTATTCTATGATTTTATGAAACCCATCCATTTTTATAAAAAAAAACCCACCACTGGGTAAAGTCCTGAATAATAAACTAGGGATTATAGTACAGAAATTGAAGTGGCACTATACTTGAAGCAAAAGTTTTATAGGCGTACAATATCTGTGGTGTCTTCTGTGGTGAGAGACATGGAATCCAGACATGAATCCTTTGGTTGGAAAGTTCAGGTTTATTTCGAATGTAGACCAGTTGTCCCAACTTCCAAACTTTTTAAAAATATGTCCTAAGGGGAAGAGAGAAAGGGGAATCTACCAGCTGACAAAACGTCCCTCCTCTTAAGAACAGAACAAGAGCCCTGCTCGATCAGACCAAAGTTCCCTCTAGTGCAGCACTCTGTTCACATAGTGACCAACCAGTTGTGGACCAGGGACCAACAAAGCAGGACACAGTGCAACACCCATGTTCCCCAAGAACTGGTGTGCCTAGGCTTACTGCCTCTGATCCTGAAGGCAGTACATTGTCACCGGGATTATTTATTAGCCATCACCTCAACTCTACTGACTCCACACCTCCTGTGGGGTTTCCCTAGCTGGTCCTTTGCTCTCACTTTCTATAGTTTCCAGATCCTAATCTATCTTATCAGAGAGGGAATTCAAAGATCGGTCTGCTGCTTTTATATGAGAAAAGAATGGGGAGTGGGGTGAGAGAGAAAGATGTTACAAAAAGGGGAGGGTTGTAAAGCATCCCCCCCCAAATTATTTATTAATTCAGGAAGCGTTTGAGAGAGAGAGAGAGAGAGAGAGAGAGAGAGAGAGAGAGAGAGAGAGAAAGAAAGAAAGAAAGAAAGAAAGAAAGAAAGAAAGAAAGAAAGAAGAAAGGAAACCCAGGTGCCTTGAGTTTGTGATGCTCACTTTTTCTCTCTTTCTCTGTTACACACACACACACACACACACACACACCCCTCCTATCCTAAACCCCAGTGATCCACAAACGCAATGGTCCTTTGTATCCCCTTGTTACTACTACACACCATGACCTTCTCTTGATCTTTCCTCCACCCTTGAAGCAATAGGAGGTTTAACACACCACCACCAGCAGCAGCTTTCACACGGTGGTGGGATAGCGACACCAGTCCTTTGTAAGGTTACTACCTCCTTCAAGGAGGAGAGCCGGGTGGCTAAGGGATTTATTTCTGTTTTGTTTAAGGGCAGTAGTCCTCATTGTGTCCCAACCCACCTTTCATTCCTAGAGCATCAGCTCAGCGGCTCACCTCTGTCATTTTGCCCAGGGTCAACATGGTGACCCTCTTAAGACGCTAACAACCTAGCAAGGATGCCAATAGTGACTTCTGGATTGATGCAGCCTATTGGAGAATGGACATGGTAATGTAAGGGTAGAAGGGTAATGTAAGCCCACTTCCACAGATACCCCATTCTCCAAAGAGCAAACCCTTCCAGGGCAAAAGCAAAGAATGACCAACAAATCAAAGATAAAAGGGATATATACGTACATATATATATATATTTCTCCTTACCTGAGTCTAAGTCCTCTGGCTGTGTCTTGGGGAGCACCCAACTTGGATTTTTCTCTTTCCTGCTTTATTATCTGAAGGGGGCTTTCTTAAATTTTAAAATTTGAGCAGAAAAGTTGCTCCTCGAGCTTTATGAAGCAACACCGCCCGGCTGGCTCTTAGTACCCAAAGTTGGGAAGCAACCCACCCCCTCCCCAGACCCCTTTTTAGGATTTGGGCATGAAGGAACTGGCGTTCGCCACCTCCACTAATCTGTCGCGCTTTAGAGTGGCGAGAACACCCGAGCAGGGAATATATAGAGATATACATATATGTGCGTAGAAAGAGAAAGGGGGTGATTTGAGTGCTTATTTAGAACCAACAAACGCGAGCAGCGGAGTTTTTGCAGCCGAAGCAGCTAAACGGTGCCAAGGAAAAGAAAGCGGGAGTGTGGGGCGGAGGGGGTTGGTGGGGGGGGGTGCGGTGGTTAGGGCTGGATAAAGAGCGCTTGTCAGAGAAGGAACAAAAGGCCGGGCGGGGAAGGAATGGAGAGGTCCCGTGGCTAAGCGCCCGTCCCGTCGACTGAACTTGAACCTGAAAGTGGGGATTTTTGTCTGCTGCTGAGACAGCCTGAGAACCTTAAAGGGGGGTGGGTGGGAGGGCACCTCGAGCGGCCTGTCTGAGTCTGGGAAGAGGGTTTGGGGAGTGGTGGCGGGGGGGGGAACAGCGGGGGTGGTGGGGTGTCCTGTTTTTCTCAGCCCCGACGTGCCTGCGTGGAATGCCAAATCAGGATAACTGAGGCTGCAATAAGAAAGCGTCTGTGCTCCCCTCCCCAAGCATCCCACAACATTTGCACTCCCCAGGCACTGATGTAGTTGAATTGTTTCTTCTTCTTCTTCTTCTTCTTCTTCTTCTTCTTCTTCTTCTTCTTCTTCTTCTTCTTCTTCTTCTTCTTCTTCTTCTTCCTCCTCCTCCTCCTCCTCCTCCTCCTCCTCCTCCTCCTCCTCTTCTTCTTCTTCTTCTTCTTCTTCTTCTTCTTCCTCCTCCTCCTCCTCCTCCTCCTCCTCCTCCTCTTCTTCTTCTTCTTCTTCTTCTTCTTCTTCCTCCTCCTCCTCCTCCTCCTCCTCCTCCTCCTCCTCCTCCTCCTCTTCTTCTTCTTCTTCTTCTTCCTCTTCTTCTTCTTCTTCTTCTTCTTCTTCTTCTTCTTCTTCTTCTTCTTCTTCTTTTTCTTCTTCTGGGGTGGGTGGGAAATCTCTCCCCCCCATTCAGTACAATTAGTACACGCACTGAAGACCTCCCCTCCCTCCACCAACAGCAGTGGTGCAATTAAACACCTCTTTTATTCAAGCCGTCACCCCCCCCCCCCCCGTTTTCAGAGAGACAATTAAAGGTCGCTTTTCATGTGCATCCCTCTCCCAACACCCTTCTCCTCAAAATAGGGGTGGTGGAAGAAAAACTGAATAATTGGCAGGGAGGGGGGGAAAGTCTGATTAGTGCAATGTCTGAGGTTGTTTTGGGGTGGGGGGATTTAGGAATGCTACACATTATTTGCTCATCTCCTGCTCTCGGTATGTCTCCTAGATTTTCCCAATTTAATTTATCCCCTTCCCCCGTTGCGACATACACCACCATTTTTCTCACTGCGTTTTGGGGCATCCAAGAGAAAAATCGAGCCGGTTCCAAAGGGGTAAAAAAAAAAGTGCCTGGTCGAGAAAATAACCTAGGTTAATCATCATCATCATCATCATCATCATCATCATCATCATCATCAATACTTTGGAAACCACACTTCGTTTACTCTTGTCTCTAGATTCTTCTTCCCAACCCCAACCCCCAACAACTCATTGCAAGATCTCAAAGTTTTGTTGTTGTTTAGTGGGGGGGGGGGTTACACACACCCCTTTTATTTTATTTTTACAAAGTTGACTGAGGGCGGTCAGATGAGGAGGAAGCAAAGTGAAACAACTTCTACCGCCTGATTCCAGGCTTGTTTGCTGCCCCCCACCCGGAAGCAAATCTGATGGAATTTACTCCCAAATCAAACATGCGTAGGGTTCTAGCGCGCAGCCCGATCCTATGCATTCTTAAACGTACAAAGGCCTGCAGTGATGCAACTGGGTCACATTTCAGTGGGGCTGGCTGACTCCCAGGGCAGCGTGCAACGGAATCCTAAGCATTCCACTAAGGGCAATGGAGATCCCACCTCGGGAAGTATGGTTTTGTTGTGGTTGTAGGATTGCAGCTGTGCAGTGCTCAGAGGGGACTGGTGGCTCCGATTCCGGTGGGGCTGTGAATCCATTCTGGATTTCAGTCAAAACCAGCCAGAATTCTAAAGGAGCTATCCAAGGTGTTAAACCCTATCCCCAAATTAGATTCAGCACCTTGGAGAGCTCCTTTAGAATTCTGGCTGCTTTCTGACTGAAACCCAGAACGGATTCACAGCCCCACCGGAATCGGAGCCACCAGCCTCCACTGACAGTGCTATCCTGCCAACGCTTGTTGGGAAGGAAGTCCCATGGAGCTCAATGGCGCTTACTCCCAAGTAAGTGAGCATACGCTTGCAGTCTTGCTTTCTTTTCCAGGGAATGGGGTGAGTGTGTGCATGTGTGTGATCTTTTTAACATCTTGGGGAAGAACTGGCACGTTGCAGAAAAAATAATAATATTCTTACCCATTTCCCCCCCAGATTTCTTGGAGTGTGAGGGGTAGGGGTGGTAAAGAGCATTTAGCCCAGCCTTCCCCACCCCTCTTTACTTTTCTACTTAGCCACACCAGAACTGGGTGTGCATGGAGTGGTGAGGAGGGGGAGTGGGGCAGTCCGCTAGTAGCTGCGGATTGCTCTGTGCTCAGGCCCCCTCCCTGCATTCCACCAGGGGAAGGGTTAAGTTGGGGGGAGAGAGAAAGGGGGTTAGAGGGAGCAGTTTCTCACACTATGCCGGCCCAGCCTGGATTCTCTGCACGTCCCCGTCTGTTCTCCCATTGCCGCTATTCAACATATAATTGAACGTTAATAGCAGCTGGGAATGAGGTCATGGGCGCCGGCTTTTCTCACACATTTTTCATGCAAATCCGTTCAACTCTAAACAAATTTGAATAAAACCCCCTTTGTGCCTGCTCTCTATGGGGCTTCCCCCCCAACCTTAAATAAAGTTCCATGGGTCTCTCTCTCTCTCTCTCCCTCTCTCTCTCTCTCAACAGAAAACTCCACCAACTAGAGAGAGAGAGAGAGAGAGAGGGAGGCAGAAAAACGTGTCCAAATGCCCGGTTTTGGCATCTTGCTCGCCTCTTTTCCCCCTCCCTCCTTCCCTCTTTAAAAAAAAGGGGGGGGAGGAAGAAATTAGGAGTGGAGTGGGGCGAGGGGAGGCCAGTCTGGGGCAAGTCTGAAGCTGCATTGAAGGGAGAAGGGGTGGGATGGGGGAAGAGAGATTTTGCTATAAATAGTGGGAAAGAGCTAAATAGTTGGTACTGAGGCAGCGAGAAACCCTACAGTGGCAAGAAGAGAAAAGGTTGTAAAACAGGAGCGAGAGCGGTTTGGCAGGCAGTTCAGTGGCAGGTGTTTGTGTGTGTTGTGTAATGCCACTCATGCAAAGAATCATTGCCATGTATCTAAATTAAATATTTAAATTGATGTAGTATTAACAACAACAACTCTATCTTTTTTTAAAAAAAGATTTCAAGGTGGCCTTTAAGGGCAGAAACCTCTCAAGTTGGTGTTGAAGATTTTTTTTAAAAAAAATCACTTAAAGAGGCAATAATAATAATAATAATAATAATAATAAATCTATATAAAAAACATATTCAGTAAAATCCATCCAAACCAAGATTGGCAATTAAAATCAATAACAACCAATGGGATTTTATTGACAGAGGATTTTATAGTTTTTTTTAAAAAAAATTGCATACTCTTGGTGTGGTTTTTAATTTTATACACCACCTTGAGAGATTTCATTAAAGACGGCTCAGAAATAATTTTAGATAAGTGGGTAGACTTATGGGAAGGCCAATGAAAACAGATGGATTTTCAGAGATTTCTCCTGGTGGAAGCTGATTCCAGAAGTGTGGGGCCATCACTGAGTAGGACCTCTCCCTTGAACTCACCAGTCTAACTGCCCTCGGTGGCAGGCAGGTGAAAAAGGCCTCTGTTGATGACTTCAGAGTACAGGCAGACCGGTATGGAAGAAGGAATTCCTTCATGTAGTTTGTGCCTGAACCATTTAAGGCTTTAAAGCAGTGGTGGCTGGTGACTTAGGAGGGTGGAGGGAGGGTGAATCTGCTCTGGGTTTCAATCAGAACCAGTGGTAACTCTAAAGGATCTGTCCAAGGTGCTGATCCTACTTGGGGGATAGGGTTCAGCACTTCAGATAGCTCGTCTAGAGTTCTGACTGAAACCCAGAGCAGATGAGCTTCACCCTTGAAATAGGAGCCACCAGCCTCCGCTGCTTTAAAGGTGAAATCCAGCACTTGAAATTGGGCTCGGAAGTTCACGGTCAACCAGTCCAGCTGGAGCAATATCAGTGTCATACGAGTCAACCACCTGGCCCCTTCATCAATAGAAAAAAAGGTAGCTATATTAATCCATATTAATGTAATACCTTGATTACGCCACCAAAAACGTATAAATAAATAAATGTGCACGCTTTTGAGATCTCCAGATCTCTTAATCAGGCAAGATGTTACAAAAAGCAGGAATGGCAGGGTGGGGCAGGGGGAATAAAGTGGGTTCAGTCATGCCTACATGCACCATGCATTGGGTACATGCCCACACACATGCTGCAACTTCTCTCCTTAGTGCCATTTCTGCTATGCGCCCCCCTATGCCAGACAAAGAAGAATGGGATTGTGAGCTTTGATTCTCACATCATATTTTCAAGCTTTTTCATAGGCATTTATTCCTTTTCATAGGATCATAGACTAATAGAGTTGGAAGGGGACTATAATGCAGGAATCCACCTTAAAGCATACCTGACAGATGGCTGTCCAGCTGCCTCTTGAATGCCTCTAGTGTGGCAGAGCCCATGACCTCCCTAGGTAATTGGTTCCATTGTTGTATTCCTCTAACAGTCAGGAAGCTTTTCCTGATGTCCAGCTGGAATCTAGCTTCGTGTAACTTGAGCCCATTATTCCATGTCCTGCAGTCTGGGATGATCGAGAAGAGATCCTGGCCCTCCTCTGTGTGACAACCTTTTAAGTATTTGAAGAGTGCTATCATGTCTCCCCTCAATTTTCTCTTCTCCAGGCTAAACATGCCCAGTTCTTTCAGTCTCTCTTCATAGGGCTTTGTTTCCAGACCCCTGATCATCCTGGTTGCCCTCCTCTGAACATGCTCCAGCTTGTCTGCGTCCTTCTTGAATTGTGGTGCCCAGTACTGGATGCAATACTCAAGATGAGGTCCAACCGATGCTGAATAGAGGGGAACCTATTATTATTGTTGTTGTTGTTGTTGTTGTTGTTGTTGTTGTTGTTATTATTATTATTATTATTGTTATTTTCTTACTCGCCTCTCCCTCTGGATCAAGGCGTGGAACAACATTAGATACAAATACCATAA
This sequence comes from Elgaria multicarinata webbii, assembly GCF_023053635.1. Taxonomy (NCBI): domain Eukaryota; kingdom Metazoa; phylum Chordata; class Lepidosauria; order Squamata; family Anguidae; genus Elgaria; species Elgaria multicarinata. The sequence goes on along the minus strand of NC_086186.1, from coordinate 19,089,561 downwards.
AACATAAAACTGATTAAAACATATAAAACTAATACAATATAAAAATAACATTCAAATATTTTAAAATTCAACTGGGTAGGCCTGCCAGAAGAGGTCAGTCTTTATAGCCTCCTTGAATTCGAAAAGACTATTAAGTTGACAAATCTCTTCCAGCAGGCCATTCCACTGTCTGGGAGTGGCAGAAGAGAAGGTCCTCTGAGTAACAGTTTTCAGCCTAGGTTTAGCTGACTGTAGTAAATTCTTCCTAGAGGACCTGAGTGTGCAGGGCAGATTGTACAGGAGAAGGTGATCCCGCAAGTAGCCTGGACCCAAACCATGTAGGTCCTTAAAGGTAATAACCAACACTTTATCAGCCAGTGAAGTGATTTTAGAGTTGGTGTAATATGGTCAACCCTAGATGTAACAGTGACCAACCATATTTTGAACTAGTTGAAGTTTCTGGACTAGGCACAAAGGTAGTGTGAGGTATTGGCTCTCTCTTCCTTGTGCTTTATTGAAGCCCAGAAAAAAAGGGGGCACAGGTATCTATCCCTGAGTATCTCTCCAACTGACCTGCCACACCTCTTTTAATCTTTATCTACCCAACATCTAATATATCTCTTCTACACTTCTATTTTAATACCTGAAGCCACTGATTAAAAAAAAAACACCCTCATCTAATATCTAACTTTTAAACAGGTAGATCTCTCTTGTTTCTTTTTCTAATAACTTATCTAGTTTCCATCTTGTACCTGGGTAGAATAATCCAAGGGTGGGCTGAGGCTTCCTATGCCCTTTAGGGTTATTTTGGTCAGGGTGGAAGCTAGGCAGTTAGCAGGGGCTTTTTACTGCCATGGCCTTAAAAAAAAACCTCATCCCCTCCCATTGACTTCAATTGGAGAGTGGAACCAAGTATGTCAGAGGCATAGAATCTCAAGCGTGGGCCTATATCTGGCCCTCTAGGGTTCCCTAAAAGGACATGACTCATTGCCCTTTCCCCAGCTATTGATTATTTTGCTTTTGTGCATTCCCCCTGCCCACATTCTGAAATGTCCAAATGCCTTTCTCAAGTCTTAGTTATGGGTATTGACAGCTTTAAGCTAAAATAGGCTGGTATTTTTGGCCCCTCCCCCTTTGCCCTTTGGGCCCACCCACCACTGGAATGTGTCTCCCAAGAGCTTCTCCGAAATGGAATTGGGCTCTTGGGTTGAAAGTGGTTCCACACCCCTGAAGTATGCCATCTCCAGGGCAAGCAAAGCTTCTGGGCTGCTTCAGAAAACGAGAAGGCTTTCAACCCTGCAAAGATAAGGCCTCCCTTCATATGCCCCTAAGACTCCCCTGACATGTCCTCTCCACACACACATACCACAGCAGTGCTGAAACACCAACAGCAGAGGACCAAAGGTGGTGGAGCTTTCTGTGACAGCAACAAGGTGGCCTCCATCAATAGACAAATTCCCTGTCCATGGACTTTTCTCTCTGCCCAGGGAGAGGGAGGTCTTCCATATCCATCACCCCAGGGGTGGCACTCCAGTAACCGGCAGCCTTACTTTCAATTTCAAATTTATTTATTTATGTATTTGATGGTATTTATGAATCGTTTAAATGAAAGAAATTTCTGTGTTGTGTGCAGAGGACATGAGTAGCTTCCTGGAACTGTCCTTTGGGAAAGGTATGTTTCCAGTAGCCACCGAAAACCGAAAAGAATGGTGCCTGCTTAATCCGTAGTGATAAGGAATTCCAGCGAGTGGGCTCTATGACATTCTGAGCTATGATGGACCAAACCTCTGAAATCTTAAAATACCACTAGGAGAATAACTCCTGATGAGGGCAGTAACCGAGCAGGCCGGTAGGAGATCAGGGGAATCTCCTTTTCTCATTTCCATCTCTTTTCACTAGCACTTAGATCTTCAGACCCAAGGCATTGCATTCTCTTTCCTAGGCATTGCACTCTCAGTGTTATTTTTGAATTTGTACATATCACAGTCTCCATATTCATGTTGTTGTTGTTATCATTAACCAGGTGCTTTGAAGAACGGTGTCAGTGGCTTGAGGATACTTTACGGTGTAGTCCTATGGAATTGTGCACACCACACAGCAATATTTTTATAACTTAATAAAAAATGAATAAGGGATCCATCTCAAATTTAACTTGTGCTATTAGTTCTATTAGATTTATTACGTTTTGTGCATATGCACATGCTTGTTCATAATCCTACCACATAAGACCCATGGGGTGTTGTAGTTTAGACACTTCTGGGTCGGGGGACAAGTATGTCTCTTAGTCCATTGCAGCAAAATCAACATAGAGTCTAACTACGTTTAGTATGGCACAAGCATTTTGTGTGTCTGATGAAGTAGATACTGGCTAGAGATGATAGGAGTTGTAGTCCAACACATCTGGAAGGCACTAGGTTGGGGAAAATCTGGCTTGTGACATGTGCCATTAATAAATATGTTATTCTATACAGTGCCACAAGAATATCACAACATGCCCCCTCCCACCCAAGCAATGCTTTCAGCACTGAGTCAGGGGACAGCTCCATTGAAAACAACAAACTTTAAGCCTGTAATTAACCAAGATCAATTAGCAATGATAAATTGACTCCCACTTACAGCTTTAATACTTCGGCAGTAAACTGGTTTCTGGTGTCTATCATTCTAGATTGCTGGTGAAGGTTTATGTGATTGAATATAATAATCAGCCGTTGTGGTGTAGTGGTTAGAGTGTTGGATTGGGACTTGGGAGATCTGGGTTCTAGTCCCCACTGGGCCATGAAGCTCACTGGGTGACTTTGGGCCAGTCACTGAGACTTGGCTTGCCCTACCTCACAGGGTTCTTGTGAGGATAAAATGGAGCAGGGCAGGAACATGTAAGTTGCCTTGAGTTTCTTGCAAGAAGAAGAAGAAAAGGTGGGATATAAATGTAATCATCATCATCATTATCATCATCATCATCATCCTTTACACCTAGAAAACGGAATGGTTAGGTTAGACCTCCCTCATTTATTTATTTATTTATTTATTTATTTATTTATTACATTTTGATACCGCCCAATAGCTGAAGCTCTCTGGGCGGTTCACAAAAATGGTGACATGGTGGCATTTTGGGTTGTATCCAATGTTAGTCATACTTAGGCCCTTTCTACACCTAAGGATTATATCCCATATCTCAGGCAAATGGATGGATCATCCCTGTCTGCTCCCGGGATCCCCTGTGTGACATTTGGATGCACAGGGATAATCCCAGGATGATCCCAGGTAAAAAAGGCAGGTGTAGAAATGGCCTTAGAGTCGCCTTCGGTTCCTTATATAATGAAAGTCATGACTAACCTAAATCACATTCACTTCAATGGATCAACTCTAAGTAGGAGTAATATTGGATAATACCCTTTTGTTTCCTATGAGCAAGAATTTATTTTTTTGCATGGAACAGAGTTTAATTGAGTCTGAAAACTCAGCTTTCACAACTCTTCAGCTGTCATAAGAAGGAGGCCTAGAATAAAAGAAACCCTGAATATTGGCCTGAGATAAACATCCAGAGCCTTGCTTGTGGGCTCACCCTTGAAATCTATTAGCCTGGCCTACAAGAGAGACAGTTCCTTTCTGGTAATGGCCCCATTTGTGGAACCGTCTTCCTGTGTGTGTGACTCTTATTTTCCTGGCTTTGAAGCAGACTCTGAAAACTGTCCATCATCATCTTCATCATCCTCATCAAGCTGCTTTTTAACATGCAGTGCTCAGTAAGGTTTTAACTGCTACAGTTTCAATGTTGTCATGTTTTTTGTTTCAGATGCAAGTCTTGTGCAGTACTATTTGGATGTAAGCCACTTTGGGAGGGTATTGCCCTGAAAGGTGGCATATCTATCATTGAAATAATAACACACACATAAACGTTAAATTAATTTTTAAGTGTCTTAATATTATGTAAACCGCCCAGAGAGCTTGGGACCACAGTACCTGATGGAACGCCTCTCCCGACCTGAATATATCTGGACACTTGATCAACAACTGCTCCTCTCCAAGTGTCATCTCCAAGGGAGGCTTGGAAGATGACAGGCATTTTAGTGGTCCCCCAATACACTATGGAATGAACTCCCCACTGAGGCCTGTCTGGTGCTGACTGTCATATTTTCAGTGCCAGTTAAAAGGGATGAGGAAAGAAATGGAAAAGTCCAATTATGCAGACAGAGGAAGTACCAATCAATATGTGATCAGGTCAGCCACCACTACATATAAGCTCACCAAATGATGTCAAGGAAGTTGATGGGTTGGCCTAACTTCTCTCTCTCTGTGTGTGTGTGTGTGTGTGTGTGTGCGCGTGTGTGTGTGTGAGAGAGAGAGACAGAGAGAGAGACAGAGAGAGAGGAACTCTAAAGGACTTTCTATATTTCAAATGCCACGAAGTTGTGAAATACTAATAATTGGGTAGATATTAGTGATGCAGTGAAGGATCCTTAGATCTGACAAGTGATATATGAGTGACAGCAAAAATGACCAATATTAGACTGATATGATATATGATCAACACTCTTTGATGCTGTCTGATAGAGACCTGCTATATAATACATCTGTCTATCTATCAATCCATCCATCTAATCTGTCATTTTCCTTTCTCCGAAATGGGTGAGGGGGAACCTTCTCCCTCTTTGCATAGAGCCCTCTTTGAGCATAAGGCAATCAGACTTCATTGTTTCCTTTTAATGTGCTGTTGGAGGTTGGGTGGGTGTGGGGAAGACAGACAACAGAATCAGCATGTAGGGTGGTGAATAATCACCTCATGCAGATTTTCTAGCCTTGCCGTCTTTGCAGGGTTGAAATTAGCATGCCATTCCCACCCTCCAACTCCCACCCTGGCAATGCTAGCCATGAACTTGGCCTTGTGGGCGATTCTGCCACATGTGCTTCCAGAGAACAATATAGTCATTCTTTAGATCAAGTCCTTTGTTCCCAAGCAGAAGTTCTGGATGGGAAAGAACCAGCCAACCCCCATTTACATGATGGATGGGAGGTGAAGGGCCTTAAGAACCTGTGTGTTCCGGTCTCCATTAGGCAGAAGGCCTTTGGATCACTGCTGTATGAGTTGTACACAGGTTTTGTCGCACTTAGAGTAGACCCATTGAAACCAATGGGTCTTATGGTGATTGTGGCAATCACAATGAGTCAACCACAGCCAGTTGTTACTAATGTAAGTCCAATGGATTCCATTGGGTCCAAGTATGACCAGCATCAATCCCATTGCTTTCAATGGATCTACTCTAAGTAGGGCTAAATCTGGATACAACCCTTTTTAAAATAAATAAATAAATAAATGTTTGTTTCCTTGGACCTAGGCCCAAATCAAAATGGGGGCTGTAAAAGTAAGCAGCCATTCCTGATGTGTGCAAAATTCTTTCACTCCCTCTCCCCCCCCCTTTTTGGATTTTTGTATGGCAGGGGGCGCCAGCTTGAGTCCAACTACGTGTGTATATGACATTGTAGTTAATTGGAGTGGAGTGGAGGAGGTGCATATAAACAGTGGGCTTTGAGCCTATTCACTGGACATTGTGTGGAATGTGCACAAATGAACAGTGTAAACAGTGGATTTTGCTTATCGGACAACCACTGTACACAGACTCCAAATGACGTTGTGCAGAATTTGATAGCATAAACTGGGGATTTCGTAGATTACTTGGTCACTATGGATATTCTCCATTCAGCCTTCCCCAGCCAATGTCTGAAAAGCTTCACATCCTCCAACCTCACTTGCATATTGACCAGACAATGTACACAGCTCCCCCGCTATTCATGCTGCTAATATGGGCAGATTCACCATCCCTTGTGGTGAATATGGACAATGGCCGGTATTTATGTACATTTGCCATTCAACTCACGATAACCCCAACATATACAGACTGACACTTGCAGAGGGACAGCACAGACACTAGGGGTTCACAAACGCAGTTGCCAGCCGCAATATATCCCAAGCCCTCCATGGATTGGGTCCAGGCTACCTGTGGGATCGCCTTCTCCCATACAATCCACCCCACACACCCAGGTCCTCTGGGAAGAATCTAACTTCAGTCTGCCAAAATTAGGCTGACAAGTATTACCCAGAGGACCTTCTCTTCTGCTGCTGTGGAATGGCCTGCCGGAGGAGACTCCTCAACTTAAGAGTCTTTTAGCATTTAAGAAAGCTATAAAGACTGATCTATTCCGGCAGGCCTAACCAGTGAATTTTAGGGTGTTTTTAGGATGTTTTAATAATGTATACTATGTTTTTAATTCAGTTTTATGTATTTTATACTTATTGATGTTCTCCGCCTCGATCCAAACAGAGAGGCAGGTAAGAAATGAATTTATTATCATCATCATCATCATCATCATCATCATTATTATATCAGTCTCTGGAAAGTGCAGGCTGCAGGTCAGGCCATAGCACAGTCGTAGAGCATATGCTTTGTATGCAGAAGGTACCAGGTTCAATCCCCAGGTAGGGGTAGGAAAAACTCAGCCTGCAACCTTGGAGAACAGCTGCCAGTCAGTGCCGACAATGATTAGATGGACCAATGGTCTGGCTCAGTATGAGGCAGCTTCCTACCTAATTTATAGCCTAGACTTAATGGTCTTATGCCCCATTAGATAGCTGTGTATATTGCTTCACTTAGTACAAAATATGATTTTAAAAAAGGTCTAGCTTGAGAGCTCTCCTGCTTATTCTTCTGCATGGAGTCCTGGACCCAGTGGAGGCTGGTGGTACTGATGTCAGTGGGCTGTGAATCCGCTCTGGGTTTCAGTCAGAACCAGTCAGAACTCTAAAGGAGCTATCCAAGTTGTTTGCCACCAGCCTCCACTGCCTGGATCTCTGCCTTGCTGGCACCACTGGCTGGTGGCAACAAAAAACAGCAGATGGCTACTGTTGGAATTGGGCTCCACAATTCCAGAAGGACCCAGACCAGCTAGAGCATGTTCAGAGGAGGGCAACCAGGATGATCAGGGGTCTGGAAACAAAGCCCTATGAAGAGAGACTGAAAGAACTGGGCATGTTGAGCCTGGAGAAGAGAAGATTGAGGGGAGACATGATAGCAGTCTTCAAGTCCTTGAAAGGTTGTCACACAGAGGAGGGCCAGGATCTCTTCTCGATCCTCCCAGAGTGCAGGACACAGACTATGGGCTCAAGTTACAGGAAGACAGATTCTGGCTGGACATCAGGAAAAACTTCCTGTTAGAGCAGTATGACAATGGAACCAGTTACCTAGGGAGGTTGTGGGCTCTCCCACACTAGAGGCATTCAAGAGGCAGCTGGACAACCATCTGTCAGGGATGCTTTAGGGTGGATTCTTGCATTGAGCAGGGCATTGGACTCGATCGCCTTATGGGCCTCTTCCAACTCTACTATTCTGTGATTCTAAGGCTGCCAAAATACCTGACCTTCATCCACATTATTGTCCACTGATACATACACACACGTACACAACATTTGTAAAAAAATAAAATGATTTATTGTTAAAATGATTGAGCTTTCAAAATAAATAAACAAATGCACAAATTCACCTAACAATGACAAATAACAAATAGAATGACAGAGCAGCATATTTCTTTTGTTTCAAATACCATATACAAATATTAGCATTCATGGTAACTTTTAGAATCCTAAAGAAAACCTTGGTTCCTTGCAGTCAACTGAAGAGAAGCCCAAAGAAGACACTGCTGGTTCTAAGGGAAGTGCTTGGTGTACATTGCTTGTTTGACACGTTTCGTTTGGTATGGGCTCAATAGCTTATTTGGATGCCATGTGACTTGTAATATCTTTAATATATTTTTTAACTTTTGTATATTTCTTTTCATAGGTTTTAAAATGCAGATGTTTAAATTTTTTAAGGCTGCCTTGAGGCCCAGTATTGGGCAAAAGGCAGGATACAAATAAATATAATAACAATGACAATAATAATATCTCACAAGGGTTGCTGTATACTGTATTCAGGGATGCGTAATATACAGGTTTTCCGGTTTTCCTTATCCCTTTCCATCCCTACTTTCCTTTTGTGTCACGTATTTTTAGAACGTAAGCCTGAAGGTAGGGGCTGTCCTGTTTTATTGATCTGTAAGCCACTTTGGGAGTTGTTTTGGTTGAAGCGTGGGCTAGGAAAGCTTTGGATAAATAACTGCTTAAAAATGGGATGTACACCTCATTTCGCCCCTCCCTCCAAATGGGGATATCCAAAGTGGTTAACAATACTGAACAATGTAAAAACAACCATCTGTTTCTACATTTTTCTTTATTGCTAACCACTTTTCTTTATTGTTACCCACAACGCAGCAATAAAACCACAAAGTTCATCACCAATAGGAAAGCGATCTAAAATAAGGATCTAAAAACAGCAGCGAAATCAAAAGCTGGCTAAGCGGAAAAGGCTTTCAAAATCCTAGATGTGACTTCTCAGAAGTAAGCCCTATTGCATTTGTGAAAATGGTTTATTTTTAAAACGACTGAGCATTTAAAATAAAAAATGCACAAATTCACCCAACAACAACAACAACAACAAAATAGCTTGAATGACAGAGCAGTACATTCACTTGTTTCAAATATTGCATTTGGAGGAGAGTTACACCCGGGTAAGTGGGTATTTGCTTAGAATTGCTATAATAGTTTAGAGGATGGGTAGGGCATGTTTCGAAGTATGTCTCCCATCCTCCCGGAAAGCAGGGCTAATGGACTGAAATGATGGGAGTTGAAGTCTAAAACATCTGGAGGGCATCAGTTTGGGACGAGTGCTGGATATGATTCACATAATTTCCCCCTACAACATCCTGGTAAATCATAGAAGAAGGGGAACTCACGGCCCTCCAAATGTGTTGGATAACAAATCCCATCTTCCCCAACCATTGTGGCTGAAGGGAGTTGGAGTCCAACAGCATCTGGAGGGTCAAAGCTTCCCACCCCTGCAGTAAGGTACATCCAGTATTATAGAAGAAGGCGCCCTGCTGGATCAGACCAGAACGGTATCGCATTTCCCACTGTGGCCAGCCAGATGCCCACAAGCAAGATGTGAGGGAAACAGAACCCTCCTGCTTATGCTATCCAGCAACTGGTGTACATTGTCATACTACTTCTGATTCTGGAGGCAGCATACAGCCATCAGGACTAGTAGCCACTGCAAGCTTTATCCTCCATGAATTGGCATAATTAGGGTGACCATATAAAAAGGAGGACAGGGCTTCTGTATCTTTAACAGTTGCATTAAATAGGGAATTTCAGCAGTTGTCATTTGTATATATGGAGAACCTGGTGAAATTCCCTCTTCATCACAACAGTTAAAGCTGCAGGTGCCCTGCTCTCTTTTAAATCTGGTCACTCTAGTATAGCTCTTGCACTTTAACTCTTGTAATGAAGAGGGAATTCCAACAGGTTCTCCATATATACAAAATGACACCTGCTGAAATTCCATTTTCTATGCAACTGTTAAAGATACAGGAGTCCTGTCCTCCTTTTCATATGGTCACCCTAGGCATAATCACCTTTTAGAACCTAAGTCGGTGGTCATCCCATACTATGGAAGCAAAGTTGCATACTGGTTATATGTCGTGTGTAGCCTACGACTGCAATCCCATATCCACTTACCTGGGAGTAAGTCCCACTGAAAAAGGGAGGGCTTATTATTGAGTAGACACGTATAGGATGGGCGCTGTTAGCCCTTACATCACACCAGTTGAGCCGGCTTATCCCTGCTACACATGTGCCCTGTTCCCCTGTGCTCTGTTTTGTTTTCAATAAGCAGAAACAGCGTTTTCAGAACACATAGTTGCCATCCTAGGCACACTTCTCTATTATTTTACTTTTATTTTAATTCTCCAGGCGTCTCGCTTTGCTTTACCGAAAGAAAACCAAAGCAGCTAACAGCATTGAACCTAATAAAATCTCACATACAAAATGCAAAAACAAACACACGTTACAACATAGAAAGCAGCCAAGATAACAATATCATAAACATCATATAACAACCCCAGATCACCATGAAGCACTGCAGTTCGGCATTAGCAGAGTTTAAAAAGCTAAGCTGTTATTGGCTGAAAAAAGCATTCTGGAAAGGATGAGTCTTAGCCATGTGCCTAAGAGTAGGGGGTTGGGAATTTTCAGGCCTCTTTGGAGAGGCCATTAGGCTGATGATGCCACTACCAAGAAGGCCTTATTTGTTTTGTATTCTGTTTTATTTTGTTCGGTACAGCAACAGGAACATTGATGGTGCTATATAAAATAATAATAATAATAATAATAATAATAATAATAATAATAATAATAGAATGGTGGGTGTCTGGCAAGCTTCATTTGGCAACCCAGAGCAGAGCCTCAGATCCTGAATGCATCATACTTGGGAGCAGATACAGAAGGGTGGCATTCAGTGGAGGCTGGTGGCTCTGATGCTAGTGGAATGGTGAATTTGCTCCAGGTTTCACCTTGGATAGCTCCTTTAGAGTTCCGACTGTTTCTGACTGAAACCCAGAGTCGATTCACCACCCCACTGACATCAGAGCCACCAACCTCCACTGGTGGCAGGGAAATAAATGGGACTTACGTGTCTACTGAAAATGGCCCATAGGACTGTGGCCTTATTCAAGGCTGCAAGACATAACACACCCAGAGCTTGCAGCCCTATGACCTTGTGGGTTGCTATACCTGACGTGCGGACAGTTTTGTGTTGACAAGGATGCTTGCGGGGAGGACAGAGGAGCAATTGTCAGATATAATACAGTCAACACATGCACAAGATTGCTCCTTTGCATTAATCTTTTTCTGGAGTGGCTAGGTACCTTTGGTTCTCTACTCACAATCCCTTCCACGTAAGAGTACATTGTGTGAGCGGTAAAAACCCATCCCCCCCCCTTTAACAACATGATGAGTTAAGGCCAATTCACACACTGCTTTTGTGATTGGGCAGCTTCAAGAACAAGCTTACTCCCCGGCTCAGATCCATTTCACACTAGTAATGGTAAGAGAAGCTTCAGTCAGACCAAAGTGATGTGACTCCTCTTCACCATCAGTCCCACATTTGTTGAAGCCAAAGTAGCTGGCATGGGAAGTAACCCTCTGAGCCGTAATTTGCCTGAATTGAAAGCCAGTATGGTGTAGTGGTTAGATTATCAGACTAGGACCGAAGGGATCGAGGTTCAAATCTCTACTCAGCCATCAAGTTCAGTGGGTGACCTTGGCCTAGTCACACTCAGTCTTCTCTTTCAGCCTTATCTACTTAACAGGGTTGTTTTGAAAATAAAACAAGTGGGGAATGAGGTACTACTTTCCTCTCCTTTTTGGTGGCTATCTTGGTGCACCAGTACTATGCAAAGTAAGTGGCTCATACACAGATGCGCTGTTTTAAAAGTTGTGTTAATCTATGTTAAGGGATTTCAAGTATGCATTCCAGTTCAGTGGTTGTGTGCATTCTGGAAAACACTAGGTTCCTTGACACAAAGATCAGGAATGACAGATAAGCTTCCCTACCATTAATGACCTTTCCCCTGTCAAGCTGAAGCCAATTTGAGAGCCAGTGTGGTGTAGTGGCTAAAGTGTAGGACTGGGAGTCAGGAGATCCGGGTTCAAGTCCCCACTCGGCCATGGAAGCTCACCTGAAGATTTTGGGCCAGTCACAGACTCTCAGCCCAATCTACCTCACAGGGTGGTTGTTGTGAGGATAAAATGGAGGAGGAGGAGGATTATGTATGCCACCTTGGGTTCCTTGGAAGAAAAATGCAGGATTCTACAGCACACTTTTAAGCAACACTGGCACCAAAGGTAGGCATTGTTGGGCAATTGTTGAAGGCCCATGACCCAACATGGGCCCACTGACAAGATTCCCCCTGGAGATGCTCCTCCTCTTCACCCTTTCAACCTGCTTGTTCTCCTGCCCCTCGCTCTGACCTAAAAAAATGGCGGTGGTGAGAAAGAAAAGCAGGACATGCCATGACCTTCTTGCTCATTGGCTCTCTGCCTGCCAAGCAAGCAAACAGTAGCAATGATGAGAAGGAGCAATAGAAGCTGTTGACCATGGCAGTGGGGAGAGTGGACTCACTTAGAGAAGGCACCCATTGGGGCTGCCTTGCCCAGGAAGACTCAAAATCCTTGGGCTGAAGCTGGCACTGCTGTTAAAGGGAAGAGGTAAGGCATAATAGGTCGAGCCAGTGAAATGAATGAGCACTCAGGAACATGGCCCAAAGCCTTTGCAAGTTGCAACATGCTGGTGTTTTGTGGCAAAGACGTCAATATGGAAAAGAAGCCCTTCCAGGAAATAGAAAGTTTGAAAAACCACTGGCCCATTTCATTTGCTGAAGCTTAGATGGACAATGTTGAGCAATCCTAGGTGAAAGCTCCCGGCTGTCTGTCTCCATCGAGTCACAAGCCACCTCAACTGCATCACATCCCCCTTAATGACATCAGAAACTACAGGTAGCTAGAATTCACAGCTCAGACATTTCTTTTTTCCTTCAGCCAGACTCAGAGACAGTTCAGAGACAGTGAGAGACATCTGGTTTTCATGCGTGATCCAAAGCAGCCAAGTAGGGCAGACACTCGAAAGATGGAGAATTAACACTGTTCCATTTACAAAGTCAGAGGAGAGTTTCTCCGGCAATCCAGAGAATGCAAGGTCCAGTGTCCCAGGTAAGTTCTCTCTGTAGGATGTCCTGAAGGCAGCCGAGGTAAAAAAAATCAGATCCATGCAAAGCCAAAAATAAAAGCAGGTGTGCTTTCATCCATAGTAAACTGGACCAAGAAATCATCCTTTTCCAAGTTCTTCATATTCCCCATCACAGGAATCTACAACAATAACATTGAACATTAGTCATTCATTTGATTAAAATAGCCTCTTCTGAAATCAGATACCAACACAAGACATTGTCTGATCTCTGTACACCATGGCAAGAATTTTGATACAGATTCATTCCTGTCCAGTCAGTCAGTCCCTTCTCCCCCAAATTTCTCCCTTAGAATATTTATTTATTTATTTATTATTTAAAATATTTAAAATATTTATATCCCGCCCTATATCACTAAGATCTCAGGGCGGCATACAGATAAAAACATACAGTATAAAACAATAAATATACACAGTTAAAAACAAATTAAACCATAATCCAAGTTAAAACAATATATAATTTAAAAGCAATAGATGCAGTTAAAACAGTTAAAACAATGTGCCAGTGAGTTTAACCATCAAAGGCTTTGTTAAAAAGCCATGTTTTTACTTGGCGTCGAAATGCAATCAATGTTGGCACCATACAGAGGCTAGAGCTCCAAAACAGTGTCTAACATTGAAACCTCATAGATCACAGAGTTGGAGGGGCCCATGTAGGCTATCTATCCCAACATCCTGCTCAGTGCAGGAAATCCAGAATTAGAACAAACTCCCCCCTCCAGCAAAAAAGTTGATAGTCCAGCTTCTGTTTGAAGATCACCATGGATTGAAGGACAGCCCACCACCCCTCTAGGTAACGGACTCAACTGTCGAACAGCTTTTACCATCAAGTTTCATAGGAAGAAGGAATGGCAAATCATATCAACGTTCAACTATATAAAATACATTGCTGTGCCAAAGAGCATATCCACAAACATCAGCCAAGAGGCAGCATGGTGTAGTGGTTAGTGTGTCAGACTAGGATTGGGTAGAGTGGTGTTCAAATCCCCAATCATCCTATTGGGCAACCTGCCACTCTCTGGATGGGGCCAGGCTCATAGGACACAAATCTGCATACAATCTGCATGTGCTCATTTATATCTATATATGCATATGTAGAAGTAATGACCGGGATTTATTAACATTTCACAGGAGGCAAAGCCAACCCATTAATTTCTCATCTCAAACCTAGTCAGTTCATTAATTAATTTGCACCCTGAGTCAGTTCAACCCAAACCAATGGAAAAAGATTTTCCCCCTCCTAAATTTCATTGCCGTGCAGGGATGATTTAAATAAGGGGTGTTGCAGCATGTGGGATGGGGAGGGTTAGCCCTCCCCAGTTGCACCCCCTTGAAAACTAACCCCTGCATGGCAATTAAGCAGGTGGGGAAGCATTGTCACCAATGGACACTCAGAGTTTTGGAAATAGATTTGGGGCCCAGGGTAATAGATTCAGGGCCTTGGGCCAGATCTACACCAAGCAGAATATTTATTTATTTATTTATTTATTTATTTATTACATTTATATACCGCCCCCATAGCTAGAGCTCTCTGGGTGGTACGAAAGTGGTATGAAAGCGGTATATGGATGCAGGATCTACACTACTGCTTTATAGTGGTATTGAAGTGCACTGACAACTGTTGGGGCCCATGACACATACCATATACCGCTTTGATAGAGTTATATCTTGGTTGGTGTAGATATGCCATGAGCCCCAACAGTTGTCCGTGCACTTCAATATCACTATAAAGCAGTAGTGTAGATCAAGCCTTGGGTAATAGATCCAGGACTAGCACCCTACAGGCCCAGGCCTAGCAATACCCCAGAGTCAAGGAAGCCATGAGGGTGACACCGTGATACAATGGGGGATGGATTTGTTGCGCAGACCTGCCCACTCATGTGGAAAAGTGGCATGGAGGGGTAAGCTTATTCTACATCAGGCCTGCCAGAGGACCAGCTGCTCTGGAGATCCCATCCCAGACTGATTGCAAAACCATCCCAGGGTTCAAGTGATGCCTAAGTGGAGTGAACCAATGCCAAGCTGGTGATGGAGAGCACCTGCTCCTTTGCTCCAAAAAAACCCACCACCTTGTGAGCAAGGAGAGGGAAGGCGGTGGGGCGTCCTCCACTCTGTAAATCAAAAAGGATGGACACTAATTGGAAGGAGACACAGCACCAGCCTCCCCCCACCCCCATCTCCATCTTTTTGGAAGAAGAAGCACTGCCATCTGCCATCCCACAAAGTTAGTGCATTTGTGCCTTGAATCAATAAGGGAGGCCTGGCCGTTCAAGAGAACCCTCACAGGTTTCATTTCTGATTCTGCAAAGATGGGTTTACAAATGCCAAGAAAGGCCCATGGTGGAAAATGGGTGTGTGTTTTTATTTCAGGTTTATCGATGGTTAGTGGGGTGGAAGAGAAGGGAAACCCCCCCCCACACACAAATATTCAACTGAGAGCCCTTTTGCTCTGTTGACCACAGTGAACTGTAGCCACAATCTCTGCCTTGCCAAAAGGAACAACCTACCTGAGATGTATTTTAACATCAGCAGTATATAAATCTATTCAATCATTTAATAAACAAACAAGGATTCGCAAAGCCGTTCCTGACCTTTTTATTCTTCTTCTTCTTCTTCTTTTTTTACTATGGTGCAAACCGTTGCAATTAACTCTCCATTGCCTCTAATCTGAGACCCCTTGAACAAGAGGCAAGAAAAGTGCCATTGTTCTATACATCAGCGTGAACGTTGTGCTGAAGTCTGGCCAGGCTTTGGGAGGGAAAGAGAAGCCAACCAAACTGGAAGCCGTTAAGTTTGGAAACTGATCAAGAGGTGCTTTTTTTCCCCACCTCCGGAAAAAGAAACAAAATCATAATAAATAAAATGTTGGGGGATTTTTCTGCTTAATCGGATTCTTTTCCTTTTGCCAATTTTCTATTCATGCTCTTTGGAAAGGAGGGACCGTGTCCCTCCTCCTTTGCGTCACCCCATCAACCATTTCATCGACACACAGGGAGAAACTTTCTGGACAATTTAATCTCGCCAGGGTGTTACTTAGCAAAACCCCTTTATACTGTCAATTTTTCCACCCTCCCTTTTCTTTCCCTTTGCCCTCCCCTTTATTTTCTCTCCAGCCTCAATTGAATTTTGCAGGCCTCTGATATCTTTCTTTCTTCTTCTTTTTTGTAGAGACACATGCTATTTATGCAAATCGGGTCTTTTCATACCCCTTTTCCCTGGCTCAAGCCCTACAGAACTCAAATGTAACCGAAAGCCTGAATTCTCCTCTGCTAACTCCTTAGCACAATTACACCTCCATTCTGCTCCAGGGGCCTGGGGTGGGAGTAAGAGAAAAAACACCTCATTTTAAACCAATAGCACATGCTGTTTGTCTTGAATAATTACAGGGAGACTCAGATTCTAAAAGGGTATGAAATATTCCGTTCTGAGGGGGAAAAGAAGAGAACCGGAGGGTGAGCGTTATGCCTACGCAGCAGGTTTTATCGTCCTTACTAGAGCTGTGTGTGTGTACATACACACACATGATTTTTTGCTAGCTCTTTCACTTGCTCCATTTTAAGGCTCCAATGAGGCAATCGTTTTACATTTTCCTCTAAGCAGGAACTTTGCCTGCGCTTTTGGGCTTCTTTTGGAAACAGAGGAGAACGCAGCTGACATTTCCTTATCTCAAATTACAATTTCCTGCAAATATCAAGATAATAAGGACATCAATGATCTGAAATCCAAAGTCAAAACCAGCCCATAATCTCTCCTCGGCAGATGCGCTTGCGGAAACGGGGAAGGGGGTTCGGATGAGAGGCCGCGAAAATGGGGCACGAAGAACAACATCAAGGAATGAGCAGGAGAAGAGGAGGAGGAGGAGGAGGTGGTGGTGGTGGTAGTAGACAAGCAAGTTTGCCTGGGCCTCCTTGTCTGAATAGCTTCACTTCAGGCATTGTTTCCCTCCCTGCCTTGTCTCCTGGGGAGTTTTATGCATGGGAGAGGTGTTGGGGGAGAGATGCAGAGAAGGGGGGGAGTTTCAGCAGAGGCACCTAGGAATATGTCAAAAGGATAGGAGGGGGGAAACACACACACACAACCCAAGAGGCTGAGTGAGAATGTCAAGGACCCCTGACTAATGAATAGCAAGTTTGCCCTTGAACCTCACAAGCCTGGGCCATTCCCAGGCCCCAGACAAGAGCTGAGAGGCATGCCCGAGCCCAGCTGTAGATGGTGCGGGCTATGGTTCATCTCAGACACTTTGACAGGCCAGCCTGTTCCCTCGCATAGCTCAGGCTTGCCTGGTGGCTCCATAGCAACAGCTCAGGGCAGCAACCCAGGCCGAGGCCTTGCCTGCAGCACACAGAAGCAAACAGAGGGAGGAGGCGGCGGCGGCGGCAGTAGCCGTGGTAAGGCAGTGGCCTTGAAAGGGCCACGTTAACCCATTGCATTCTGAGCAGCACCCTGTTCCTGGCAAAACCATAAGCCTAGCCACGAATGGAAGGCAAGGAAGGGGGGACCGACAGACCAGGGCTTAACCGGCCCAGAGATGTGGCTACTGGGGCAATTCAAAGGGCCCAGTGGACTGTGGCTGAGAAGGTGGGAGATGCAAGTCCATGCAGAGGAAGGCACTTGGTGAACCATGACCCGAGAGTGTCAGTTTCACCAGCTTGATCTACATTTAAAGATGCCAGTCCTCATGAGTCTTTGGATTAGGGCTGTGCACAGACGCCCCCGATCCGCTCTGGATCTCGATCCACAACTTTTGGGTTGGATCCACTTTCAGCTGATCCACCTACGGTCCGCAGCGGGGCTCCAAATTTTGTGAACCGCCCAGAGAGCTTCGGCTATTGGGCGGTATAAAAATGTAATAAATAAATAAATAAATAAATAAATCCAGATCAGTGCTTCGTGTCCCCCCCCCCAAATAGACTTGCATTGAAAAGGTTAAATGCCTATAACTTTTTTAGTTGTAAACTTAGAAACATCAAAATGGGCACCATGAGAGCTTATAAATATATCCAGATACGTGCCCATTTTGAAGGAAATCCGAGCATGCCATGATTTGGGGGAAATATTTAAAAGATTCCCCCCATTCTCAGAAATGCATGTATCTCCAACATTTTTCCAGATACAGGCCTCTAACTGGGCACCATCACAGCTTCCACCTAGATGCTTATTCATGCCCATTTGTGAGGAAATCCGAGCAAGCCCTGATTTCAGGGGAATTTTGATAGTTTTAACCCTCAACCCTAACACCAATTAACAAAAGTGCATACATCTCCTTCACTTTAAAAGTTAGAAACATCAAAATGGCCACCATGACAGCTTATAAATGTACCCAGACACATGCCCATTTTGAAGGAAATCCGAGCATGCCCTGATTTTTGGGGAATATTTGAAAAATCCATCCCATTTTCAGAAATGCAGTTATCTCCGTCATTTTTCCAGACACAGACCTCTAACTGGGCACCATCACTATTCAGTTGTTTACCAAGGTTACGGTGGGTACCTTGCAGTGCTGTGTTGCCTATCTGTTATTTACTTTGTATATTATTTAAGGTTGTGTGTATGAGTTTGCTGGGGCTACTGCTTCACCAATGCACTCAAAAAGTGACAAAAGTCCTACAAAAAACAAAGAAAAGTAACTAAGTTTCACGTTTTTCTTATTCCCCCCCTCCAACACTGGGATTGGAGGATACTTTGCATAGGCTGATAACTTATCACGATTGGGAGATGAACCTGTCAATCAACGTTAAAAAAATTGGTTTCCCCCTCCCACTTTACCCATTCTATAAAAATTAATATCAAGCAAACTGCAGGACTAAAAATTCTGAAAATCGACACAAATGACTCCAATCATCACTCTCTAAGCACAGTAAGTTTCAGAGATGTAGCTTTAAAAACAAAGTAGTTATAGGCATTCTTTTGCCCAATGCAATCCTATGCGAAAGAAGTTCCAAATGGCGGGCGGAACCTCGCGACTAAGCGGATCACCGGCAAATGGGCGACCTGCTTTGTGACGGTTCGCCTCACCTCTGACCCAATCCATCTCTGCCTTTGGCGGAGGCAAATCAGGCCGCTTCGAAGCGAAGCGAAGTGGAGCACAGCCCTACTTTGGAATATGTAGTGAATTGTAATACTTTGCAGTTACATAACACCACAGGCTTCCCTAACCTGGTGCCCTCTAGATGTGTTGGACTACAAGTCACAGCATCCCCAAGCCAGCATCATTGGGGAAAGATGGACTTAAAAATAAGACATACAAGGTCACCACCTGATGTCTGCATGGTCAAGTGCATATGCTATTGGGCACACAGTGAAGAGAACCAAGTGATACCGAGGTATGCATAAGATGCATTCAACTTCAATAGGACGGACAGCTGTCACAAGGAATACCTGCTAGGTCAGAGCCAGTTCTGCTAGCAAAGAGGGACCGTGTTCATTTGTGGTACATTGATCCCATTTGGGATGATGGGAGCTTCTTAGAGGCATCTCAATGGCTGCTATCCAGTGCTGAAAAAGAAAGGTCTTGGTCTCCCCCAAGTAAGCTATTCTTACTTCCTTACATAATCCTACTAATTTTGGCCTCTTTACCAACTCTTGATGTGTGAACAGGAATGGACAAAGTTCTGCTTTCTCCCACATCCAAATTTTAGAAACCCGAAGTTCTTTCTGTCCCCAATATGAAGAAATTTGAAAATTTCAGGAAATGCTGATCAAAAATGAACTGAAACTGAATTCTCATCCATCTGTACTGGCCAAATTGAGTCAGTTACTGCTATTCCCAGAATGAAGAGGACCATGTTGTATTTGCCTGACACAAACTGTGCTAAAGGATGAGAAGCCTGCCCGGGGGGTGGGGGGTGGAACCACAGTACTGAAAGCCCTGGACGTTGATGGATGGATCTTTCAATATTGGTTTCTCCAGCATTCAATTAAAATAAATAAATAAAACTTTGTTCAGTTCTGAATATGAAGAAATTTGCAAATTTTACTAAATTCTGTTCAAAATGAACTGCAACCAAATTCTTACCCATTCCCTACTCATGCAATAAATAAGATGCCTGATTAAGTTTGGAAGGAGACATTTGAGGCAGAGGAGGGGGACAGCCTGTAGCTTATACTGTACAATTCCAAGCTGCAGTTTGAAATGTTTTCTTTTGGGGTTGCATTTCTCGTCTTATTTTGTACTGTTTTGATTTTATGCAAGCTGTCTTGTGTTCATTTGTAGTACGGTGAGGTATACATTAATTAATAGTATTAATATTAAAAATATTAATATTATTAATATTAAGATGATGATGATGATGATGACGAAGAGTGAGCCTAAATCTTTTGAGATGGCATCCATGGAGATGAAGTGCAATTCATTCCCAGTATCTCTGTTTGTAGCCGTGCCAGAAGGGAAGGCGTCCAGGAAGAAGCAGGGAGAGATGAACACAGCAGAATCCGTTCTGATCCTTCACCCCATCCTTTGGAAGTCTTGCATGCCAGCTTTTTGAAGAAGGGTAGGCCAAGCCGCCACCACCGTTTCCCACCACCGCTACGGTCATTCCCTTGATGCAAATCCACTGGCCAAATTCCAGTTTGGAAGCTTAGAGGGCGAAGCTCAAATTGGCAGCATGTGCTTTGAATCAAAGAAGGCCAGCCCTTTCCCCCCACTTGCCGAAAGCCGTCGCTCGGTGTCAATGAGCAGAGAATAACTGCTCTCTCTTCTGCAGAGCTCTCTGCCTCAGAACAATGGGATACAGACACGCACGCGCACGGATCCACCCCTTAACTTCCCTTATGTTTGCAAACACAGCGGCTGTTACTCTTTGGGGTCTCTTTGCTTTCTCTTTTGTCAATGTTCTTCCATCATGAAGGCAACACGAAAGATCTAGCATGCCACGGTGGCTGAAAGAGGAGCTAGACGTTACTAGAGACACGGGCCTGGTTTGGATCTACGTCTCTTTCTCCCCTCTATGCCACACGAACACATACTACATGTACATACTACATACTACATGGTGATGTCCATGGTGGAGCTCTGATGTTACTGGGGCGGTGAATCCTGTCTGGGTTTTGATCAGAACCACGCCTAATCTACACCAAGCAGGATATTGCACTTTGAAAGCGGTATATTATTATTATTATTTATTTATATAGCACCATCAATGTACATGGTGCAATGACACCTCTCAAAACATGTGTCATGTTTATATTAGACATCCAGTGGAGGCTGGTGGATCTAATGTCAGTGGGACAGTGAATCTGCTATGGGTTTCAGTCACAACCAGTCAGAACAAAACACATTGGATAGCTCCTTTGGGGCTTAATCTACAGCAAGCAGAATATTGCACTATGAAAGTGGTATGAAAGTGGTATATAAAAGGCAGGAGCCACACTACTGCTTTATAGCGGTATTGAAGTGCACTGACCACTGTTGGGGCCCATGGACACATGCCATCTACCACTTTCATACCGCTATATCCTGCTTGGTGTGGCTCCTGCCTTTTATATACCGCTTTCATAGTGAAATATCCTGCCTGGCGTAGATAAGCCCTATGAAAGCAGTATGGTAAGTGCACTTCAATACCGCTATAAAGCAGTAGTGTGGCTCCTGCCTTTTATATACCACTTTCTTACCACTTTCATAGTGCAATATTCTGCTTGCTGTAGATTAAGCCCCAAAGGAGCTATCCAATGTGTTTTGTTCTGACTGGTTGTGACTGAAACCCATAGCAGATTCACTGTCCCACTGACATTAGATCCACCAGCCTCCACTGGATGTCTAATATAAACATGACACATGTTTTGAGAGGTGTCATTGCACTGGGCATTTTCCTGCTTCCTCACTGGCAGGTGAAAGCACACCGTGCAATGATATCATCACATCACGAATTGCATCATACAAGATGGTGCCAAGAAGAGAACATGCAATGGCAAAATGGTGTCTCTTAAAACACCTAGCCCTGCTCTAAGAAACAGAAAAGAAAAATCAGCATCCGTAATATTCATTTTTTTAAAAAAAAATACTTATGAAATTTCAATGAACTAAGCCTACACCCATGCTTAGGGGGTGAAGAGCAGGCTGTGTGGGAACGGGACGGATTGTATCACTATCCATGTTCACATATACTACAAAGGTGGATAAGCAGTATAAAAGCTAAAGGCTTTTATAATACTTATCCACCTTTGTAGTATATGTGAACACGGATAGTGATACAATCCGCCCCTTTCTCTTACTTTACTGCCTTTACTTTAAGGGGCCTGGATAGCTCTTTTGCTTATCTGAGCAGGCTGTGTGGCACATCCTCAAACTTCTTGCCCAGCAACTGCAACCAGAAACAACTGCCTTTCTTTGCCTAATGGTAGGGCTGGCCCTGCGTGAACAGGCAGTCACACAGCTCATAAGAACATAAGAAGAGCCCTGCTGGATCAGAGCGAGGGTCCATCTAGTCCAGCACTCTGTTCACACAGTGGCCAACCAGCTGTCGACCAGGGACCCTCAAAGCAGGACATGGTGCAACAGCACCCTCCCACCCATGTTCCCCATTTCCCACACTAGGATGAGATATATTGCATATCTACTTATATTATGATTTCTAAATTGACAGCTATATTATTATTATTTATTTATTTATTTATTTATATAGCACCATCAATGTACATGGTGCTGTACGTATACGTATGAATTCAGCTATACGTATGAATTAGCATATGCAAAAACTGTGCCAATTTTTGGCCCTTTTTAGTGGTGACGCACTTCCTCTTGTGGGGTGGGGAAGCCACCCTGCTCCTGATGTAGTGCCCAGCTGCTGGCACTGAAACAAGGCACACTGCCTCTGAATCCAGTGGTAGCACAAACCTTCATAATGAGTAGCCAGTGATAGCCCCTCCCCTCTCATAAATGTGTCTAACCCCCCTTTAAAGCTCTGTAAGCCAGTGGCCTACACATCTTGTGGCAGTGCACGCCATGCGGCAGCTACCTGCAGCATCAACTGCTTGCCTGAAGCCACCTTATGAGCTGGCAGCCCAGTTGAGATCTGAACTCAGACCCTTAACTATTGTGGTTGGCCGGCTCTCACAGGGTGGCCATGACACTACAAAGCTACTCTGTCCTCCTTGGATACCAAGAAAAGCGAAAGGGGGCACTTTATACATAAAGGAACCCAGCAGAACCCTATATTACAATGGAGCACAAGAAAACTACCAGAGCCATATTCGGGCAAGTCCTAAGGGGGCATTGATGGCAGGGCCTACCATCTGTGTATCTCTTCATTGCAAAAATGGGTGAGGGAGCAATTCATTCCCTTCCCTTCTCCCTTTTTTCCGCCTCATAAGCAAAGTCCTCATAAGGCTCCCATCCCCACTGCCATTCTCACCCCGCGCTCGTGTTCCCGGCAAGCAACGAGATGCAAAGCCACGCTTGGAATCTGATTCCCCGGCTTTAAGCTGCGTTCCGCCAGCAAAGTGCAACTTGAAAGCTCCCCTGTCACTGCTACAAAAGCTCCGAAACAGCCCTTCCTTGGATAATCATGCTTATCGCCAGATTAAGAGAAAGAGTAGCAGCAGCTGATGCTGGCTGCATGGGCTGGGATGGGGGGCAAAATCTCTTTTAAACAACCCCCCCTCTAGCTCTGAGCACCCACCCACCCACCTCATTCCCACTTGACCATCTAACTTGGGGAGCAAACGACAATAACAAAAGAAGGAAGCAGATCAAAGCTACAGAACAGGGCACTGCTGGAAGGAAGGAAAGATTGAAACTAGAGATGAACATTAGTGGTCGTTTATTTTTTTGGAGTGGGATAAGTATTTATCCTACTACATGGTCCAAGCTTTCCTCCAGGAAGCTGGGGGTTGCGTACATGGTTTCTCTCCACATCCCCCATTTTTTCCTAACAACCCTGTAACGTAACTTAGGCAAAGCAAGTGAGCAATTTCTCTCTCTCTCTCTCTCTCTCTCTCTCTCTCTCTCTCTCTCTCTCTCATAGTTAAGCAGTACATGTTGCTATCACAAGATATAGTGATGGCCACCAATTTGGATGGCTTTAAAGGGTGGATAGATAAATTCCTGGGGGAGAAGGCTATCAATGGCTACTAATCATTGAATCTCTCCTGGCTTGCCGGGAGAGATTCGTCAACTTAACAGTCTTCCAGAATTTAAGAAAACCATAAAGGCTGCTCTCTTCCGGCAGGCCTACCTAGTTGAATTTTAAGATGCCTTTTAATGGTGTGCTGCTTTTAATGATGCACTGGTTTTAAACGTTTGAATTAGCTGCATGTATTTTATGGTGTTTTTATTTGTGTTGTACCCCACCTCAATCCAGAGGGAGAGGCGGGTGACAAATAGGGTGACCAACTGTCAGGATTTCCCCGGATTTGTCCTGGTTTTTGTTCTTTCCATGGTGTCAGGGGGGATTTTCTATAATTTTCAATAATGTCCTGGAATGACACACCTTCCCCTTTAAGGCTGCCATTAGCATGGCAGGAGGGAATGACATGCTTTCTTGAGGCACATCATTCCCCCACCCTGAGCTCCAATTGAGGTCTTAAAGGGGAAAGTGGGTCATTCGTGGACATTATAGAAAAGGCCCCCATTGGAGTGGATGGTGGTGGTGCAGAATGAAATCCTTTCCCCATCTCCATTCCAATCGGGTTCTTTAAGGTGGCGGGGGAATAACGTACTTTCTGCAGGACTCAGAAAGCTGCTTCCACACACACACACTAGGTGTCCTCTTTTTTGGTTTCCCAAATATGGTCACCCTAGTAACAAATAAATATATTATTATTATTATTATTATTATTATTATTATTATTATTATTGGTATGTGTATGTGCTACCTCCAGTAACAGAGGCAGCAAGGCTATATCCATACCAGTTGCTGGGGAACATGGGCAAGAGGGTGCTATTGCACTCATGTCCTGCTTGTAGGTTCTTGGTCAACTGTGTGAATGGAGTGCTGGACTAGATGGACCCTTGGTCTGATTCAGCAGGGGTCTGATTCAGCAGGGCTGTTCTTAATTTGCTCACTTTGCAAGTGTTTCACAGCAGAGTAGGAATTTGACCCTAGATCTGAACTCTCCTAATCAGGTGCTCTAAGCCCAGTCTTACCCAGATTGCTGCCTTCCAGATGTGTTGGACTACAATTCTAATCTTCCCCAGCAAGTGTGCCCAGTGAAGCTAAATGGTGGGAGATCCAGGGCAGATAAAAGGAGGTCCTTCTTCACACAGGCCAACAGTTAAACAACAGAATTTGCTGCTAGAAGATGTAGCGATGGCCACCAACTTAGCTTTAAAAGGGGATTAGACGAATGCATGAAGGAGAAGGTTATCAATGGCTTTTAGTTATGATGGCTATATGCTACCTACAGCATCAGAGACAGTAGTCCAATGTACATCAGTTGTGGGGAACATAGGTGGCAGGGTGTTATTGCGCTCACATCCTGCTTTTGGGTTTCCTATTGGGCATCCAGTTGACCACTGTGGGAACAGAACGCTGAGCTAAATAGGCCTTTGGTCTGATCCAGCAAGCCTCTTATGTTCCAACATGTGGAGGACACCAGGTTAGATAAGGCTGTTCTAATCACTATACTGCAGTGGCTCTGTTATGGTATGAAAGAGGCACCACTGACTACAGTGTACATACACTCATCCCTCTGTCTTCTCCAATCAAACTCTGCCATGGCTGTTTGCCCAGCCAAAATGGGAATGCCTGTGTGCACCCCAGTTTCCCAAAATGGGAATGCCTGTGTGCTCTGTCATACTGGAGGCCTTCAAGAGGCAGCTGGACAACCATTTGTCAGGGATGCTTTACGGTGGATTCCTGCATTGAGCAGGGGGTTGGACTCGATGGCCTTATAGGCCCCTTCCAACACTACTATTCTATGGTTCTATGATTCTTATCCTGCCATTTTTAGCTCACTAAAAAAAAATAAGCACCAAATCATCCATCTCCAGCCAAGATTCATTCAACCAACAGGCTATAAAGAAAAGCTTGCCACCCAGGTGTTTCCCAACAAAACTAGGCGTCGTCGTCATCATCATCATCATCATCATCATTATTATTATTATTATTATTATTATTATTATTATTATTATATATCCCACCTTTAGTCCATTTAGATAAAGTATTCATTTAAACGCTCCACACACATTCCCTCGGTAGTTTTTACAACAACCCTGCAAGGTTTGTCAGTAGTGCAATTACCCTATCCCTGTATTGCAGGGAAAGCAGAGGTGACAAGTTCAAGGACAAGAATGGCATGCTTGTTTTTAAGTACATTGTTAGCCAGTTTGAGCATTTTTAATGGGAAGGCAGAGCTGGCTGAGATTGTGACTGAGGCAAGATTCGAACTGAGCACTTCTCTAGTCACCTAGCTCTCATATATATATACACACACACACATACACACACACACACACACACACACACAGTGCATTTTAATCTTCGTAAAGCACGCTGGTTTTGTTAATTTTGCAATATAAACTCAAATATATCCAAGAGCAGGCCTTGCTATAAATCTGCCCCCCACTGGAATCACTTATCCTTCCCTCCCTTCCCAAACTGGAAAGTAAAATGGCATCCCTGGAGAAAAGGGAAAATGGCTCCGAGGAGGTGAGCAAAGATAAAAGATGAAAAAGGAACTCACACACGCACACACAATCCCAAAAGGGAAACATCTAGGATATACTCCCTGCACATGGCTTAAGTTACGCTTTCATTTAAGTGCTTATTTCGTCTTTTGCTGGTACAGCTCATTTGACGACGTGACTTGGTGGATGCCAAGAAGACTTGGCAGAGAGAGCCATGGATTCATTAAGCAGGTTTGCTCACGTGGAAAGGGGACGGGGAAATATATTTATCCCGAGGAGAAAGTCCTCTGCATATCAAACCAGCTAGGGATTTTTTTATTACTATTATTTTTTGACAAACCAAATCTTTGCCTGGGTTTCACTGCCAGAAGTGTGATCAGATTTGAAATGAGAAGGAAAGATTGAACCAAATCAACCACAAAAGAGTATCTCACAGCACTGGTGCCTGCTATTCTGAGCTGCCTTGCCCATTAGATATGTTTCTACCAATCTATTTAATCAGTCAATCAATCAAACAACCATTCAAATCAATACCTCAAGTTTTCTGGATGGTGTACAATACCTTAAAACATAAAACAAAACACAAACCAATTAGAACAGTGTGACATAAAACCAAGGTAAAATCAGCGGCAAAGAGTAAAAAACACTCTAGCACAATAAAACCAAAATAAAACCAGCAGCAATAAGAATGCAGTGATCTAAAAGCACATACAAAAAAGGTTCTTAATATATAGGGGGAAATAAAATATAGGGGAAAATAAAAGTCTCTTTGCCTGGCAGCAAAAGGCCATAATGTAGGAGGTCCTTCCACAGCCAAGGTCACCCCAGAGAAGGCTCTGGCAGGATCTACACTACTGCTTTAAAACAGTTTATAACAGTAGTGACAACTGTTGGGGCCCAGGACACACCCCATATACCATTTTCAAACTGTTTTCAAAGTGTCATATCCTGCTTGGTGTAGATCTGGCCTCTCTTGTAGCTATCTGCCTTGCTTCATTTGGAGGTGGGGTCACTTCAAGGAGGGCCTCAGATGAGGGCCTTAATTTCTTGATAAGTAGATATGGAATATGATATCAGTTTCTCAGTATCTATCCATCCATCAGTATTTGGGCAGCCACTTTAGTCCTTGCTATAAGAGGCCAGAGGGTGTTTTTCCACAGTGATGACTCCTAACCCATTGAATGCTCTCCTCCATGAAGTTCATGGGGGATAGAGCATAGAATTGTGGAGTTGGAAGGGATCACAAGGATCATCCAGTCCAACCTTCTACAATGTGCAGGGGAACCAATTAAACCATCCATGAGAAGTGGCTGCCACTGCCAGTGTCTTCTTAAAAACCTCCAGAGATGGAGAACCCACAACATCCATAGGTAGACCATTCCACTGTTGTATAGATCTCACCATCCGGAAGTTTTTCTGGGGGAATTAAGCAAGCAAGCTAGTTCAGGTGTTTCTGTTCTGACAGCCCTCAGGAGATGGTATTATTTATCTGCCTTTTTAGTGGTCCTTGCAATACTGTCCTTTTTAGCAGCTGCATTGGCACGTCCATGAAACTTTGATATTTTTAAATGGTTTAAGATGGAAATTCTCAGTGTTATCATCATAAGCTGCCTTCAGGGTGCATCTGTTAGTAAAGTGCAGGGTACCTGCCAGTGGGGGAGTGAGAGAATGGAAGAATTAAATAAATCAATAAAACACTGCATGGATATACTAAATCAATTACCTGGAAAACATCAAGGGGGCAAGCACGTCCATGCAACTGAAATAACCTTTGGCATTAAAAGTAGGAAAAGATAAATTGTAAGCATAGCCTTGACCATTCTATTCTCCTTCAGTTTCAGTTTGTGAGTGCTTTGTTTGTCATAGTTTAAAAGCAAGTGCGATTACAACAAAATGTTGCAGTGTGCAGTAGTCCTAGTCAGCGGTCCAGCCAGCCAACCCTTCCTTCAGGTTATTCCATTCCATCCCCCCCTCTATTCGCTTCCCATTCGCCAATCAAAATAGGGGTCACTCAACATTCTGTGGCGATTGAATAATATGCTCAATTCTCACTGCAATTTTTTTTAGTCTTCCTCCACTCCTAGATTCTCCCACCACCACACAGAGATATTTCTGCAGAAACTTGGGGTTCCCTTGAGCCTGCTGATATTCTCTCTTGCAAAGAGATTGTACTGTTTTGACCACATAAGGACTGGCATTTGGAGAATCAAGTTCACTGTCAGTATATACATAGGGATGACGAATGTGTCCATTCAGATGTTGTTGTACTTCAGTTCCCATCATCCCTCATTATAGGCTATGCTGGCTAGAGGTGATGGATGTTGAAGTCCAACAACATCAGGAGGACCATAAAGTCCCCACTCCTGGTATATAGAATGGGCTCACACTTATCCTATGCTTAGATATGCCCCAGAGAGGCATATCCATAGCAGAAGCACATTCGGCGCAGAACCAATTCACTCACAGGATCCTGCATGCACATGCACTCATTCAAACAGCACGTACAAGCTTGCACATGCACATCAGCCTATAAAGATGACCAGCATTAGATCCAGAGTTAGCTTGCCATGCGATGACAACAGTTGGGTGTGGAAATGAGCCAGACCTCAAAATGCCACAGGCAGAACTGTTTGCACCACCTCATCCCATCTCTAAACACAATGCAATTTAGCTGAGAAATCCATGCTCAAAAAGACATGCCCTCCCTTGTCTCAGCCGCTGTAGGCACCAAACTCTGCATTACTACACAACCAAGGTTTGTCACTTCCTTGTTTTCATCTCCCCCTGCCTCACAGCAACTTAGGCCATAGCTAGACCTAAGGTTTATCCCTGGATCATCCAGGGGTCAAACCTGTTCATCTAGGTGACATACAGGGGATCCAGTGCTCAGGCAGGGGTGAACCCTGGATGAATCCAGGATAAACCTTAGGTCTAGCTGTGGCCCCAGACATAGGTTTACTAAGATACACGCAGGCATCAACTAGAGCAGGAGTCTCCAACCTTCTCAGGTTGGTGGGCACATTTGGAATTGTGAGAGGGTTTTGGACACTCTGAAAAAATGGTTGTCATAGTGGGTCTGCCCACTGACTACAAAAAAACAATATATATTTAAGGTGGAGGTGACAGCTGCCAAAGTAGCAATATACCTGTTCAAAAGCAGCTCAGGTGATATTGACTTCACACTGACCCAAATCCACACCATGTTTCACATGCAACCCAATTCAAATTGCACCAGGATCAGTCTACATGGCTATCATAAGATCTGAATGAGTCTCTAAGCATTGCCATTTTTATTTCTTGCTTAGGGCAGAAATCCTTCCTTCCAGGACACTTGAACATCCATTCCTTGTGCACACCAGTGTTTTTCTTTTTATCTCCCATCATGCTCTCTTTCATATCTAGAAATGTATATATAATATATTACCATCATCAGAGCCAGGAAAAAGAGATCAAAAGCATCTAGAAAAGTGGGTCCTCACGTAGAATTTGAAAACTGCTCACACGCAAATCCACATTTTATCCTGTTGTTTGGACAATTAGAACAAGCCACAACCGTAGACAATCCTTCTGTCACCTTTTTTGGAAGTATTTGTCCCAGCTTCCTTTCTCCAACCCACAGTTGCAAGATTACACAAACACTTAAGAGAATTTGGGGACTGAGGATTACTGTAAATTATTCATATATTTATTTCCCACAGAGCTCTGTCCATGGTACTAAGCAGCTCTTCTTCACCAGTAGAAGAAAGTTAAAGGCCACCCAAACCTGTATTATTTTAATCCAATAAACCACCACTACCTGCTAAGAAACAGGGGTGGAGAGAGGTGAAATGTGGCAACCAGACACCTAAAATTGAAATAAAGAGACTCTCTCCCATCTATGAACCTCAATTTTTCTCTGCCACAACAGCCAAGCCACAGTAGACTTTTCACTCTAAGCAGATTCTCATTTTAATTAATGTCAGACTTTCCGCGTGAAGAACTTAAGCATGTTTATTCAGAAGCAAGTCCCACTGTGTTGAACGGGACTTAAATGCCACTAGCTCGAAGCATACGTAGTAGTGGATTAGTTTGGTTTAGTTGGACAATTTGGGTAAGAACTGTTATTGATCATCGCATTTGTATTCTAAAGTTTAATTTCACACATGCACACACACACGAGAGGCGGGGAGGCCTGGGATTCACGCACTCACTGGGATTCTAAAATTGATTAGGCGTTTCCCAATGAGTTGTAAAACTGAAATTTGGTACACACATACTCCCAAGACACCCTGATGATTTGAAAAGAACACACACATGCAAAACAGATATTTGTACTTATTTCACTTGACATGAAGGGGGTGATGCAGCCCATAATGCTTATGTTATTTTTGTAATTGCTAAACCTCTTAAACCTCATGACAGAGGACAACGCCCCAACACAGAGAAAGCCGAGTTACATTTGGGATTGAATATTGGCTGCAGGAGTTTTCTTAAGAACGTAAGGATGTAAGAGATGCCATGTGGATCAGACCAAGGGTCCATCTAGTCCAGCATTCTGTTCACACAGTAGCCAAGCAGCTTGCAGCCAGGGACCAACAAAGCAGGACACAGTGCAAAAGGACCCTCCCACCCATGTTCCCCAGCAACTGGTACATCTAGGCTTCTTGGACCTTCACACAGTGGAGTCAGGTCTGGATTGGGGAGAAAGGAAATCTCTCTCTCTCTCTCTCTCATACACACACACACACACACAGAGAGAGAGAGAGAGAGAGAGAGAGAGAGAGAGAGGCAGGCTGCAGAGTGTACAGCTAAAAACTCCAGTTATTTAAATGTGAACATAATGAATTCTGAAATAATGAATTGTGAATTAACCAATGCAAGTGGCAAATCCAAGATCTATGGGATTGTTGCCAAAAAGAATATGAATCGCAGCATTACAAATGGCCAATTAACAAATAGAGCGCTCCTGCAGTTTGTAATAAAGTACAATCTCATCTACCCAAAATGGCCAGGGGATATCCAAAATGCTCAGATAATCAGAAAGTTAGTACACAGGAGTGATAATTTACATACCATTATGCTGACACAAAATTCCTTGGGTGATAACACAATGAATCGGGAGTGATGTGCTATTTGTATTACAGAGATACTGATAATAATAGTAAGGCAATTGAGGAAAGTTAGGTTTGACAACCTGTTTATGAACTTTGCAAACATGACACAATTCTGCTGGGGGGCTGGGAGCATCAGGGTTTTTCTCAACTAGTATTTATTTATTTATTTATTTATTTATTTATTATTACATTTTTATACTGCCCAATAGCCGAAGCTCTCTGGGCAGTTCACAAAAATTAAAACCACGAGGAACATAATAAAACAACCAACAATCTAAAAACCCAAATACAAAATACTTGCAGGGACAGGCCAAAGGGTCATTCTTTTATCAACAGAGGCTAGCCAGATTATTTATTATTAGTGGTATTAGTAGTAGTAGCATCCCGCCTTTTGCCCAATACAGATTGCTAATGGAAACTCACATGCAAGAAGGTAATGCCCATTCCCTGCATTTTGTCTCCAACACTATGTACATGGATGTTGTAGCTAAGCACTTTTGACAAGTAGGACCTGCAACAAAATACTGCAATACATCCTAATAGAATTTCAGACATTTCAGCTAGCCATCCTTGCAGGAGACTGAATTCCAACCAACACTCAACATTCTGTGGCATCTGAGCACAATCAGCCCTCACTGCGATGTGTGGGACACCTTCGGTTTTTGAAGGAATCCTTGGGGCTCTCCTGAGCATGGCACTGCCTCCCTCGTCTTTCTTGGTGGCCCCATTTTTGGCTGCATTTTCATCAGGACACACTATCTGAATGTGCTGTTAAAGGGAGGCTCCATAACATCTATTTGTTATTTTTTTTTAAAAAAAAAAAGTCAACTAAAATTGTGGCCATCACCACCTTGTATGGTTACAATAGTGTTTTTTTTATTATTGTAATGTTTCTAATTTATTTATTATTTTATATTGGTTTTTATATTGTAATGTGTATTTTTATGTAAACCACTTAGAGAAATTCAGGATATCAAGCAGTATACAAGTAGTTTAAATAAATAAATAGCCCAGGAGTGTGTTGGAGGAAAATTCTGAGAGTGCCGTGGACTGCAAGAAGATCAAACCAGTCCATACTCCAGGGAATAAAGCCAGACTGCTCACTTGAGGGAATGGTATTAAAGGCAAAACTGAAGTACTTTGGCCACATAATGAGAAGACAGGATACCCTGGAGAAGAGGCTGATGCTAGGGAAAGTGGAAGGCAAAAGGAAAAGGGGCTGACCAAGGGCAAGATGGATGGAGGATATTCTGGAGGTGACAGACTTGACCTTGGGGAAGCTGGGGGTGGCGACAGCCGACAGAAAGCTCTGGCGTGGGCTGGTCCATGAAGTCACGAAGGGTCAGAAACGACTGAACGAATAAACAACAACAACAAGCCATACTGAACTCAGCTGGGACTTAATGCCAAGTGGACAAATAGTCACTACAGCACACCTCTTGCCTGGAAATGTACCACTGTGGAATCAACATGCAATTCCATGCTACATTTCACATGCAAATGGTTTTAAATGGGTCAAATATTAAATCCAACATTCACTAAGTGTTCAGTCTCTCATTGTTTGGTGGTGGTAATGGTGATAGGTCTCCGGAGCTCGGAAAATCACTCACAAAACTGCACCCCAAAAGCCAGTGTGGCAGACCAGACCGCTCACCAGGATTTGGACTGGGATGAAACCCAAGTCCAAATGTCTGGTCAGCTGTGTCACAAGCAGCTTAAAGGCTATTTGGAGGCAGGGACTGGAGGGGGGGGATAATTCATTTCACATTTTAAGGTAACCAAATTTGGCACTTTTGAAACACTACATGAACCCAAACTCCTCTATCCTTCATATCTCACACTTCTCCAAATTTTGCAACAGGGTTCTCCAATCCAAAAATCAGTATATATGGGGAAATTACATTTTTAAAAATGCACTAGATTAGGAAAATGGCTTGGAAAATGTATATATTAGAAGAAATGTGCACAAAATTGCTTACAGAGTTTCAAGAGAATATTGAACAAAATCCTCAAATTTTGGAATGAGCAGAACTTGAGTGGAAAAGTGAGAAACAGAGAGAAACCAAAAATGGACAGGATTTATCCATTCCTACGGGGAGGCTAAATGGAGGTGGGGGAACTATCATGGATAAAGTACAATATGTGAAGCCTCTTACATAAAGGCAAGGATATATAAGATTCCACGCACTAAATACGCTTTCTGCATCCATCTGTCACCACAGCAGACAGTTTGCTATTCATTGTGGGTTTTTTCTTCCTCACCTTACCACCCACAGTATGCCCTTTAGTATCTCTGTATTACAATTAAATTTAAGAAATGTCTTTCTCCACACATCTTTTGAATAGTTAACTTATTTATGTATTTTTATTTTTTCGCAGGCTTGTATGAAGAGTTGCTAAAAGAATGCCACACATGCTATCAAAATGGAGTAAGGAGCCTATGAAAAAATATATATGGGAATCTAGTGGGGTGGGGGGAGATGAAGATGAAGGAGGAGAAGAAGAAGAAAATACATAATAGGGCCCTCTCCCTCCAGGCCTGCTCCCCGCACAATCTGTATGGCTGCCCCAAATTATAAAATGGGGGGGGGGGGGGGCGGGAACGTAAGTACATAAAACAGCTGCCAATTTATAATTTTCCGTCACACGCGCCCCACTTCTGCTGTGCAATCTAAAATATCAGATCACATTTCCACAAAGCACAAGCCTTGAATGGCAGCTTCCACACAGGACGCTCGTGGGAGAGGGAGGAACACACACACACACACACACACCGTCGTTTTAACCCCAGAACTCCCCTTTTTGCAGCTCAATTATCCAAAGCTGCAAGGCTGCATTCAGCACACACACCCTCCAAAGACTCAGCGCGCCTTCCCCCATGCCATCAGGGCCCTTCATCCTCCCCTACCGTTAAAACAGCTTTCGCCAGCGAATGGAGGACAAACACATTCATGGGCACCTTATCAGACATGCATGCAAAACTAATTAACATGGGGAGACATGCAAGCTGCTGTCCACCCACCCCCCAATACACACACGCACAAGGCTGCCCTTGTCTAGGTAGACAGGGAGCATAAAGGCTGGGGTGGGTGGGTTGGAATATTGAAAAGGCTTTGTTACTAATTTAGGCATCTGTTTCAGTCTGGTCTGGGCTTTTCTGGCTGGCCCAAGAGAGTTTGTATTTTTTTTTCCACCAGCCCCTTCTTCCACAATGCTGGGAACATGCCCAGAGACAACCCCCCTTTCTTTCAAAACAGTCCTTGACAATGCTCCCATTGTGCCTGCCATAGAGAAAAGCATACGGCAAAGAGCAGAGGGGAAGACAGACTGGTGGTGGTGGGGGTGCAGAGAGAGAGAAAGATGAAAATGTAAACCTAAAGGGGAAAAAAATGTTTACTAACACGACCCCTTGCAGCTGCCCTGAGTCTCCATAGACAGCCGGAATCAGGGGACAGAGACCCACCAGGAGACGATTATTAAGAGGTCCGCTCAGAAGAAATGTGTGCGAATTCAAACTCAGAGGGAATGGCTGACTGTTGGCAGGCCCTGTTGGGTCATGGCTGGTGGAGAGATGTCAACATGGGACAGGAGCCAAAGAATTCCACAGTGAGAACTGTTTGCTGGAGCCGGCTTAAGTGCTCGAGGCAGAAGATACACAAAATAATGCTGTTCTCCCCCCCCAAAAAAAAACCCATTAAAATATGTCAGTATGCTCCACCATTGACCTTGATCAGTGTCCTAAAATGTAACATCTTGCGATAGAGCAAGCAAACCCAGCTGCCCTGGAAACGGAGAGGGATTTCAGATTTGTGTTCTGTGAACTTCCAAACTGATGAAACGGGGACCTTTTTTGGTAGGGAGGGGAGATGGCTTTGCTGTTCAAATAAATAAATTACGGAGTCAAAACAAGCAAACAAGCCTAGCCAGATACCCACAAATCCCTGGAGCCTTAATGGTAGCAGTACTTTGAATCCTGGGAGGATGGGGTGTGAATGAACATGGCCAGGCTAACCACCTTTCAACTGCAGGCCAACACAGAGAAAGTAGGGTGACCAACTGTCAGGATTTCCCCAGATTTGTCCTGGTTTGTGTTCTTTCCATGGTGTCAGGGGGGATTTTCTATAATTTTCAATAATGTCCTGGAATGACACACCTTCCTCTTTAAGGCTGCCATTAGCATGGCAGGAGGGAGTGACATGCTTTCTTGAGGCACATCATTCCCCCACCCCGAGCTCCAATTGAGGTCTTAAAGGGGAAAGTGGGTCAATCGTGGACATTATAGAAAAGGCCCCAATTGGAGTGGATGGTGGTGGTGCAGAATGAAATCCTTTCCCCTCCTCCACTCCAATCGGGTTCTTTAAGGTGGCGGGGGAATAACGTACTTTCTGCAGGACTCAGAAAGCTGCTTCCCCACACACACACTAGGTGTCCTCTTTTTTGGTTTCCCAAATATGGTCACCCTAGAGAAAGCCATCAGGGGAAAGGTTTTGTCACTTCTATCCCGGGATAAACAAATTTGTTTAAAACTGTTCTGTCTGTGTTTCACAGATTGTCCTTTCATTCTGTCATCTGCTTATGAACAGAATTGTTCCACACACACCCCTCAATTTCCCAAACTTGCATTCACATCAGAAAGTGCACACTTGTTTTGAAAGTTTGCATTTGCGCAAATGTGCAAATCCCTCCAAAATGCACATTTTCATGCTTGAGCCTATAAGGGGAAATGTGCATTTTGGGTCCTTTTTTATAGATATATGACTAAATTTGCATACAATTTAAGAAAGTTTAAAAAATGGTCCACAAGTCCATGGAAACTATACGACTTGGAAAAAGCTGACTTGCGGTGGAATCCTTTGGTCAGAGACATAAATATCAGAGTTCATTTGAATCCATTGTGGATTTTTCCAACATTGCTACCCCATCTTAGAAAAATCCTTCTCTCTTGCTAGATTACTGTGCATCGGACTGCCATTAAAAGTACAGAAACAGGGCCATTAGAAAGAAATGTGGCAACCTTTGCTGGGTAGAAGGGAAAGGAACTGAAAAGAAGGACCTTAGAAGAGACAGGGGGAAAACACAGTTAACAGAGGCTCAGAGAGACATGGGCTAAAGAAGGAGCAGGCCTCGCCTTCCTGGCATTCCACAGCTAAAATAACATTTGCTTAAACCCAGCGCTGCAAAGCAAGGTCACAGCTACAATGAGGGCATTTAGCCTGGGGGATTTTCTATATTCCACAGCTGACGGAGGAAACAAGAAAAGCATGGGCCGATGTATCTGGAACAAGGGAGGGGGTTTGGGGGGCAGCACTGAGCTGCCTTCATGGTTTATATTTATTTCTTTTTGTAGCTAATAAATTACAGGGGAGATCCCGTTAGAAGGGGGAAATAAAACCCATCCACATTCTCCCACGGGAAGGAAAGAGCATGCCCATAAAATGTGAAGCAGACAGCTCTCTCAGACAGCCTGGTGGGCCCGGTTACACCTGGGCTGTGGATCTGCCATCGCTGTGGACGTCACCCATTGAGGAGCTCCTTGCTGAGGGAAAGCAGAAGGAGGAAGTTTTCTGTGCATGCAAATTTGCTTACCCCAGACATACCCCCATGCAGACAAAGAGGCCTCTACAGCAAGGGTGGGCAGACTCCAGTCATGTGGGATCTATTTTTTCTCTCTCTCTGGAACTCCAAGATCCACATGGCTGGAGCCTGGTGAAAAAGACATATATGTAGAAGTAAAGAATTCTGGTGCCAG
This sequence comes from Elgaria multicarinata webbii, assembly GCF_023053635.1. Lineage (NCBI taxonomy): Eukaryota > Metazoa > Chordata > Lepidosauria > Squamata > Anguidae > Elgaria > Elgaria multicarinata. The sequence goes on along the minus strand of NC_086186.1, from coordinate 19,052,511 downwards.
GAATTTGTGGCGACTACCAGAACTCAACAAATCCACTCCCAGTGACCCAAAGTTGGGGTGTGGAGTCATTTGGTTATTTAAACAATCAGGAGTCAGAAATGCTTGCTGATCTATTAGAAGACACCAAGAGCTGCACATTACAGTTCTTCCATAAGCCACAAAACTATCTAAATATTCATCTCACTGATCACACTTTTTTAAATTGTGTCTTTTAGGGTCTCAAAACTGCACATCAACTGCACAAGTCTCCAATCAATACCATATGCATTTTAAGGCCCAGTTCCATCATAAAACAATCCTGCCAAGCCTAAATCAAAATGGAGCTGTCCAAGGAAAATACTCTTTCTGCAAAATTAGGCCTAGTCATTTCCAGCTATATACATGTCCCATTTCTCAGATGGCTCTCACCAACTGAATTTACACTTGCAACCAAATCACCAATTGCATTCATTTTGGACAAGTCAACATCTCACAAACTGGATTTTACAATGCCACTCTGGTACACAACAAATACTGAAATTCTAAAAATTTGCGTGTTTGGAAAAAGGCTCTGAAAATGTTGTGGTTTTTTTGTTTGTTTTTTGTTTTTTTGTTTGTTTGTTTGATTTTTTTTTAAAAAAAATACACATTTATGATATCAGAATGCTGAAGTAGGCATTCTGGGTTAAAAAGAAATGGATCACTCGAGGCTAATATTACATTTTAAAAAATCTTAAGTGAATAATGCCATCAGATTACATAAAAGATGCAAGTTCCTATGACTGCATCCTACTATGAAATAGTTCTTCCCATGTTATATAAAAAATGTATCCTTATTCAAAATATGTGATGGAAAGATTGCTGATGGCTTGGATTTGACCTTGGAGGGGCAGGGTCCAGTTTTGTCTAAATCAAGGCCACAAATATTAGTTTTCCCATTAGGCACCCCCAATACATTTTTCTGTGCTTTTAAGTCCTGCTTATTTCAATGTGCAACTCCCTATCCACATTCTCCACACCATGAAAATTTTTGTACAGCTCTATCAGGTCTCCCCCTGAATACTGAGGAAATCAATGGGATTTCCTCACTTCTCAATTTTGGCTGGATTGTGCCCAAATTTCCCCCATTCAATTGAAGATACTTTTTTGGAAGCATCAAGTTTATGAAAGTGCATGGTCAGAAATCATGACATATGTAGGCAAACATTTAACCATTACTACTGATACATACATACATACATACATACATACATACTATGACTGCTTATTTTCAGATTATCGCCCCCAAAAAATACAAACAACAAACAAACAACAACCCAAGACCAGATATCAAAAGCCAAGTTTTGACTTCAGTGAAACATTCCACTTTACCATATCATTTAAAAGACTTTGTAATCATTGGTTTTTTCTAAGGTTGCCTGCAAGGTACTGATTTTACCCAAGTCTTTGGCCATTTGTTTTGTCATATGTAACCGGTCCACTGATTGAGCACCATGTGTTGGTGGTGATTTGTCGCCATGCTCAATATGGTTACAAAAAGAAAGGACAGCAAAGATTTATTACTCAACAAAGACTTTGGGAGTAAATCTATACCCAATACATGCATCCATTATTGTTGCATCAAACGTGCTCTAGAATGACTACTCAGGCAGATTGTGATGGAAATGCATGCATGGAGGATGGGGATTTTTCAAATGCAAAACTGGGCAGACAATGTGTCTAGACACCTCACTTCAACACACAAGTGTTGCCTGTAACAGGCAAAACTTGGACAAAATGCATGCCCCTGATGGTAACTGGTTCAAACTCGAGTGCAACGCATCTGTATTTCAAATGCAAGAGACCGTTCCCATCCCAACACAAACATTTACACCCACCTCAAACCTAGGACCTGGAAAGGAATGGAGGGAAAGCAGAAAGAGCCAATGATAAAAAAATCTATTGGACAAGTAAGGGTAGAATTTGGATTACTGTTACAGAACAATAGGGGTGTTGAACTGTGAAATTTCATTTTGGAGAAGCTCTCAGGAGCACATTCCAAAGGGAAAAGGGGGACGGGGAGGCAAAATACGAAAAACACCACCATATGATTGCTTAAAACTTTCATTGCCAGTAACTAAACCTTAGGAGAGGCATCTCAACCTTTGAGAATGAGGAGAGGGGAAGCCACACAAAAGCTGGGGAAATTCCATACGATAGGTGGTCAGGGAAATGGGGGCGGGGCCAGGGGGAAAGAGGCAGGGCCAGCTGCAGCACCTCAGAGGGGCAGATTGGGATCCCAGGCAGACCAGATTTGGCACATGGATATCAGGTTCTGTGCCCCACCACCACCACGATACAGGAATAGCATGGTTACTGCTCTCCCATAACTCCAGCCCAGAGTTATGCAGGAACTGATAGAGTAAGAATGTAGAAGACATATGGCAGAAGCAAGGGAGACCATGGCAGAACAGGAAGGCTTATGCAGAATGCTGCATTAACAACGGGATAATAAAATAATTTAATAGCAATGCCATATTTGCATATTAAAGCAACTACATCAGGGTTGGAGAAATGGTGGCCCTCCGGATGTTCTTGGACTCCAGTTCCCATCAGCCCTGGCCAATGGGACTTGTAGTCCAGAAACATCTGGAGGGGGGACAGATTCCCCACCCCTGATCTACATGCTCTCTGCAAGCCTTAGTTACAATATCCCTGTAAGGCAGGTCAGTATTATTATTTCTCCACTGCAAATAGGAGGTAAAGGGAAGATTGTAGCTTTGCCAATGGTCACCAAGTGAGTTCATAGCAAAAGCAACATTTCATGAAGAGCTGTGAATCGGAGTTAACTTATATCACCATGTGAAGCTTTTGTTCGGCCTTGTTTCCTGACACTTTTGTTATGAAGAGCATTTAAAAGAAACGAAAGACACAATCCAGCAAGGTTAAAAACTTTTAAGTCTCACTGATTTCAAAAGGAGATGTAGTTATGTACTTAACTCTTCCATTGCAATAAATGGGATTTAAAAGTGCTTCATATGAGCTTGATAATACCCAAAGACCTTTATTTAAAAAAACAACCAACCAGGGCAATGGTTTTCTACTTTCCAGAATTTGCTTCCAAAATGACCTATTTGCCCTTTGTTTCGTAGAAGCTTCTTGGGCGTACTTTTGGGCATATACTCTGCTCACTAGGATTGCCTTTACGGTGGGCAGTCCTCTGTTTCAAGTCCTGCCAGAGGATTGATCGCTATTTCAAAGACATCCTCTATTTGATGGGCTGTCCAGCCCAGTTCTGATTCAAACATAAAGAACATAAAACTATGGCCACAGCTAGACCTACCAGGTCTAGCACAATGGAGGGGTGAGGATCTCACAATATTTTTATCACGAGATTTCCCCCTCTGGCACATGATGACCTCGGAGGGAGAGGACGTCGCACCCTCCATTTTGTGGGGTTTTTTGGTTAAAGGAGAAGCGTGCACGAATGCTCGTCCACAAAAGGTCAGGTTTTTTATTTTAAATAATTTCCCTCACTCGCCCGCACCCCCGATGGGCACAGAGCTCCTGAGGAGCTCTGCGCCCCATGGGCGGGTCCCGACTCCTCGTGAGTAACTGCAAGGAGCCAAGACAAACCATGACCACATTCCGCAGACAGGATCAGCCTGAGACCATGGAAAAAGCAGGCTCAAAGGGTATGATCCCTGCTCCTGGGATCCCCTGTGCATCATGTGGACACACAGGGACGATCCCAGGGATCGCCCCAGGATATCACCCTGTCTAGCTATGGCCTAAGTGTCTGGGTTGAGTATTTTTCTTTTTCTTCTTCCCATTATTAAATATCAGTTGGCAGCAGATTGTCAGTGAGAAAAAAAAAATCCAGCAAGCAAAAGACCATGCCTACAAAAGGGAGGTATGAAACGGGAGCACCTGAAAGGACATGCCATCATATACATCCCACTCAATATACGTACCCAAGTGTGAATATGTGGGAGTGTACATGCATGTCAACGTGTGCATACTCCAAAACTATATTTAATGTATTTACATAGCCTGTATAATCTAATTAAATGTGAACGCAAATAATAAAAAGGGTTACATCTGCCACTATTTTGTACCCACCTATAGTAGTAACAGTAGTAGTAGTAGTAGTAGTAGTAGTAGTAGCAGAGCACATAGAAACAACAAATTAGTGTTTAATCTACTCCTACTTCTCCCAGGGCTTTTCGTGTGGCAGATCCCCATATTATCTGGTCGCCCAGACAGAAAGACTAAGTACACAGAATGAGAAAGAAATAATCTGCTTCTTCATCTTCAAGTTTGTTTCAATTTTTCCTGTCTTGGACCAGATAAATGGTTAATTCCTTTGTAAGAGGCTTCCTTACAGATAAGCTACCGCAGGGGCAAGCCAATTTCAATCTTTCCCAGTCTACTCTTTTTTTTCATTTACAAGAATCCCAGTGATCCAGCTCTATGGGTTACATTTTCAAACCAGGACTGCATATGCAAGAACTCCTTTAAGAGCCAAGGCATAACTCATCTGTGTTAAGAGCCCTCGGAGTATGGACACTTGCTTAAAATAATGTGACATAGTTTTTGCTAGATCTGGCCAAGGACCATCTAATACAGGATTCTTTGTGAGAACTGTGGCACTCAGCAGGTGCCGATACATTTCACAAAAATGTGGCCAATGATTGTGGCCCAATTTCTGCCCACTGCAGGCTACTTAAAAGTTTCCAAAATCAGCACTGAGCAGTTCATTCTTTACATAGCACATTGGTAACCTAAACCAGTGCCGGATTAGATCATGCAAACAAATTAAAATGAGAGTTTCAATAAGATGTCAGTTTCCTATTTTCAGCAAGTGGGAAGCAATTCTGTTTTAAGGATTCCAATATTCTGATGTAGCTCCAGCCACCTTAATTCCTGGAGATACCATAGCTCAGCAGTAGACCACCATATGCTTCATACACAGAGGGTCCCAGATTCAATCCCTGGAATCTCCAGTTGGAAGGATCAAGTAACAGGTGATGGGAAATAGCTCTACCTGAGACCCTGGAAAGCTAGTGGCATTCAGAGGAGGTTAGATGGGCAAACAGGCTGACCTGGTTACAGGTAGGAATGTCTAAGGAATTTGTTTCAGTTCATTTTTGATCAGGAGTTTACCCAGTTGGCACCTTTTGGGCCAAACCCATACTTAGACACAATCTACAGTTGAAATCCACACATTTCTCAGTTTGCAAGATGATTCGTGCCCCCCCCCATGGAAAAAGTACACTTTAATCAATGGGAGAAAAATGCATATATAAAAATGTGCACAATTGATGGCTATGTTTGGTATGGGGAATGCACTAAAGTTAGTACAGATGGGCGAAAAGGGGAAAAAAAAGGAAAGTTCACCATCTGATATGGTCTCAAGTTAGAACAAGCTTTAAGTCAAAATTTGGAGAACTCCCACAAGCTCGGGTTTTGTTGATTCACACATCACTGGTTATAAGGCAGTTTCTTCTGCTGCTCCATAGGCAGAATGAGTCAGCCAGACAGATATGGCTTTCAGACAAGACCTGTTATGTGGTCACCAATGGGTCTTTGCACTAGGCATGATACCGAGAAGGCTTTTTATTCAGGGTTTCTTCCCCACCCCCACCCCAAGGAATTATCTTTGGCAGATCTCTCATGCTTTTTAGCTATCAAGTCATCCGCTCTCCCTAAATGCTTGCTGCCATCTCCTCATTGAGTATTGATCTCTTTTGACACTTGTAGAAATCTATGCAGATTCCCCTTTCGGCTCCTGGCAGAAATACGTCGCCAGCAGCAAGAGAAGGGAAGTCTTAGAAACCACAGGCTAAATCCTTGTTGAGTAATTGAAAAGGAGGGGGGGGACCGAGGGCATAGATTTGGCCTTAAGGCACTTGTCTTTTCAGGACCGCCATTATCCATCCACACAAACTTCCCCTCCATGCTCAGGGCCACTTTTGCCTTTGTGGCCAAAACGTCTAAATTCTATGTCAGGAAAAGCGATGCAAGAAAAAAATGTATGATGCAGAACATGGAAGGCTTATTTTGCATAATTGACAGCAAAATCCGAAGAACATCTAACTGAGATGTATGTCCAGGGGATCTTATTTCCTTGAAAGTGTATTTAGGATTGTAGACTTTGGCCAGCCTTCTTGAAGTGTTGGGCTGCAACTGCCAGTATCCAAAGGCCAGCACAGGGAATGAGTGGGATGATGGGAGCTGTAGTCCATCAGGGTAGGAAAGGCTGCCTTAGACTAACTCTGCTAGGGCAGAGTTGCCTTAACTAGCAGGTAAGTGGAATGAAATCTATATGGGACAGGCAAAAGGAAGTATTTCTTCACACAGTGTGTAGCTAATGTATGAAGTTCACTGCCATGAGATGTGGGGATGAGGGCCATGAGTTGGGAAGGCTTTAAAAATAAAAATAAAAAAGGTTTAAGAGACTGATACTGTGGTCCCTGGGAGAGCCTCTCTGAAGCAAGTGACTTGTCCACTGTTGAAGAACAGAATGCTAAACCAAATGGACCTGGATTTGATCCATTACTTCTTCCATTCTTATGAAAGAGAAGCAGCAAATCAAAACACTGAGAGGGCATTCAAACATCAAGCTAACCCACACTCAGTGTGTGAATGTGGTTTGTTGTTGAGCCATGGGTTTGTTGAACCGTGGGTTAGCATGTTGTCTGAACATCCACAGGGTGACTTGTAAACCATGCAACATGGCTTGTTAACCATCCTGAACAACTCAAAAACAAACCATGGGTTCTCAAAGTGGCTTGTTTGAGAAAATAAGCCACATTGCAGGATTAAGAAGCCACCCAGCAGATGTTCAGAAAACATGCTAAGCCATGGTTCAATAAACAACCCATGGTTTAACAATGACCACACTCAACCATTGAGTTTGGATTGATGTGTTGTCTGAATAGCCCCTGAAGATCTACTGTTTGATCAGTCTATCTCTGCTTTCTGAGATTCTTCCACTAAGCATGGACTGTGCTTTTTCAACTCTATAGTTATAAAGGACTAGAAACTTGTTTTTAAAACAAATGAAAGCAGAGGTTCTCAGATGCCAAACTCTTTAAGCCAATTAAGAAATCCTTCACTTATTCAATGAAAGATACAAAAAACACAGCTAGCTTTGACTGAACTTCCTTTACTAAACTAAACTTGATAGTTTAGGAGGAGCTAGAGCTCCCAGAAACAACCAGCACCAAGAAGCCATCCATGGCAGGAGACCTGGGGTGGGTGGGTGTGCTGGGCCCTCAGGGAAGATGACCCTGGCTCCACATAAGAGAAGGGGAATTCCACCTCTGAGGCAGAGACTGGGAGACCACCTAGCCCCCAAGACCACCATCACCTCAAGAGGCAGGCCACTACAGCTTCTTTAAGGAGAAGTGTTTGAATAGAAAGGACTCCTCAAAAGGAAGGGGCTCCTCAGGAGCAAAGCTTGTAACAAACTGAAGATGAGCACTGGGTGGGGCTCAGGAAGCTCTGGAAATAGATTCACAATCCCACTGAAATCAGAGCCACCAGCTTCCACTGCTGTCACAGTTATCCCTTTCTTGGTTAACTGTTCATGCTGGAGAGTGGTTGGGCATTGGCTAAAGGATTCCCTGCGAGGGAATCAACCACATGTACACATACTAGCAACCAAAGTTGGCAGCCCCGCCAAACCTAGTGCAAGAGATGTACATGTTCATCGTCAGCCATCCACATCTTGGCACCTCTCCCATGTAGGTCTTTACACGCGTGCCTAAGCCCTTGCCCTGGGACCTCTCATTCTACCCTTGTCATATGCATGGGCAGCCACAGCATGTCCCTGGGCATGCACCAGAGCACCCCAAGAAAAGTCCGTGTCGGCACAATTCCAAAGCAAAAACCTTGCTCCTTTAAAAAGAAGGGAAAAAACTGAAAACAAGGAAACACACACACGGAGCCTGTAACCTAAATCCTAAATAATGGATTGCCAGGCATGCACTAGAAACATCAGACAACAAAAGGCTGTGAAAGCTGTTGCTGGCAGGAAGCCAGCCCGCACTCTCGCCCGTCCACACAAGAACAGAATACTGTCCAGCGTGGTTCACTTTCGCCTTCTTAGTTAGGCAGACAAAGCCATGGTAAGCCCTGACCTAGGAGGGCCAGATGCCCTTGTTTTAAAGAGCTGCATCACAGTCCCACAGTCCATACCCTAAACAGAGATCCATGAACCTGAATCTTAAATCTGGTTTGTCATGAATGTTGAGATCTTTTTCTTCTTCTTCTTCTTCTTCTTCTTTTTTTTTTTTAAATAAAATTTGCAGGAAAATTCACACACACATTTTTAGCATGTTACACCTGCCAACTTAAGATAACATGTCACACATCTGATGAGGTGAACCCCAGTCCACAAAAGCTTATACCATAATAATAAGCTACTTTTTAAAGGTGTCACAAAGCCCTTTTGTGTGTTTTTTACTGAAACAGACTTTATAACAGCTACCCCTTGGGAAATTCTTATTGACCTTTCACCAAATTCAGAGATGTTTTCCTAACCTTCTATTTCAAATGCAGGAAAGATTGTCACATCAGATTTCACATCTGTGCATTTCCCAGTATCTATCTATCACATTTGTAGCACACAACATGGGTGGGGCTTCCCCTATTCTATATTCACAGCAACCCTGTGAAGTAGGTTAGACTGACACACACAAACACACCTTTGGATTGAAATTCCTGCCCAGCTATGAACCTGTGTCCTCAGCCTCTTCACTACATCAGCCTTCCACAAAATCGTGCCCTCCAGATGTTTTGTAGTACAACTCACATCAACTCTAACCATTGGCCATGCTGGCTGGAGCTGATGGAAACAGGGATGGATGAATTGATCAATTTAGATTTCTCTCAGTTTCTCGTTTTTCAATCCTTAACTTTGGTTCATCCCAAACTTTGACAGTTCACATAAAAATGCAAACACATCTTTGTGTGCACTTCCCAAAACACATTCTGGTTGTGTATGTACATAAATAAATATAATAATATATAATAATACATAATTTTGCTAGTATACACATTACTGTAACTGCTGAACTTTGCAACTAAGATTGTAGTGCCTGAATTTGCTTTCCTTTTCCCCCTCCTCCTCCTCCTTCCCAATCCCCTTTCCTTTTGTGTCATGTCTTTTAGATTGTAAGCCTGTGGGCAGGGACTGTCAAGAAATACTTTTGTAAGCCTCCGTGAGAGCCTTTTTTGGCTGAATGGCAGCATAAAAATCCTTAAATAAATAAATAAATAAATAAATAATAACACATTTTAAAATGCCATTTTCGCTAAGATATGCATTTGTGGGTACACTTTCCCCCTAATATGCCCATTTCTGTACACATGTTTTAAATTGGGCAAATTTCAAAAGGTAACTTGAATCTCCATTCGCCTATTGATTCAAAAGTGTGATATTGGGTAAAATCACCTTAAAATGCAAACTGAAGGAAATCCCTCTCCCCACCCCCACCCCCAAACCCCAATCCCTAGCTGTCCAGCTGTACTCCAAAACATTTGGAGGGCAAATCGTCTCTCACTTTCCGGCAGCCTGATGCAACAACTAAAATTATATCCACAATCTCTATATGGCTTAGAGAGATCTGAGCCCACGCATTCAGAGTGTTGACACAGGGAGCAACAAGTTTCTGCTGGAAGGGTATATTTTTATCCAATCCAAGAGAGATTAGGTAGGATCGTGAAGACTCATCACACTGAGGAGTTTGGCAATTTGAGAGAGAGGATCGCCGGAGACAAGGATTTGGAAAATCTGAAGCACCATCTGGTTGCTCCTGGCTTCTCCGACATAAATGCCTCCCCCCTCTTTGGCATGTTTACGATACCGGCCAGACAAATTCACTCCTCCCCTCCACCACACTGCTGCCACCAACGAACACCGTTAACGTGGATTTCAATCCTCGACACGCCTCAAAAAACAGGTGGAAGGACAGAGATGGTCAGAAAATAAGAGACAGACACCAGAGGAGGAGGGAGGCAGGTCAGAAGAGATTTACATAGCGCAGGAATGCATCGCAGCAAACACAAATGAATTGGTAAAGAGTCCCATTAGAGCAAAAATAAATTCATGAACACACTGTAGTCAATTACCAGCACTGTAACACTACCAACTTTATTTTAGATTATCAGGGCCATGTTGTATAAGATTGATTGATTTACTGTATTCATATAGCCATCCCATAATGCAAGTTCTCTGGGCAGCTCACAAAAGAAGAATGTTACAAATTCAGCAATTAAACGCTAAAAAACACAATTAAGGCATAGATTTTAGCCAGGCTATAAGACGTACATTATGTAAAAATGTCCTTACCTGGCACTGAAAAGGCCATAAGACAGGGAACACACAGGAAGCTGCCTTTTCCAGAGTCAGCCCCTTGGTCCACCTAGCCCAGCTTTGAAGACACTGACTGGCAGCAGTTCTCCAGAATTTCAAGCAGGATTTTTTCCAGGCCTGCTTGGAGATACTGGGGTGTGAATCTGGGACCTTCTGAATGCAAAGCAGGTGATCTATCACACCTGCCTTTTTTTCCCAGGGATTGTTCTGGGATCATCCCTGTGCATGCAAATGACACACAGGGGATCCCGGGAGCAGGCAGGGACAATCTCTCCCTTTTCCTGGGATAATCCTTAGGTGTAGAAAGGGCCTAGGTCATAGCCCTTCCTTAAAGAGAGTGCCAGGTGAGCCTCTCCAGGAAGGCTGGTCCATAACTGTTGTGCCATCACCAAAAAGGTTCTCTCCCTAACAAGCACGTTCCTCTCACTCCATTTGGCAGGGGCAATTGAAACAGGGCCTCTGAAGAAGAGCTTAAGCTTCAGGTCAGTACATAGGGGAGAAAGCACTCTTTCAGCAAAGCAAACTTGTGCAAAATGCAGAGGGACCAGAAGGAATGCAACACCAATTCTGGCCCGCTTAGACTGCCTACATTTCCAAGCCCAGTTCAAGGTGCTGGTTTTAACCAATGAAGTCTCACATGACTTGGGGCTGCAATACCTGACGGAGCATCTCTCCCAGTATGAGGCCCTCCTCCGAGGGAGGATTGGAAGATGGAAACAAGGGAGAGGCCCGTTTAGTGGTGAGCCCCCCCCCCCACAACTGTGGAATGCTCTCCCCAGTGAGGTCCACCTGGCACCAAAGTTGTCATCTCTTTGGTGCCAGTTTAAGACTTCCTCTGTTTCCAGCCATTTGTCAGTATATGACGGGCTTCTTCATTTCACTGTTTTATCAGGACTTGGTATCATCTCATTAATTGTTTTCAGCTGTTCTAAATGTTTTTATTTTTATTTTATTTTTTTGTAGGTTTTAATTCCTGTTGGAAGATGCTTTGAGAGTTCTCTCAGAAAGGTGTCTGATTAATTTAATAAGCAACAACATAAACAAACAAACAAAAACCCACACCAAACACTGGAAACCATGGTTAAAGTTCAGGGATGATCTCTTAAAAAAGAAACCCAGCCATTTTTTTTAAAAAAAATCATTGTTTCATCTTTTGTTAACCTGTACGCTTGTAGGGTGTGTGTCAATCCCTAAAGGTGCAATCCTATACAAATTTAGACAGAAAAAAAATGCCTACAACTCCCAGCATACCTCAGCCAGCTGGGCATGCTGGGAGTTGTAGGCATTTTTCCCTGTCTAAACTTGCATAGGATTGTTGTTTTAAAATCCAAAGGCATTCAAGTATGTAGGCACATTTAATGTACGCCACCCTGAGATCTTATTGCTATAGGGCGGGATATAAATGTTTTAAATAAATGAATAAATAAATGTTTAAGGCAGCCTTCCAACACAACCTAGTGTTTCCCAGACACTTTGGATTCCAATTCCCATCAACCCCAACCAGCATAGGTAATGGTCAGGAACATGGGGAATTGTTACCCAAAAATATCTGGAGGGCACCAGACTGACAAAGGCCGGTTTAGAATGATAGTCACTTAGTGAAACATTCTAAATACCTATTCCCAACTTCATAAAACCATAACTTATGAAGCAAGCAATTTTCATGGTTACTAGTCCTGATGGCTACATGCTATCTCCAGTATCACAGGTATGCCTATGTACAGCAGTTGCTGGGGAACATGGGCAGGAGGATGCTGTTGCATTCCTATCTGGCTTGTGAGTTTCCTGTGGGCAGCTGGTTGGCCACTGTGTGAAGAGAATGCTGGACTAGACGGACCCTTGGTCTGATCCAGCAGGGCTCTTCTTATGTTCTTATGTCCACACTGGACTAGTGTGCAGAACCAGTGAGCTGACTGGAAATATAAGTGCTCCTAAAGAATAGTCATGTGGGATTGAAAACTGGGCAGAAGAGACTCAATTCCTCTTCACCAACCAGCAATACCACCACCACCACCCCCTTCCTAAAAGACAGCCCTGCCCCCAAAATGTATATTTTTGCAGAATGGCATTTAGAAGCAACCCCATTAAACTTTAATAGCCATATTAAAAAAAAATAGGTAAACAATGCATGCCTTCAGTGCTTAAGAGTCAGGCTTTGTTCACCTTTTACTCTGGCCTTTTAAGTCCTCTGCGGTGCTGGCAAAATTGACAATGTCACTAGGGAGACATTTCCAGCAGCGGCGTTTTGGTAACGTTTGAGATGCAAGTTCTCATCATGACAGTCCTTCTAGCCACGCTCCTAAGGAGGGTCCAAAAATGCCGGGCGCTGTGCTGATCCACATCAACAAATCAGTTCTAGCTGTTACCAGCAGGTCAGAAGGAGCAAGTGTTTTCGGTCCAAAGTACTTTGCATTACAATAGGAAGCAATATATTGTTGCTGTGAACATTCATTCTGCCCCTACTTCCAGTTATTCTGAGGACTGCAGCTAAACTCAGAGGGAGGAGGGAAGTCTGAAGGGAGTGACAGGTTCCATCAGGGTCCCTGCTAATAAAATAATAATAACGGTTCTTAATCCTTGTAAGGCCTGGCTGCACTGCAACACTGATTTCTGGTTATACCTGCAAAATGCTGCAGTCAAATGTGGGGCTGTCTTTTTGTCGTTCAAGAGGGCTCAGAGATGCTTGTCCAGTATGTGCACATTCACATATTTTTAATTAATGCTAAGCGGAAAAATATTGCTGCAAAATTAATGCCAACACATACACACTCTCTCTCTCACACACACAGCAAGTACTTTTAAAATGAAGACAGGAGTAAGACTGCATTTGTCTTACGCACACACACCTAACGCACAAAATTCTTGGAAACTGCAATCCTATACCCTTTTTTCTGAGGAGTAGGACCTATTGAACTCAACGGGACTTACTTCTCTGAGTAGACACATAGAAGATAGTGTGATCAAGGGATGAAACGGAAGCTGGGCAGAGATCACAAGACCACAATTTGTCCTGCTTTAAGCACACTGAGATATGTTCAAATGATTATTTCGGGGGAATAGTTCACTAGGAGAAGTAATGACAGGAATGGACTTCCTGGGTTGCATCTATTCCAGGGTTACTATCAGGAGAAAAAATAAAAAAAAGTGTGAATTTACTCCTTGGCATCAAGGGAGCATCAGAGCTCACCCTCTTTAGGAGAAACAAATTTATACTTGGTATATATTTTAATGCAGATACCTACCTTAAATAAATACAAAGGGAAAGGCAAGATTTTGGAGCAATGGGGGAAGGTTTTCATTCACATTGCAGTAATAATCCACTGCACTGTTTTTATTCTTTGTTTTGACTTGATGATATTCTATGAGTGTGTGGGTGCTTTCTGGAGCCTGCCGCCTTTAGTTCTAAATACGGCGAAAGGCGGAATGTAGGAAACAGATAAATAAATAAAGCATTGATAAGCAAGGGAGTAATAAAAAGTCTAAACAAAGGAACAGGTGGATTTCTGTATTATTCATGTATATCTGTGAATAATTTAACGTATATGATAATTCAATTTTGTGTGTGTGTTAGTTATGTGTATAATTGGTGGGGCTGAGTAATAAATATTTCAGATTGCAAAAAAAAACCTCAGTAGCAACAGCGATGCTAGCTTATCCTACCAAACGCAGAAAGAAATGTCCACCATAACCCAGACTATTTTTGTATGTGGTGAATGCATCACTCCCACTGATGCCCCTCATTTAAATATATTATTAAGGGGTGGTGGCTGTTGTTGTTTTGGCATGCTGGCAAATGAAATGCATTTATCTCTTCTCCACTCCATCATTTCCAACCATTCCTTCCTGCCTCGTCTCCCCCCACCCACCCACAATACTCACCCACCCACCCCAATTTGGGAGACGCACAAAAGCGAAGGCGGGTGGGAAAGGGTGGCAGTTCAATTAACAGCCCCGGAAGGGCACAGATTGTCTGCCTGAAGAAGGCGGTGGCACTGACAGCGCTGGAAAATGCCAGCCTGGCCTATTGTTCTGCTTCCGCGGGCAATTAATTAGAGAGATCAAAAAGGGAGGAGAGGGCGGGCTTGGAAAGAAGGAGCGTGGCAACGATTCAGCAGCTGTGCAACCTACCTCGTGTGTCAATGCGGCCATCTTACAAAACGGCATTTGACTCCATCAAAATGGCTTCCTGGCATCAAGCACCCTAGGAGCTGCAGCAGGAAGGCCTGGAGTAGTTGAAGGGATCTTTCCAGAGAGGGGGGGCTGCCTGTTTCTTCCCCCCCCACACCTTCTCCCTTTCTTTCTTTCTCTCTTTCTTCCTCTCTCCCTCAAACCCACACACACACAGCTTCCTCCTTCTGTGCTTGTTCGTTGAGGGCACCACACGGCACTGATGGGCTTTCGAGGGAGGGGAGAAGAGTATCGAGGAGAAAGAAGTAGGGCAAGGGAATTAAACCAGAGATGCTCTCGTGGCCCTCCATCTTCGTTGCCGTTGCTGTTCGTGCCGAATTGGAAGTTTCTTATCTCGGCAGCAGAATGTCGCACAGCCTCTGTGCAGGAGACAATAAGGCACAGCGTCATTACTCACATAGTACGGTACATGGGCATAATGCCATGGTTACACGCAGGAAGACAACACACACACACACACGCACAGAGAGATAATCCCTGCACACTGATAGATCACTGTACTCTCTTGCACTGTACTCAACACTCCACTGTCACAGCCACTCAGTTTTGGAGGCCTAGGGCTCAAGAAAAGCTGGTAGCACCAGGATTTCTCACTGGTTTCATACAAGGGCTAAAACGTGTGTGTGTGGAGGGGGAATCATCTCTCCCCGCCCCCCCCCCCCGCATTTTACTCGATGCTCTAGGAATACTGACACTACCGTGTCATGGAAGGAACATGAGAAAAGGCCCCATCTGGTGAAATAATAATAATGGCATTTATTTTAGGAATAAAGCTTCGGAATCTGTCGGAACAACTTCAGCTCATCCCTGGGAGCTCTCCAAAGTGCTGAAGCACCTGGTTCTGACTGGTTACCTCAAAGCCAGCTCTATACTGCCTGAATGGAGAGACCTGCTCCTTAGATCCTCTTTGTTCCTGGTCAGTTTCCCCTGGCCAGGAACAGACACCCAGTTTGGTTAGAATTGGTCAAACACCTAGTTTGCCCTTGAATAAATAAGCGCTTGGTCACACCCCTGAGGCGGCAAGACTGCCACCACCTAGGAGCTGAAGCGTGAACACATCTGCTGCCAGGATAATTGGCACTTCATTACTCAGCATTTGCAACTCACTAATTGGGTGTGAATTAACCTTTGCTACCTGCCCTTCTGAATTCAATATGGTCCAGGTATTGGCCCTCCTGCTCTGGATCTTACTGGATCACAGGACCAATTCATACCCCATTGTTGATATGGCGGTTATGTGTATTAGTGAAGCCAGTATAAGGGGACTTTTTGGAGGAGGTGGAGAGGGCACTACAAGGGACTGAACTTCTGAATGCTCTGGTAAATGTGCTCAGATTGTATCATTCATTATCCTAGTTAAATTCGGGAGCAACCCCAAATCTATTTCCTAGGACTCCAGATCCATTCCCCTGAGGCCAGAGTGTCCACTGTTGACAAAGTCAGATAATTTGCATGCAGGGAGTGAATTCCAGGGGGAATTGCAGCCGGGCAGGTAGGTTGCTGCAACACTCCCACACCCAAAAAACCTCTCCCTGTGTGCAATTAAGCTTGGGATAAAGAACATTTTCCATTGGTCTGGGGTGATCTTAGGCAGGGTGCAAATTAATGGAAGAAACAATTATATTTGAGATTATTTGGATAATAAATTAATGGGCTGTCTTTACACCTGTGAAACTTAACTACATCCTAGGAATTATTTCTACATTGACATAGATAGATATAAACCAAGATATGCTAATTTTATGCAGATTTGTATCTTTATGACCCTCCCCCCTGCATTTTATACCTGGCTCTGATTAGATAATCTTGGGAGCTTTAGTTTTTTAAAAAAGGAGATCTCACCAGTGGTCAATTGCACATTTCGAATGTTACTAATACAATAAACTATAAATCCAGCACACTATATTTATATTTTATTGTAGTAGTGACTTTTAAATGTTAGTAATGTTGTTATAGTGTGCATGTGTTGGGACAAATCCATTGTGGTGCAAAATTTCTCTCCTCCGTTGGAACAGTCTCTAAAATTCTCTCCGTTCACAATTTAAGCACTCCGCAAATTCCCAAAAACTGAGTCAGTGTCCTGCTTCCGCCCAGCCATATTCTCAGGTTTATAGGAGAAAAACTAGTAAAACATTTGCATTGGACTTATAAATTGTGAAGGAAGGGAACGTTGCTCAGACGTAGCAATACATCCTTTGCCTGTAGGAGGTCCCAGTTTTGATTCCTAGCATTTCCATAACCTTCTCTTCCCCTTTCATAAGAAGGCAGGGATATGTATTCCCAAATTTTGCCCTTTTCCTTATTCTTTCACTTGCCTTCAAGGACCCCGAAGCAGAATACAATGGCCCCCTTCCCATTAGCCTAACAGCCACCCAGTGAGGTAGATTAGGCTGGAGGAAAGGGACAGTGCATGAGATTCCCCATAGACCTCATGATGGTGGAGACTGGACAGTGGAGACTACAAAGCCTTTCAAATTAACACCATTTCTTGTGTGTTTTTTACATAGGACAAGGGGTGCAGGGCCTCACACATGGGGGTCAGATCCATCTTGGGGGGGGGTTCCCAAGATGGCCAGATGCTCTACCCCGGTCCCTCCTTCTTTCCACCCTTCCCAGCCAATCATTTGGTGGCTTCCCAGCTCTCGTACAGCCTTTTTCCTTATTCCAAAAGATTGAAATGCCTCTCTTGAAGCTTAGCTCCTGGCAATAAGAGCTTTGAGTTCAAATAAGCTGCTATTTTCGGTATTTCGGCCTCAGCCTTTTTGCCGTTAGCTCTACCCCTTTGGCCCCTCCCACCTCTGGAATATGACACTTGAGGGCTTCTCCAGAATGGAATTTGGCCCTTGGGCTGAAATAGGTTCAACTGTCATTGGTCCTGATTTCCTGGAGTAGAAACTCTCATCTGTCATGCGTGCATTAAATACAGACCCGCATCCCACCCATCTGAATATACATCCATTAACTCACCTCTGCAGGCTCAGAAAGAGAAAGAGAGGTGTCTCGGTTCTTTTCTTCCTCCACCGCATCCTAAGCCATAAACTTCCCATCATGTCTGATTAAGGAAGAGAGAGACAGAAAAAAATCATCTCAATTAGAATGAGGCTCCCACATGTCTGGACAGATGTCAAGTCATTACTGCATCTCATCCACAGATAAATTGAAACAAAAGAGAATCGAGGTTCGGGATAATACATGCAGGCCTGAAAGTGGGAATCGGAAGCCTCTGTTTGGGTCAGTGTTCTTTCCTGTGAGGCCTGAGGGCACTGAAGACTCCCAGTCACATCAAGCTGAGGCGTTTCTCCTTTTCTCCCCCTCTCTCTTATTCACGCAAGCTCTCTATTTGCAGTTCTCTGCAGGGGCTCTTTCCAGTTTTTATTTATTTATTCCTCATGCATTTAAAGTATTTTCAGTACTTAAAAATACTTTAAAGTCTTTTTTCTTCTTAATAAGGCTGTGATTTGATTTAGCACTGGGCTGCTGGAGGTGGAGGCAAAGGCGAAATTGAAGGCCCCAACACTTGTCAATACTGTTATAAACTGTTATAAAGCAGTAGTGGAGGAAGAGGGAGGGAGGGAGGGAGGCAGAGAGGCCCCCATTCAGAAGACACCTTAAAGCATGACTTTAACCATGGTGGTTAAGCCAGAAAGTCTGGCTGTGTTCTGAAGACACCTTAAACCACGGCCTTAACCATGGTGAATAAAGGAAAAAGCCTTATTCACCATGGTTACAACCATGGTTTAAGGTGTCTTCTGAACAGGGCCCAGCTTTCTGGCTTAACCACCATGATTAAAGCCATGGTTTAAGGTGTCTTCTGAACGGGCCGAAAGAGAGAGAAAGAGAGAGAGCAGCGTAGGTGTTGTGTGGCACTCAGTGTGCAATCTAAGCCACCAGTGTGATATGGCTGCAAGAAAGGCAAATGCTATTTTGGGCTGCATTAATAGAAGTATAGCTTCCAAATCATGTGAGGTACTGGTTCCTCTCTATTCAGCCCTTGTTAAGCCTCATCTAGAGTATTGCATCCAGTTCTGGGCTCCACAATTCAAGGAGGACGCAGACAAGCTGGAGCGTGTTCAGAGGAGGGCAACCGGGATGATCAGGGGTCTGGAAACAATGCCCTATGAAGAGAGACTGAAAGAACTGGGCATGTTTAGCCTGGAGAAGAGAAGATAGAGGGGAGACGTGATAGCACTCTTCAAATACTTAAAAGGTTGTCCCACAGAGGAGGGCCAGGATCTCTTCTCGATCCTCCCAGAGTGCAGGACATGGAATAACGGGCTCAAGTTAAAGGAAGCCAGATTCCAGCTGGACATCAGGAAAAACTTCCTGACTGTTAGAGCAGTACGACAATGGAATCAGTTACCTAGGGAGGTTGTGGGCTCTCCCACACTAGAGGCATTCAAGAGGCAGCTGGACAACCATCTGTCAGGGATGCTTTAGGGTGGATTCCTGCATTGAGCAGGGGGGTGGTGTACTCGATGGCCTTGTAGGCCCCTTCCAACTCTCCTATTCTATGACTCTATGTTTAGATAGAAAAAATGGCTGGGGAATGCTGGGAGTTGTAGTAGTTTTTTCCTGTCTAAATATGCCTAGGATGGCATCCTAAGTAGAGCAGCCCACTCTCTCAGTGGTAAGGAAAAGATCCATCCCAGTCCAAGGTCAAGGTGAGCCTACTAGAATTGGCCTGCCTGGTGAAATGGTGACACTGCTTAAGCCTTGGTCTGGAAAGGATGTTTGGTTGCAAATGGAAGGTCTCGAAAGAAGTTCATCCAAATGTTCTTTGAAAAAACTCAGGGCGTTGTCCCATGTCATTCCCGAATGGACTCAAGTGGAGAAGCATGGGGAGCCCATGATGCAGATACAGAAAGAGAGGCAAGCTCTGGTGCTGGTAAAAAGAGTTATCTTTAATAAATTCTTCTTTAATTAGCTCTATGTGTTTCAGATAAAATCCTTCTTCAGGAGCTGAAGAAAAACACGAGCTGTTAAAATATATAACAATAAGTAAAAAAGCTTGTTCTTCCGGGCGTCCCTGCCAAGAACTGCATTCTCTAAGACATTCCTACTCCATTGATTAAGGCCTTGATTAGATGATGTGGAATGTTCCAAGTGATGACACAGAAGGGGGTGGAGAGGAGAGGCCAGAAAAGGCCTCTGGCTGAATCCAGGACACACCATTGCCATATGTCAGGGGCAGCAGGCAAGGAGAACCCCCCTCCTGGGCTGAGAAAGCTTCTCCCCCCCCCCCAGTAGTTTTGGCATTGGTACCTGGAGCAATTTATTTATTTATTTTATTTTAAACATTTGTATCCAGCCCTATATCACTAGAATCTCAGGACAGCATACAGATAAAATCATACAATATAAAGCAATAAATATACACAACTAAAATCAAATTAAACCATGGATCGAGTTAAAATCAGTATAGAATTTAAAAACAGTAAAAACTATTAAAACAGATAAAATAATGTGCAAACTTGGCGAATTTAACCATTAAAGGCTTTGTTAAACAGCCATGTTTTTACTTGGCACCAGAATAAAATCAGCGTTGGTGAAACCCACTGGTTTAGAATCATAGAATCATAGAATAGCAGAGTTGGAAGGGGCCTACAAGGCCATCGAGTCCAACCCCCTGCTCAATGCAGGAATCCACCCTAAACGTCCCTGACAGATGGTTGTCCAGCTGCCTCTTGAATGCCTCTAGGGTGGGAGAGCCCACAACCTCCCTAGGTAACTGATTCCATTGTCGTACTGCTCTAACAGTCAGGAAGTTTTTCCTGATGTCCAGCTGGAATCTGGCTTCCTTTAACTTGAGCCCGTTATTCCGTGTCCTGCACTCTGGGAGGATCGAGAAGAGATCCTGGCCCTCCTCTGTGTGACAACCTTTTAAGTATTTGAAGACTGCTATCATGTGTCCCCTCAATCTTCTCTTCTCCAGACTAAACATGCCCAGTTCTTTCAGTGTCTCTTCATAGGGCTTTGTTTCCAAACCCCTGATCATCCTGGTTTAGGTTGACAGCATGCCAGTTTATACTTGCAACAGAATCAAGTGATAAAGTCTTCTCCTGGCAGAATATAACACTTCGAAAGCGGTTTGAAAACAGTATATGGGATGTGTCAATACAATTATAAACCATTGTAAAGCAGCAGTGTAGATCCTATACCATTATACCACTTTAAGCTGCAAGACTATACCACTTTAAGCTGCAAGGGTGTGTGTGTGTGTGTGCGTGTCTGTCTGTCTGTCTGTGTGTCTGTCTGTCTGTTTGGGGGAATTGCATGTTTAAATGCTCTCATATAAAAAACACGCCCCCATCACTCACTCTGCTTGGAATGAATGACTGTGTGAGGCAAAAACCTCCATCTGCCTTTCTCCCAATCATGCTATTATTCAGTTTAATTTGCAAGGTGTTGTTTGTTTGGCTGGGGGTGGGGGAGAGATTCAACCACGCAGTGCCCAAATTGTAGCCTGTGGCAGAACAGCCCAAAAAGAGTTTTATCCTGACGCCTGGAGAAACAGGACCTATGAGCTGATCTACATATTGAACAGAACGAAGTGGCACCGCCCCAAATTAAAACCTACTTCAGTAGTACAACCAGTTCAGACGCCAAAAACCTGGCTGAATAAAAAAAAATGTCTTTGCCAGCTGACAACACCTGGAATCACTTGGCAGAGACTTTCAGAGCCTGGGAGCAGCCACCAAGAAGACCTTCCTTTGCCTCCTCACCCAACATGCCTCAAATAAGCCGGGGGGGGGAGGCGAGACACAGGGGGAGGAAGGCCTCTCCTGGGGATGTTAAAACTCACATAGGCCATTTCTACACCTCCCTTCCCCACCCCCCACCCCCAGGATCGTCCTGGGATCATCTCTGTGCATCCAAATGACACACAGGGGATCTCGGGAGCAGGCAGGGACAATCCTTCCATTTTCCTGGGATAATCCTTACGTGTAGAACAGGCCACAGGCTCCTATGAAAGAATGTGGTGCTCCAAACAGACTGGACCCAAGTTGTTTAGGGCTTTGTAGGTCATTGCCAGCATTTTGAACTGTGCTCAGAAACGGACCGGTAGCCAGTTAAGCTGCAAAAGAGTGCCATGCTCTTTATAGAGCCCATACGTTGCCCTGACAGGTTGCCTCCCTGCCTTGAAACATGCACACCCCAGCTTCCTTTCCATGTTGCAAACTAGCAGAGTAGGGAGAAGACTTTGCTAACATTATTTATTTATTTATTTATTTATTTATTTATTTTATTATTTACTTATTACATTTTTATACCGCCCACTAGCTGAAGCTCTCTGGGCGGTTCACAAAAATTAAAACCATCATAAAACAACCAACAGGTTAAAAACACAAATGCAAAATACAGTATAAAAAGCACAACCAGGATAAAACCACGCAGCAAAATTGATATAAGATTAAAATACAGAGTTAGAACAGTAAAATTTAAATTTAAGTTAAAATTAAGTGTTAAAATACTGAGATAATAAAAAGGTTTTCAGCTGGTGACGAAAAGAGTACAGTATAGGCACCAGGCGGACCTCTCTGGGGAGCTCATTCCACAACCGGGGTACCACAGCGGAGAAGGCCCTCCTCCTAGTAGCCACCTGCCTCACTTCCTTTGGCAGGGGCTCACGGAGAAGGGCCCCTGTGGATGATCTTAAGGTCTGGGCAGGTACATATGGGAGGCGGCGTTCCTTCAAATAACCTGGCCCCAAACCATTTAGGGCTTTGAATGTCAATACCAGCACTTTTTGACTGCTTTCTCTGACGTTTTGGTTCACTACATGCAGGGAGGCTTGGTTTTCTTTTGTTTTTGAAATGGAAGAGAATTTTAAAAAATAAAAAATAAACAAAAAACTGACCCCATCTCCCTCACACACTTGCAGTTTGAAGTGATCCAATCCAGAAAATCCGTCAAATGCCAACATGTTCAGGTACATCAAAGGCTGCCACAGGGGAAGATGGGCAAGAACTATTTTCCATGGCCACAGAAATTAAGACCCAGAATAATGGGTATAAGTTACAGCTGCAGGGGGTGGGGGGAAGGAAAAAAATGCTTAGGAATTTACTGTATTCATATAAGGAACTAAAGCTGCTTTTTGAAACTGACCTGAGGAAGTATCTAGGTTGTTTTTGGAGTCCGAAACGCATTGGCTTGTCTGGATAAACATTATTTCAAGAAAGCCTTATCGAAATAACATTCTTTAACAACTCCTTTTTGGTTTCACCCATTGCTGTTTGGCTTCCCCCCTCCCCCCCGGCACCCCTATAAGTTACAGCTACCTAGATTCTGATGAAATATAAGGAAAACCTTCCTGATGGTAGGATCTGTACAACATTATTATTATTATTATTTAGTGGAACAGTCTATTGTATTTATTTGTATCCCACCGTTTGCTCAATACTGGGCCTTAAGGCGGCCAATGGAGGTTGTGGTTTTTTAAAGAAGAGGCTGGACAGCCAGCTCTCATGGATGGTTTAATTGGTTTCCTGGCACTTTGCAGAGGGTTGGACTCTCCCCATTCTAAATCATTGAAAGACCTCTCCTGGTTTTTCCTTTCAGCATTCTGTGGCCTCTGAGTATGCTCATTCCTCATTAGGCTGTTTTTTTGTAGGGGGGATTTCCTCCCTCCTTAGGGCTTTCTCCTCCTAAAGCTTTTTTTTGGGGGGGGGGTATTTTTGTAAACCTCAGGATTTTAGCCCAAACCTGCTGATACATCCCTCTAGTGTGAGGGTGGTACCATTTTGGCTACATAAGCAATGGCACTCACAACTTGAAATTGG
Organism: Elgaria multicarinata webbii; assembly: GCF_023053635.1. Classification (NCBI taxonomy): domain Eukaryota; kingdom Metazoa; phylum Chordata; class Lepidosauria; order Squamata; family Anguidae; genus Elgaria; species Elgaria multicarinata. Next base: position 19,029,201 of record NC_086186.1, on the reverse strand, counting down.
AAATAGAGGAAATGTGTTATTATCCCCATGTTGCCCATTTGGGGAGGGGGCAGCAAGGCTGAGAGAACATTGGCTTGCTAGGGCCATCAAGTGAGCTCAACTCTTAACTGGGAGACTAAGGCCTTAGCTAGACCTAAGGTTTATCCCAGGATCATCCGGGGATTGTCCCGGGGTCATCCCTGTTCATGTAAATGACACACAGGGGATCCCAGGAGCAGGCAGGGACGACCTCAGGACAATCCCGGGATAAACCATAGGCTTAAAACTAGGAGCTCTTAGCCAGCACATTGCACTGAATGTATCTGCATTTTGCTTCAATATGATCAGAAGGAAGTCTGAAGCAGCAGCAGCAGAAGAAGAATCACAATAGGGCTCTTTACACACCATAGGCAAATAGAACTAAGAAAACACAAACAAACAAACAAACACACACCTCTCTCTCTCTCTCTCTCTCTCCTCACTTTCTCCCCCACCCACCTCTGGCTGGGTTCATCCCCATCCCCTGGCAAGAATGCTTTCTTTCCCCTGCAGCTTCATCTATCCCAATGGCAGAGTGGGAAAACATCATTACAGAGGGAAAATAATTTAGCTGGTTAATCAGTATCCAGTGGTGGGAAATAAAAGGGAGACGAAGGAGAGAGAGAGAGAGAGAGAGAGAGAGAAGGACGGGAGGTTGAGGCTTAGGAAAAGGCCAGCACAAAGCCACCATTCATGATGTCCAGGGCCGAGGATTTGCGTTGAATTAAACAGACACAAAGAGCAAAGGCATTTCCATCCTCTCTCTCTCTCTCTCCATGAGAATTATCATATCTCGCTGGCACTAGGAAACCTTCAGCATAAGAGAGAGGGGAGGAAAAGAAAATACAAAATGTGGCCAATGGTAGAGAAGGCTTTGTTCCTGTCTGTGGTTTATCTATGGGAAGTAGAGGTGTGCGAATTAGCAAAAGTCGAGCTGGCCGAATTTCTCCAGATTCTTTCTTGAAGCTCGTTCTGACTCAAGTCTGTGTCAGATTGCAAGCTCGGATTTTGTTTTATTTCTCATGAAAAATCCATGTGTATTTTTGTGCATATATTTTCCCCCAAAACAAAGCACCTACGGTACACATCTTCGAAATGTATTTATTCCTCTTTCACTGATTAAAGTGCATCTGTGTGCATTTTTCAAAAGTGTGCATTTTTAGGCACGTTTCCCAAATCTATGCATGCTGTTGAATGCATGTGTGTGTGAGAGAGAGGGGGGAGAGGTCCATGAATATTGTGTCTGAGTCAGTGTTCAATCTGGAAGGCGAGAATTGGGTAAATCCTGATCAAAAAACCAAACTGAAATGAATTTCTCGTACATCCCTAAAGGGAAGTGGTGTAGGGTTTCATGGTGTTCAACTGGCATTCAGGCACTGGGTTTAATAAGAAGTCTGCTAATGTGAATCAGTCCCTCACCCACACACACATACCCTCAATATCCCTTCAAAGCCAGGGATCCCAGCACCTACCACCTGAAAACAAGCAAAATAACTGTTTGCATTTGAAGGCTTTGCAAAACAATCCCCAAGGCAAGCAGGGTGGGGAGAACATGCTTTGAAGGGGAGCACTGAGATTGACAAAGAAGAGACACCAGACAACTGTCGTCCAGTCATGAAAATTAATTGGCTACCATCCATGCAAAGCTTGGCTAGCTAGCTCTTTTGAATGCCTTGCAAAGCATTCCCACTGCCTGCCCCTAGTGATTTCGCCATCTCCATCGACCGTGGGGATGCCGTTATCTCTTATAGAAATAGTATGAATGGCTGGATGCATGTCCCCAAAAACACCTGCCTTGCAGACACATGTGGCTCCCAAATAGGTGTGCACTCAAGGGCAAAAATCTGATCCTTCACTGGAATATGTCATGTACTCACAGCAAACGCAACTGCAATGTAAAGCCTGGCATTATGCAAGAAGGCATCACTACAGCAAAGACTTATCCTGGTTTAATGGTCCCTCCCTCTCCCTAGGAAAGCTTGGGAATGACCATTCTGCATGGGGGGCAGGCATCCACAAGAGAGCAAGCTCATAGGTGTCCTAGCAGCAAATCATGCCCCCAAGGCTGACCCTACCATAAGGCAGAGTGCAGCAACTGTTTCAGGTGGCAGATCTTGAGGGGGATGACGGTAGCAGCCTCCTGGCTATTCCTCCTGGACTCGCTGGCTAGTTCCCCTGGGTATCCAACAACCCGCCTTGGCCCACTTAAACTAGCCTGGCTGACTCGGGTGTGGTGAAGGCCATTCCCTCCAACGCCATTCCAGCCAGCTTCTGTAAATGGAAATGAAAGGCAGCACAATTTTCTCTGACTCAGGCAGCAAAAGCCCCCAGTAAGTCCTAAAGATATATGCATGCATTTGATTAAAAACACAACGCATATATGCACCACAGTTCCTAGTTTTTTATATACGTAATACAGCCACTTACAAATTTGAAATGCAACTATAAAAACCAAGAAAACAAGGCTTCATTTAAGGCAGACCCAAAGAAAAAGATTAAAGCAATGACAATGACAACAACAGCACAGCAAAATAGCCATAGGGCTTGATAGATAGATATATTTTAACACACACACACACACACACCCCTGCAGAAAGTGAGCAGGGAGGAGGTGGGAGAAATCTGTTTTGCAAGGGCATCCCATAACATGAAGGCTAAACAGAGAAAGCCTACTTCTGCTGGAGGTCTACCTAGACTTTCCTTTTGAATAGAACCTGGAGCAGACCTCCATTTTATTTCTTTATTTCTTTATTTAAAACATTTATATACCACCCTATATCATTAAGATCTCAGGGCAGCTTACATATAAAAGCATACAGTATAAAACAATAAATATACATGGCTAAAAACAAATTAAACCATAAACCAAGTTAAAACAATATATAATTTATTCCTCTAAAGGCTTACAGGAACCTAGCAGGCTGCAAAAAAAAAAAAAATGATCCCAGATTCATCCCTGGCTTCTCCAAGCAGGGCCAGGAAAGGCAGCCATTGTGCACCAGCCTTCCTCAACTGGGGCCCTCTTAGATCAGGGATGCAGAACCTGTTCCTCCTAAGGGCCAAATTCCATAGGTAGTTGAGGGAAAGGAGATGGGGCAGGGAATGTCCCAGCAGCTGGGGAACCCAGAGGGACAGATTGAAACCCTGGGCCTGACGTCCTGTCCCCTTGCTCTAATTGTTATAGACTACAACACCCATCAGCCCCAGCTCGCATGGCCAATGGTCAGGGATAATGGGAATTACTTACAGCAGCCTTCCCCAACCTCAATCACTCGAGATATCTTGGAATGACAAAAATGAACTGGCCGTGCAGTTTTAGAGGCAAAGATCTTTCCCTACAAACTCTCCCACATCCTGGTGATCATTACGTTCACGTTTGCTCAGGACAAGAGAGCCTCTGCCAACCAGGGCAAACATAACTTGGTTCAGTGGACCAGTAGCCCACCAAATGGAAGACTACTATATCTATACAGATGCATTTGTTGAAACAGATGCAAAAATTCCTGGAGTGCATGATGTGCACATATTTTATTGCCCCACTCTGGTTTTTTACTGCTTCTGTATAATCCATTTCAGGGGGGAGGGTTGCATCTTTTAAGCTATTTATCCTATCAGATGTATGAGTCATTTTATATATCCTTCCTGGCCCTACCATGAAGTGCATGTGTTTGGGTACACAAGTGATGGATTCACAACATACAAGGAGGAAAAAAGAGAATGGATTAGGGAGAATGGGTTAAGGATTTGGAGGGGGTAGTTTCCCTCTGAAAACAAAATAGATTGGCAGTATATTATTCATAAAAGCACTTTTGTGCCATCTTTCAGTCCTAAGAAGGTCCCCCAGAGCAGTTTATGTAACTGAGCAAAAGCAACAACAAAAAACCATCTCTCACAAAACCACAAAAATTAAGATTCCCAATTTAAAAACATGAGGAGCAGACATAAAACCTTCATTCATATATTTAAACCTTCAAAGGCAAGCAGAATAAGATTGCTTTCACTGCTCACCTAAATGCCATCCTGGATAAAGCTAGTCTCTCCTCCTTCAGGAGAAAATTCCATATCTGGGGTGCTACCACATAAAATGCCCTACCTCGCATTCCCACCAACAGAACCTCTTTTGGTAGGCAGATATATATCAGAGCATCCCAAGCGAATCTCAACCTATGGGGCAGATTCATATGAGAAGGGGCATTCAATGACAAAAGGAAATGACTCATGGTACAAGACATAATTAAACTTCTGGAGTTTGCTACCACAAGAAACAGCTTTTCCTTTTCCTTTTCTTTCTTTGTTTTAATAAATTGAGCAAATTCGTGAAGAGCAGGTATATCAATGGCCATCAACCAGTGGATCAACAGTGGATCGACTTAGTGGATCAACTTCTGAGGCTCTCTTCCAGATGCCTCCTCCAAGGGGAATTCGGAGAGAAGCAACAAGGAAGTGGGCCTTCTCAGTGGTGGCCCCGCAACTGAGGAATGCTCTCCCAACCGAGGCACACCTGGCGCCAACATTGTTATCATCTCAGTTCCTTGGCATTTGGTGGCACAGGATAGGACTTCACTATCAGCTGTATTTATCAGATCCTGATATTTTATTGTAATTGGGTTTTTTTTAACCTATTTTAAATTGTTTTAAAATTTTGTTTGTTAAAGATTTTATATTACATTTTTTAAAAAACTGTGTTGCATTTTTGGGGGTTGGAATTTTCATGAACTGCCCAGAGAGCTTTGGCTATTGGGAGGCATAGTAATGAAAATGAATGAAAAGGAGCTTCCACAATAAGAAGCAGTCTATCTCCAAATACCAGATGCTGGGGACCAACAAGATGGATTCCTACCACCTTCACAGCAGGCTTATAAAGTTCCCAGAGGCACATGCCTGACTGCTTCTGGAAACAGAAGGCTGAACTATACGGATCTTTGGTCTGATCCAGCAAGGTGGGTTTAACAACAGGTGGAAGCTGCAATCAAATTACACCCTTACATAGGCATACATCTCTACACCTAGAGGTAAGTCTCAATTGAACTCAGTGTGGATTAGCTCCAAACAGGATTGCATGCAGAGACCCAGTTCAGATCCTCTGACAAAATACCTCCACTTATCTGCCTTCTGCTCAAAAACAAAGGGTAAAAAGCTGAAGCAAAAGGCTGCAATAAGGATCCCAGTGCAGAGGGTTAGCAAAAGTTGTGGTGGGGGGAGGAGAGGGAGAGAGACCGAGCAGAGCACTAATTAGCACTGGGCCCATCACCTCCCATTAATAGCTTGTCACTGTTTCCTTGATGTAGCTGAAGGCAAGGAAGTTGGGATGTGTGATGCTTACCTGTCTCTTTCTCATTAACAGAACACAGGGTGAGAACAGACATTTATTGCCTGCATCACAGACAGAGCATCACAGGCAAAGGCAGGCCCCTCTTGCTCAGTCTAATTACTGAACTGATTTTTGAGCAGGTGTGCACCATCAAGCACACCTCTATGCTCACGCATAGATAATGGGGACAAAAGGGCGTAGGCACTTGTATAGAGAATGGCCTCCTTTACCTGGATGGCCAGCACACACCCACATTGCAGAGGTCGGATGAAATTGGGATACACAGGAATGCTATTTACACAAGGGGTCTCACTGTTGGGAGCCCTGCAAGCCTTAAAGTTGGTAGGTCAATCAACTAAAACTCAAGTTGATTAACTGATCAGGCCAAATTTTTAACCAGCGAGAAGCTAAGAGTGGGGCATGCTGGTTTAATTGTTCAGGCTATGTGTGGGGAAATGATAAGGAAACGTTAAATATGGTGCAGAATGGAAGATTTTATTTATTAAGTTATGTCAGCTTCCAAAATCTGGAAGAACAAAAAGACACCTACACTGAATTTCGGTAACAAATCTGTTTATCAGTTAAGTGGCAGATGGATCGATTAAATGGAAATTCTTTAAAGCAACTGGCAACTCTACTGGACAAAGATGAAAGGGAGTGTAGCTCACAAGGATTTATAGAGTCAAAATGAGCACAAAAGCTTGCATCATAACATGTATTTATTTATTTTCGTTTTCTAAAGTGGGAATTTTGGATCCGCAACCATTGAAATGTTCATGTGCCAATGAAAATCCATTAACTTCAATGCATTAAATATATAAATGAGTAAAAGCAAAAAAATTGCAAATGCCTTCGAACGGATGCAAAGTCCAGCTTGCTATTAAAAATTGGTATCTGTGGACAGACAACAGAACGCATGTTTCAAGGCCTCTCAAATCAAAGAAAGGAATAGCACTGGAAAGCAATAACAACAAAAAGGATCTTTGATTTGAGAGGCAGAGTGATGGGAAGGAATATAGACTGGCAACAAAAGGATATTTTTTCTTGAGCCTACAAAGGGGATTTTCTTGTCACCATATGCAAAGCAGACCCCCCCTGTTAATGAGATGCAACCGTAGCAACGATATCCTAATGCGCTGGGCATTTCTGCTTGCCACACAAATCCAGATGTGTGCACATGAACACATGCCCCAATTGCATCATAAGTATGTGCTCCAGGTAATCAATCTGAGGGTGTCTCACAAGAAAGCAGCCAAACCCCCGCTAAGGGAAGAGAAACAAGAGCTGAGCCCAAGGCAAGAAAAAGATCACAGCCATTCGGTCAAGTCAGCAAAGATATTTCACCTTCGGCAAATCAGAGCCTTCCTGGCAGTTTCGCCAGATGGAGGGTGGTGCTGGGATGTTTCCTTCCTCTATTAAACATGCTCTCAATTGTCCAGTAATTTTTTCCCTGCAATAAAGGAGCAATACTACAGGTATTATATGCATGCATATGCCATGTGTTAGGACTATGCAAAATCACCCTGTTCCAGCAAGAATTTTGAACCATACACCTCCTGTGCTGGCTCCAGTTTTAATTTTTATTTTATTTTTTGAAGGGTGGGGGTGAGTTCGACCTGGAGAAAGATGCCTTCAGTGGGCCACCTCCCTGCAATTGCCCACTTGCTTTCCCACTGGGTTCACCCACCACGATCTCCGCCGTCCACAGAGAAAGGGTGAGCCAGTGAGCAAGTAGGGGCAGCTGCTGTTCCTTGTACCATAGGGGTGGGCCATTTGCAGCCCTCCAAATGTTATGGCTGACAGCTCCCACCAACCATCACCATTGGCTTTGTTGGCTAGAGCTGATGTGAACTGTAGGCCAAAACACCTGGATGGCCTCAAGTTGTCCACACCTGCATTTACTCCTGTTTCTCATTGGTGTTCTCACGTGGGGCCAGAGGGACAAGGCAAGTAGCAATGGCTGGGGGGACAGTACCAAAGGCAAGGGCCTCTGGAGGTCAGTGCTGGGCCCCTTATGGAGCTGGGGTCTTGGCAGGGCCCCTGCAATACTGATTCCAACCCTGCACACCTCTAAACCAATGTTGGATATGAGGGATCTACTACAGCCCCATTGCTGCTACACAGATACACATAACCCAGGAGCCCTCTTGGGGGCTAGTCCTGGCAAACCTTGACTTCTAAACCTTTCCTTAGGCTTGCCATTCATAGAATCATAGAATAGTAGAGTCGGAAGGGGCCTAAAAGGCCATCAAGTCCAACCCCCTGCTCAATGCAGGAATCCAACCTAAAGCATACTTTGACAGATGGTTGTCCAGCTGCCTCTTGAATGCCTCTAGTGTGGAAGAGCCCACAACCTCCCTAGGAATTCACATTCCATGGCTTACGTTCCCCCTTTTCTTCAGCCAACCTGTCTCTGGGCTCTCCAACTTTCCAATTATCTAGCTTCGATCTAGGAGCTTTTCCAGGTCTCAGGCTTCCACACCCAGCTCTTCCTTCCACAGGAACTGTGTGAGTTTCCAGGCCCAGAATAACTATCCCTTCCCACAAAGCCATGGCTGTGAACATTCTGCTGCCACCAGGCTTTGTTCCCTGAGGAGCTGGAAGGCTCAGGAACACCAGCCCAACCAATCAGCATTAGAGGCTTCACCACAACAACTGCAGTACAGGACTGCAGTACACAACTGCAGTACAAGGCTCAGGAACACCAGCCCAACCAATCAGAGCTAGAAGCTTCACCACCACAACTGCAGTACTTTTCCAATTCTCAGGCTTCCACACACAGCTCTTCCTTCCACAAGACCAGTGCAAGTTTTCAGGCCAGAATAACTTCCCTGGACTGTGAACATTCCGCTGCCGACAGGCTTTGTTCCCTGAGGAGCTGGAAGGTTCAGGAATACCAACCCAACCAATCAGTGTTAGAGGTTTCACCACCACAACTGCAATACAACAGAGATAAGAATATGGATGTATATTTTTTTAATGTTTACTGTTTTTAACTTTAGTAAACCGCCCAAAGAGCTATGGGGCGGTATATAAATGTAATAAATAAATGGATATCATGCATAACCAGTTCTGTATACCCACAGGAGGCTTTGAACCTGCTTTGGCCATCATACTTCATAATGACCTGCTTTTGAACATCTGGATACTCTCAAAAACAATATTTCATAAGCCATGGGGAGCTACTCTCCCAACACACACACACACACACACACACACACACACACACACATCATCCACCCTACTTGGTGTGCCAAACCCCTTAGGAGTGCCCTAAAAGTAACTCTGGATCCCAGCCACTGTCTTTGGCTAAACATGTATTATTGTACTTGACAATTTCACAACTGGACAGTTTATGTGTAATCTGTCCACAGTTAACCACCCAGTTTGTAACAGATTCACCAGTTTCATAAATCTATGCATTGAAATCCCTGGCGGAGAACATAGGAACATTGGGAGCTACTTTATACGTTTAAAGCCCTAAACGGTTTGGGGCCAGGTTATTTGAAGGAACGCCTCCTCCCATATGTACCTGCTCGGACCTTAACATCATCTACAGGAGCCCTTCTCCGTGAGCCCCTGCCAAAGGAAGTGAGGCAGGTGGCTACTAGGAGGAGGGCCTTCTCCGCTGTGGCACCGCGGTTGTGGAATGAGCTCCCCAGAGAGGTCCGCCTGGCGCCTACACTGTACTGCTTTCGTCGCCAGCTGAAGACCTTTTTATTCTCTCAGTATTTTAACACTTAATTTTAACTTAAATTTAAATTTTATTGTTCTAACTCTGTATTTTAATCTTATATCAATTTCTGCTGTGTGGTTTTATCCTGGTTGTGCTTTTTATACTGTATTTTGTAATTGTGCTTTTAACCTGTTGGTTGTTTTATTGTGGTTTTAATTTTTGTGAACCGCCCAGAGAGCTTTGGCTATTGGTATAAAATGTAATAAATAAATAAATCAAACCATCTGTCCATCTAGTCCAGTACTGTCAACACTGACTGTCAGCAATGGCTCTCTAGGGTTTCAGGTAGGTATTTTTCCTGCCCTATCTGGAGATGGCAGGAATCGAACTTGGGACCTTCTGTATGCAAAGCAGGTGCTCTGCCATTGAGCTACGGCCCCTCCAAAAAATATCCTAAATGTCCATGACAGACAACCAACACCAAGTACAAAGGGACTTGAACCCTAAATCTTCTGACAGATTGCTTAGGATCCTCAGTAAAACGGGAAACTGTTCTTCTTGATGCAAGGCAAATTAAAATTTAACACACGAGAATAACAACACTTCAGAAGAGATGGGAATTTTTAACGTTTGGTATTTCATTTTTCACTGAACCTTAGAATACAAAATATTCTCTACGCAATAACACCCCAAAGCCTAGATATGAGAGAGAGAGAGAGAGAGAGAGAGAGAGAGAGAGAGAGATACGATCATTTCACCTCGAAAGGCAAACTATCTAGCAGCCCTGACTACAAAAAGAAAGGGAAAGCAATATTTAAGTCTATTTCATCAAATTTGTCCAAAAACAGAGAGACAGCACATGGGCAAACCTGCAACCTTTCTTTGTTGTCAGCCTCAACGACTGATAAGAAAACAAATTTTAATCTGTAATTACAGTACTAGCTAATCACATTGAGTCATCAATTAATACTTGCAGCCCTAATTTTATATAAATGTATACAAACTACATATTCCATTATTTGGCGACTGTTGGCATTTTCTTGTGGATGCTGATCATCCCAGATGAATTTTGAGAATCCCCCAATAATAACCCCCCACTTTTTGGACACTGACATACAATCACATTTAGGCATTTATCAACATTCAGTTTTTGGACAGTCACCAAATTAGTCTGGGGGCTGATTAGAGAATGAATAAACAGGCTATAGGTTGTTTATTTATTTACTACATTTATATCCCACCTTTTTCCTCCAAGGAACCCAATCCTCCTCCTCTCCATGTTATCCTCACAACAACAAGCCTGTGAGGCAGGTTGGGCTGAGAGTCTGTGACTGGCCCAAAATCACCCAGTGGGTTTCCATGGTCGAGTGGGGAATAGAACCCAGATCTCCCGACTCCCGGTCCAACACCTTAGCCACTACACCACACTGGTCCATATGATTAAGTTGACAAATCTGGTAAAAGTTAGCAAAGACGAACAACAGGAGAAGGAGTTTATAGAAAAATAGTGTTTGTTTGCTTATATCTTTTTGGATGAATAAAGTTCAAGGTAGCATAGATCCATACATATTGTTCCGGGGTGATGAAAATGGTATAATTTGAGATACATTGCCTACTTGGAGGAATATATATAAGTATGTAAATAATTTATATTTTTAGAGAATTTTTTCTGCTGGTGTGTAATTATTATTAAATGTTTAGATTTTACAAAGTTATTCCAGAAGCATCAGCATTCACCAGCTTTGAATATCCATGTAACATATCAGTTTGAAATGCACACACACACACATGAAATTAGGGATGTGCTCCGCTTCTAATCGGACCGTAGAAGCAGGAGCGGAGCGGGGGGGTTCACCTGCCCTTAAGGCGGAGGCGAAGAGGATTGGGGGGCCGGCGGAGCGTGGCGAAGAGGATCGAGGTGAAGGCGGATCCTTCGCCTCGATCCGGAGCTCCGCCGGAAAGGTATGTGGGGTTTACCGGGCCCTGCCGCTGTCCCCCCGCCCTCCTCTCCCTTACCTGCCTCTGTCCGTGGTCCGTCAGCATCTTCAATTGAGCCCGTGGTTCCAGCAGGAAGTCTGGGCCGCTTGCGGCCCAGACTTCCTGGTGGAACCGCGGGCTCAATTGAAGATGGCGACGGACCGCGGACAGAGGCAGGTAAGGTCCCCCTCTCCCTTGGTCCCTTACCGGGCTCTGCTGCCGTCGCCGCATGGGCGGCGATGGCAGCAGGGCCCGGTAACCCCCCCTATGGGGGGGGAACGGAGCTCCGATCTGGATCCGGAGCTCCGAGTGGAGCGGAGTGGGCACAGGCGGAGTGGGGGCGGGGCGGAGCGGCCCGATCCGAAAATGGCGGATCTGAAAGTGAAGCGGAGTGGGGGGTCCGTGCACACCCCAACACGAAATATATGTAATATTGCACATATCGTTCAATTCCCAGCTGATTGCACAACCAGCTTTTTCAAATGTTAAGCAATCCCAGAAGAAGGATCAGATTGCACATACGCAAAGGCTCTCAGCCCACGTAGGGTCTAAAATAAGAATCATTTTTTTTTCCAAAGTAAGGAACGCTCAAACACAGCAGCCTGTCTTTCTTGTAGCCCAAATGCTAGGAAGGCTCAATGATCTGAAAATGTGGCTCTACCAACATCCTATTTATAAGACCATTTTTTCCTCTCTCGAGCAACAAATAAAACAAAAGAATCTGTATAGCGTTAATTGTCACTCCAAATAACCGATTCCTACATCTTTTCTATTCCATGCACTGCGTTTGTCGCTAAAACAATTCCCATTGAAATCCACGCAAGTGGGATAACGTATTTGCTACAATTTTCAATAGGCAGCCCTGTAAGAACACCAAAAAGGGGGAACAGGGCAGCTAACAACGTATACATGAAAACTTAAAAAAAATATATATTGACAATCGTGGTAAGAAAGCTAGCCAAAAGCCATCATCTTATGAAACCTCCATGCACTGCTGTTAATTATATTTTGGATAAAATGGGAACCAAGGTTCAGAAATATTCAGCCAAACCCGTGCTACTGCTAGCTTAAGAATTTTTAAAAAAGAAAAAGGATAAAGGGTTACCAGAAGAATGTATATACAGTGCCACTTCCACTTTTGCAAATACATTTAATGCTTAAGATCAGCATGGGATTTTCAGGTACCAGGGATAAGAGCTTCCCAGTGGTGGCATCACATTTGTGGAAATCTCTTCCTGGGGAGATCTGATAAGGTCTCTCTCCTTTCTCCCTTTTTTAAAAAAAATGCTGCTACATGTTTTTGGTGCTTTATTTTTAATATTCTGTGTCATTGATCTGTTTCTTTTAATGTAAGCTGCTTTGGGAAATTATAGCATAATCCTATAGTGTCTACATGGAAGCAAGTCCCACTGAGTTCAGTTGAGCTTAATCCCAGGTAAGCAAGTGCAGAATTGCAGCCTTAACCTGAAACATGGGATGGAAATAGACAAATCCTGCAAAAGAGGGCTTCATCTGAATGAATGGCTCACCCAATGTGGGATCCAGAATCTCTCTCTCTCTCTCTCTCTCTCTCTCTCTCTCTCTCTCTCTCTCTCTCTCTCTCTGCACCCAAGCCAAATCACACCTGTCCATCCTTGTGCAAAGATGACTGCTAAGGAAAATAAATGTGAAGTATTTCATTGTATGCTTCTGTACAAGTTCAAACGTGTACCAAAAACATCAGTAAGAAAACATCCCTATTGATCAGTATACAAAGCAGTCAAAGCAATTCAGGCTGTTGGTCCATTCTTAACCTAGTACTGACTGACTGCAGCAACGGGACTCTGGCATTTCCCAATCCTTATACCCAAGGCCCTTCCAGCTTGATACAACAAGGATTGAACCTAGGAACTTCTACATCAGGACTGGTCAACCTGCAGTCTTCAGCCTAATTTCAAAAGTCCTCTGCAAGCAACTGGTTCAAAGTGCTGGCAATTATGATCGGTACCACCTCCTCCCTAGCAAACCCACTGGGCAGAAAGAGAAAGGCAGAGAAAGTGAAAGGGGGTGAGAGAGAGAGAAAGTGTGACAGATAGAAAGTGAAAGGGGGAGGCAGAAAGAAAGACAAACAGACAGAGAAAGGGGTGGCAGAAAAGTCAGCATATGCAAAGGGGGTGGCAGAGAGAGAGCATAAAAAGGGGTGGCAGAAAGAAAGAAAGAAAGAAAGAAAGAGAGAGAGAGAGAGAGAGAGAGAGAGAGAGAGAGAGGAAGGGGTGGCAGAAAGAGAGAGAGGGGTAGCAGAAAGAGAGAGGGGGCTGGTAGAAAGAGAGAACAAGAGACACAGGGACAGTGAAAGGAGGTCAGAAAGAGAGAGAGAGAGAGAGAGAGAGAGAGAAAGAGCAAAAGGGGGTGGCAGAAAGAGAAAGGGGAGCCCCTACTCAGTTTTGGCTTCAGTTCCACTCACTGCCAGCATGCACCCAACAAATTATCCTGTGGAAATGTGAAGGAAAAACAGGCTCTCCATCCCCATACTATGAAGAGCACATCCTGACCACTGGGTTATGGGTGCTCCATCTCAATTACACTCAAGTGAATCCACAGAGAAGAGAAACTATATTAACCCCAAGACTCTAAATTTTGGGGCAAAAAGATGGCCTTGCTACAAGACCAAACAAACAAACAAAGTTGAGATGCATCAAGAGAGCTATAAAGGCTTTGCCAGAAGCAGGCAATTACCTTCTAGCAAGATATACACAAATCAGTCCCCGGTGTCTTTGCAAAGCTCTCATCAGGAGATTGGGCCTCACTACAGAGTTGAGAATCTAGGCACTAGAGTAGATTTGAGGAGCATCACGTGATCATTGCTCTGGATGAACCGTTCAGATAACCAGTTCACCCATAAGCATGGCTCAGTCTTTGCTTCCCAGCCCACATTCCCCAGGAAAACGCCAATGGGTAGCAGCCCCTGCCCCCTAAAAAAACAACCTACAAATTCTGTAAAGTTTTTCTTGTTCTTCAGGGTACAAGCAGGGAGTCACATTAGCATGTATTTCCCCCACAGGGCAGAAAGAATTCTATGTACACTGCACTGTACATAGGAAACAAGCACATAAGGCAGGAAGATGAAACGTAGGCTTTTCCATGACAAATTGTGTGCGTGTTCTATTTTGCTGTGGGGGTGGTGTATTAAAAAATGTGATCCCCACCCCAACGCAAATCAACAGTCCATATTGGTACAGCCTGGAAAAGCTGTATTGTTTGGTTCTGGTGCATGTATTAACTGGCCCTCAAAGGGATACAAGATCTCAAAACTCTGCAAGGAATGTAGGCTGCCCATGTGTCTGACTTTACAGAGGACAGTGGCTTTTGGAAGAGAACCCTCTATTAGAAGACACCCTCTTTTTTGAAGAGTTACCCAATCCAAAGCCTGTTTAAAGATGATGATGATGATGAAGAAGAAGAAGAAGAAGAAGAAGAAGAAGAAGAAGAAGAAGAAGAAGAAGAAGAAGAAGAAGAAGAAGAAGAATTTGTTACCCGCCTCTCCCTCTGGATCGAGGCAGGGTACTACACAAATAAAAACACCATAAAATACCAGGTTCAGACGACCGCGGGGGCAAAAGAAGTCATTGTGGCTTTTTCTCACCCCCCAATAATTGGCTGTAAGGCAGCACAGGTTGCTGAGTTGTCGGAACCCGGCAAATTGCATGGCAAGGATGGCTTCTTAACTATTCCACAACTCATGGCTGGTACTAAAGGGGTTGGGGTAAGAAGCCACCCCCATCATGCAGGGTTCAGATAACATGGTGACCCACACTGCACTGTGGATAGTTTTGTAAATCACAGTTGCATGCACAGCATGCATGGGAGTGGGGGAAGAAGCCACAATAGCTTCTTTTGCCCCCATGATTGATCGTCAGAACACAGCCGAAGAGTCATCAGAAAGCAGGGAGTGAATGGGCCTTGAACTTGCTCATCAACACTTAGCACCTGGACAGTGGACTGAGCAGTCACACAGGTCACCTGGTTCCAGAATTTCCCACTCTGGTCAAACGTATGTATTTTCATTTGAATGACAGCAATTATTTCTACATTTGCATCTATACCTCAGTTAGCATATGCAAATCTGTATCTGTGTTGACCTTTGGGGGGCTGCATGTCCTCTTCTTTGGCAAGGTCTAAGTGGCCTCCTTGCATGGAATAAGGAAAGACAGACAGATCACTACAGATGGGGAGTAGAAACTTCAGGAATCATTTCATGAAGAATGGGCAAAAGTACAGCTGTTCCCATGGAACTTTTATTACAGGAGTGTAGTCTTGTAATGCTGAGGTACAGCCTAGTGGTTAAGAATCTGGGAGATTCAGGTTCAAATCCAGCCATGAAGCTCACCAGGGCCTCTCAGGTCAGTCACTGTTTTATTTGTTTTTAGTTTAGCCTACCTCACAGGCTTGTTGTAAGGAAAACAAGAGTGTGGGGTGAGTAGAGAACTACATATGCAGCATCAACCTCTTAGAAGAAAGGCAGGATAAAAATATAAGCAATGGGTTAATGTATTCAAAGTGCAAACCCACCCTATATGGGGTTCTGCCCATCCCAGAGTCCAATGAAAGGGTTTGACCTTCAAAGGTAGCCTAAAAACAATTTAAAATTAACAGATTTCTAAACCAGCCTTCCAGATGTGTGGGACTACAACTCCCATCATTCCCAGGCAGAAGAGACATTATGGGAGTTGCAGTGCAACACATCTGGAGGGCCCTAGGTTGGGGAAGGACTGTACGAAACCAGATTTCCCCTTGTATTTCTTCCCCAACCTTTTCACCATGCTCCACCATCCTTTCTCTCTCCCAACACCCTCCCCCCCCCCCCCCCGCCATTGAAGAACTGGGACCTGGCGTGGGAAAGTTGCCTTTGGGCTTTTCACAAATCCAGTAGCTCCTTGAACCAAAACCAATTAGAATGGCCCAAGGTCCTACCATTAAAGGCAGGGGCTTCTTTTGAAATGGCTGCAATCTCAATGGCTTTAAGGAGGCGGGATGTGAATGCTGGGAGACCACTTTAAGTGGTGCTTAAGCCAGCCCAAAGTGAAAGGAACGTCTCTTCTATAGGAACAGCAGCTTCTGTTCCTAAGAGACCAACTGACCAAGACTTCATCAAAAAAAAAATCTCTCTGTCTCACTCCTGTTCCCTGAGCTGCTGACACCCACAGGCCCCCAACTAAACCTTCTTCTTCTCAGGGTGCCTTCTCCTTTCAGAGGTTAGCTATCACTACAGCTATTTTTGGTTTTGATGCCACTGCTCTAAATAATTGTATAGAAATACAGGTATACCATTCCCTCAATTTCTTTAGCCATGATGTTTGTCTTCATCCACTGATCTTTCCCCTTCAATTTCCCCTTGTATAATAAGTTGGAGAATGCTGTATTTTTCTCCTTGAATAATGTGACCCAGATATTGCAATTTCCTCTTTAGATGGCATTTATTAATTCTGTGGGGTTGTTCACCCTACGTAGTACACCCTCATTTGTTATTTGGTCAGTCCATCGCATCTTCAACTAAACCAAACCAAGGCAATTGACATAGCCACTGACTAGGTTGTCTGCTCATGGAAAATGAAGCCACTGAGGGTCAGTTTAGATAAACCGGCACACAAATTCATCTGAAATGGTGGGTTTTACCTTTCTACAAAGATGCAGTGGTGCAGCTAGGTAATTTTAGACTCTGGACTTAGAGACCTTATGTGGGGGGCACTAATTCCATTGTGAAGCACTCAAGAGAAACTTCTTCCCAACCTGCCATCATTCAGTGCTTCACCATTGTTTCTACATTCCTGATACTTTTGAGCACAAACTGTTTTCCTACCATGATGAAAAGAAAAGACATCATCTGAGTATCTGCACTTTTGCTTTCTCAGCCCACTGAATTCCCTGCACTGTTGCGACTACGGGAATGGCATGGTGTTTGCTTCTGCTCACCTGATGCTAAACACATTTGCTTGGGAACAAGCACCATTTTGTTCCAGAAAAAAGGATAATATATATTTAAAGTATAGATGATAAAATGACCATCTTTAGCCATTTACATGCTCAGTTGGTTGACCCCCTGATCATTAAAAGTTTCTAAAGATAAGACGAATGCTGCAGCAAGTGGTCTGGTGGGTTCCTTCATGCCCATGTGGACACAGGACTTCTTTGCCCCTGCCCACCAGCAGGGCCATTCTGGTTTTTAGTCAAAACTAGCAAGCACTCTGAAGGAGCTGTTCAAGGTGCTGAACCCCCTTCTAAATCGACTATTGATTCCTGCATTGATCAGGGGGTTGGACTCGAAGGCCTTATAGGCCCTTTCCAACTCTACTATTCTATTATTTTATTTGGGTCTAGGGATCAGCACATTGGATAGCTCCTTTAGAGTTCTACCTGGTTCTGCCTAAAACCCAGAATGGATTCACACCAAAATTGGAGCCACCAGCTTCCGTGGGAGGGAAAGGCATACGCAAAGTCAGGCTGCTAATCTATTATTATTATTATTATTATTATTATTATTATTATTATTATTAGCAATTGTGCAGTAGTAAATTATTATGTTTTTATTCCACTCTTCCTTGAAGGAGCTCAGGGTGGCACACATGCCACACCATCCCCATGTTATCCTCACAACAACTCTGCGAGGTATTTTAGCCTGAGAGATGGTGACCAGGCCAAGATCACACAGTGAAGGTTCATGGCTGATTGGGGATTTGAACCCAGGTCTCCTGGCACTTAGTCCAACACTCTAACGCAGCCTTTTCCAACCTGGTGCCCTCCAGAAGTGTTGGATTGAAACTCCCATCATTCCCAGCCAACATGGCCAATAATGGGGGTTGTCATCCAACACAGCTGGTGGGTTCCAGGTTGGGGAAGACTGCTTCTAACCACCACTTCAATTCACATCATATCTAAGTAATGATCTATAAACCAGGATATGCCCACAGTGAGAATCCTACCACTACCACAGACTTATAAAGTTGACTGTACAGAAGGCACTTTTTTTTCTGTTGAGAGGGGAAGGGTGGGTAATAATACTGATTTATTATAAATAACGATGTATGCACCTTATAAACAAATGTAATTAATATATTTATTTATACACTTTGTTAACTGCTTTGCACGTTTGGGTGCCTGAAAAATGGTTTCTCATGTTATAAAATAATCTGAACAGCAAGAAAAGGAACTGTTGAGAAGATTACAGAACTCACAAAAAGCACTTTGAACACACAGGAAGGGCTATATAAATTTTTAATAGAAGTTGATTAAGTTGAATAAATTTGCAAAGCTGCCAAATTCTATACACATTTACCTGGGATTAAGTCCCACTGAACTCAGTAGGACTTATTTCTGAGTAGGCATGCACAGGAGTGCATTGCACATTGTTGCTTGGGAGCATACATTTCCAGTATCCTTGAAGATCAGTTGAACATTATTTTGTCAAATATGACTTACAAGTGCAATACCCCCCAAATCACTCTCTAGCCCAGTATAGCTTGTTGCACCCAGTGATTAGTGGTACATGATGTGTATGCAATTCAATGTATGTATGCACATGTTGCATCCTGGTCCACAATAGACCATTCCTTTACATCTCTTACCATGTGCAAAATTTAGCCTATATAGCCAAGGCTATAAGGCTATTAATGGCTACCAATCATGATGGCTATATGCTACCTCCAGTATCAGTGGTGGTATGCCTATGCACACCTCTAGCTAGGTTCTGAACTCTGGGTTGTTCATAGTCCACAACCCATAGTTAAGCCGTAGTGCAGGATTCACACATAATGACAACCCATGATTCAACAAGAACCCACAATTCAAGCAAATCCACAATTCAGCTTGCACTCTGAGTTGTTGCATGAACCCGGTCCAAATGTACTAATTTGACACAAATGTCAAAACTGGAGAATATTCAGGGCAGCTGAGTTTAAAAGCTTTCTCATTACTTTCAGAGATGCTTAGTCCTAATTCACTTTTCTCTGGATGGTGCCCAATATGTACACCAGCTCTAGATCTATGCAGACACCATTATATTCAAATAATAATACCTAACTGAACAATATTACAGACCCTACACTGGAAAAATTATCAGAGGGAGGAATTAACCATTCCCATCCATTTTCTGTCTCATTTTCTGAGGTGATGTCCAGAATACTATTTCGGGGAGTTTGGAAAGAACAAAATTGGATGCTTAATGCCACCATCTTTTTTTTAAAAAAAAAAAAAAAATCCTACTACAGGGTTAAGTATCAAAATGGTTCACTCTTATCTTCCCCCAAACTATGTACTAGAGTTGAGCTCCGTTTCTGAAAAATCCACATCTTTTGATTCTGGCACTGCATGTGGGACCCCAGCAAATCACAGAATTACTGCTGTAACTTTGGATTAGTAACGCTTTCTAAATGATAGCCCAATTCCAGGCCTTCATGCTTTTCAGCATTCAAACTCACGTAGCCTTTTTTTTTTCCCTAGGAGGTCTCCTGCGGAATTAGCACCAGTGCTACTTTTCCCTGCATTTTTATAATAATTCTACCATGACTTCTCATTAGAATGTATAATAACAAGAGCTCCTCAGTGTTGGAGAGTCTTAAGATTTAACATGGATAACAGTTCTTTACATGCTTTTTATGTAATTGGTTGCTTGCATTCAGTTTTCTATCAGCTGAGTTGCCTGTTCCCCAATGCTGGGAAGGCAAAATATTTAAGCAAATTTGCAAAGAACCCCTATGTATGTTTAGGAATGTAAGAAGAGCCCTGCTGGATCAGACCAAGGGTCCATCTAATCCAGCATTCTGTTCACACAGTGGGCAACCAGTTGTTGACCAGGAAGCCACAAGCAGGTCACTGGTGCAACAGCACCCTCCTGCCCATGTTCCCCAGCAACTGGTGTATATAGGCTTTCTGCCTATATACTCTTTTTACTCAGAGGTAAACCCTACAAAATTATTTTTTTGTAGGGTTTACCCTACAAAAAATTATTATTCCCAAATAAGTATGCATAAGATTGGAGCCAGCATCTCACGGGATATTGGCTGCTGCCTCCACTTTACCCATTTGAACATGCAAGAACAAATATTTGAAACCCAGCAAAACATAGTCGGCATTCAGACAATGTAGTCAACAATGGGGTAATAATCAACTTGACAGTTATTTATTTATCTAGGGGATACTCCCTATGCAACATGATAATAATCAACCATAGTGTGGATTAGGATCAGCACAGAGTTGACTATTAGTCCGTACTGAGTTGACTCACTCATCCCCCACTTTCTCTCCCCTCTCAGTCCTCCTACTAGCATCCCTTCGGCCATTGCTGCCAAAATCTATCCTGCCAGCTGGACAGCAGTGGCAGCCACAACTTTGACCACTCTTGCCTTGCAAATCTGTGGCTGGCAAAAAACCAACAGTTGCTGAGGAAATAACCAATGGTGCCGTTCACACAACATGATAACCAATGGTGGTTCAACCAATCTCTTCACAGCGTTAGTTATTTGCTTTGATTATTTTGGCCAAATAACCAACCATTCGTTAAAAAACACCCTCCACACAACACAATAACCCAAGGTGGGTTAAATAACCAGCCGTTGACTATTTAAAACACCATTGGTTATTGTGTTGTCTGAACCCAGTCAAAGACTATATCTCCTCTGATTAGTACAAACTTCCTCCACATTGGTCTTGTTCTCCTGAATGTCACTTGGTTACTGGTCTCCTGATGGCTGGCAGCTAAATGTGAGCTGGCCTCATTGAAAAACACTGTTTTCAAGGCAATATGTGGATGTTTCATCTGTCATGTTATGACACATTCAAACACGTCAGTCATCTAATTCTTTGGTCATCAAATGTGTAGAGAGGACAAAGTAATAAACAAAATGGCAACAAGAAAAATATTGCCTAGTGCATAAAACAAAGTCATTCGAAAAGATCAACTCTTTAAGTACTTAATAAATTGCTCTTTAATAAAAAAAAAAAGACCAACATTCTTATAAACCACCCAGAGAGCCTCACCTAATTGGTGGTATAGAAATAAAATCAGTCAATGAATATTGGTGGTAGATGTGACCATCCATTTCACTATAGGTGAAACTAATGACTAACATTCCAGAATAAACAAGT
Organism: Elgaria multicarinata webbii; assembly: GCF_023053635.1. Lineage (NCBI taxonomy): Eukaryota > Metazoa > Chordata > Lepidosauria > Squamata > Anguidae > Elgaria > Elgaria multicarinata. The sequence goes on along the minus strand of NC_086186.1, from coordinate 19,008,103 downwards.
GAAAATCTCAAACTGCACAATTATCAATCATAAGAAAGACTCAGAAAAGCCATCTACACACCCTTGTTCCAAATTCCACTAAATCTCCTTAAGTGAACTGAAGTCTAAGGACAAAATCATGCTAGCATTAGCCAAAGAGACGACACTGATAATAGGATTCAACAGACATCCCATGCTTTCAAAATCTATACCAAACTAAGGACAATATTTTTGGGTGTTGTTGCATGAATTTCAAATTCATCAACACTTTAACACTCCAAGAAATGAATTTCTATGCATTAAGTAAATGTGCCTGCCCTTTCCTCTCATGGATTTAATTTTATCTTGTAGTACCTACCAATATCTCATCCCAAAATCACTAATGTATCCCCATTCAATATCTGGAAAAGTATTTCACAGCAGTACTTCCTGACCATATTAGCTGCATGAGAAAATAGCCATTTGATGTGTCTTTAATACACACACGAACACAATAGGTCCATTCCAACCAAACCAAAGCGGTTTAGTTCCATTCATTTCAGTGAGAGATTTAGGCTGCAATCCTATAAAGATGCATAACTAGAGTCAGTTTCATGAATGCAATGGACCTTACTTCTGAATAGACATGCATAGGATTGCACTGTTAGGTTGCAATCCTAACACACACACACACACTAGGAAGTAAGCCCCATTGAACACAATGGGGTGTATTTCCAAGTAATCATGCAAAGGATTGGACTGCTAAGTACATGCTTAACTCCTTTCTGCTGAGTTCAATGGGATATGCAGTGCAATCCTATGAAGGTTTAACCAGAAGCAAGTCCCACTGAGTTCAATTGGAATTACTCCCTATTAATTCAGACTACTTAAAAGTTAAGCACTTCTAATAAAGCTGGAATAGTTCCATTCCATCACCACCACCCTCAGATTACTTTGGCTTTATACTGACAGACCAAGAACAAGAAGATTGCTAGTATTACTGAAGCCCACTCAAATTTCCTATAAATGGTGCCATTTCTTCTTGTAAATCCTACTTTTTTTGCACCCGATCAAACATTTGCCATTCTCCCCCAGCAGTATGACTAAAAGAGAGAGAGAGAGAGAGAGAGAGAGAGAGAGAGAGAGAGAGAGAGCGAATATGAATCTATCACGAGATGGAAAGTATTCAGCTACACCAAGGCATAAAATGTACTAGAGTGTTATTTGTACTGACTCCCTATATCTTTAAGCCCAAGGGCTGAATTCAATTTCAGAGCTCTCAGTGCGCTGGGCCAAGGAAAAAGAGTGGGGCCAATATACCAAGAAGACCAGCATTGTTTAGCTTGAAGCTTCTGCTACCAGACACTAACAAAGCCTTAGGAAATGTACAAAACTTGGAGAACTACCAAATTATCAACAATCACGGGAAAGGGAACGTGGCTGCCAGAAGAACTACATTCCTGAGGTGTTCCATCATCTCTGGCCTGTATTGACAATATTCCAGCCCAGAACTATATCCAATGCATTATGATGATGATGATGATGATGATGATGATGATGATGATGATTTGTATCCTGCCTTTTGCCCAACGCTGGGCCTCAAGGTGGCCTTACAAAGTTTAAAATATACATGGGGGGGGGAACAAAACCATAAACATTTAAAATACACAACTAAATTATAAGACAATAACATAGATGGAGGACCAGATTATTCTCCAAAGGCCTGCTGGAACAAAAAGGTTTTAGACTGCTTCCGAAAGCCCATCAAGGAGGGAGCCAGCCTAGCTTCCCTGGGAAGAGAGTTCCAGAGCACCAGAGCAGCCACCGAAAAGGCCCTCTCCCATGTTCCCACCATGCACGCCTATGAAGAAGGTGGGACTGAAAGAAGGGCTTCTCCAGAAGATCTCAAAGCACGAGCAGGCTCATAAGGGAGAATATTTTCTTTCAAATAACCTGGACCTGAACCATATAGGGCTTTATAGGTCATAACCAGCACTTTGAATTGTGCCCGGAAACAGACTGGAAACCAGTGGAGCTGTTTTAACAGGGGAGTTGTGTGCTCCCTGTAACCAGCCCCGGTCAAAAATCTGGCTGCAGCTCTTTGAACCAGCTAGAGTTTCCGAACACTCTTCAAAGGCAGCCCCACGTAGAGTGTGTTACAGTAATCCAATCTATGCATTGTGCATAGTGGTCAAGTTCTATAAATATGGTAATACCCCCATTTATTCAAGTGGAAGTGTAGTCTGGTGGCTCTGATTCCTTTCTGGATTTTAGTCAGAACCAGCGATAACTTCCAAGGAGCTGTCCATGGTGCTGAACCTTATCCTCAAACTGGGTTCAGCACCTTGGAGAGCTTCTTTAGAGTTCTGGCTGGTTCCGAATCAAAGCCAGAATGGAATAACTGCCCCACTGAAATCAGAGCCACCAGCCTTCACCTCCAAGCAGTCCAACAAGGATATCCTAAGCATTTAGGTTAACAAGAAGGCTGATAACACAGGAGGCTTTCACCAAATGTGGAGATGATGACATACAGGTTGTATTATGCTAAGTTATGTGGGAGTAAATCCCACTGAACCAGATGGAACTTTCTTCTGAGTAGACACACCCACACTCAGGATAGGGGCATGATGAACACTGAAAAGACACAGATAAGCCAATTCTAATGGCGAGGGTCGGGGTGGCAGAGAGATAGTTCCTCTGGTGCCATCCTCACCAAAAGGGAGTTGGAGAAATTCCTGGAGGCAAAGGCTATCAGTGTCTACTAGCCCTGATGGTTTTGTGCTATCTCCAGTATTTGAGGCCGTAAGCCTGTGTGCACCAGTTGCTGGGGAACATGGGTGGGAGGTTGCTGTTGCACCATGTCCTGCTTGTTCATCCCTGCCCCATGGCTGGTTGGCCACTGTGTGAACAGAGTGCTGGACTAAATGGACCCTTGGTCTGATCCTGCAGGGCACTTCTGATGTTATTATGTTCTATGTTCCAATCAAGTTCAAGATTCACTTAATTCATTTCTTAAGTGACAGATAACAAGCACAAATAAAACTTGTGGCATTTGTTTCCACAACATGGCGGTGGGGATTGCCATTAGGTTTGATGGCTTTAAAGAAAGGACTGAACTAGCTCACATAAGACAGACCTATTGATGACTTTGCCACAGCAGTATATCGGCACCTCCAAACTTGCGAGGTAAGACAGGTGCCAGATACCCTTTGTCTATAGAAAATTTGAATGTGCCACAATTACAATTATCCAAGATAGCTAATGTGAAGCTCCATGTGCAAAGGCAGCATAATTCCGCAAAGCAGGCGCTGGGTGACCAAAAAAAAAGAAAGGGAAAAGACTTTGTGTTCATAAGGTTGGTGGGCTGGCTTCTGCTAAGAACCAAATGCTGGCATAGATGAAGAGATTCAAAGGAATTCCTAAATCCTTCAAAGAACTGCAAAGACTTGCAGCACCTTAAAAGACAAACGAAAGTGCATGCCATAATAGGTGTGTTAGTCTGTGTTGTAGCAAATGTCTTGGGGCATTTTAAAGGCTACCATGCTCCCCCCCCACACACACACACACAAGTTGTTAAATTCTTCAGTACCCAAGCTGCCCTAGAATCTCTATCCATGCTATTTAGATAGCATGTTCTCAAAAAGTACTTCACATGCATTGCCTCAAATGTGTTCGGATTCCTAGAGGTTTCTCAGTTTTTGAGAGAAAAGAAATCTGTACATGCTTAAATGGAACCACAGTGCTCGATTACATACACCAGGGCACAGAAAATAGGTTTGGGGGCAGAACCCTGGTCTCTAACTTTGATTCTCAGGCAGTGTTTCTTGGAGTGGGGAATGTCTGTGTGTGTGTGTCTTCTAGGGCAGGTACAAATCTAGGTAAATATGCAATAAAACCATCAGAAGAGCCCTGCTGGATCAGACCAAGGGTCCATCTAGTCCAGCATTCTGTTCACACAGTGGACAACCAGCTGTCGACCAGGGATCAACAAGCAGGACACAAGTGCAACAGCATCCTACCACCCATGTTGTATATACCATGGTGTATATAGGCTTACTGCCTCTGATATTGGAGGTAGCACATAGCCATCAGGACCAGTAGCCATTGATAACCTTCTCCTCCAGGAGCTTATCCAACCCCTTTTAAAGCCATCCAAATAGGTGGCCATCACCACATCTTGTGGTGGTGATTTCCATGGTTTAACTATACAATCTTCGTGTGGCGTGGACACAGCTTGCAAGGACTCCGGCGTTCAAAGAGGAATAGAATAGGAATGCCTGGACCTCTTCTGAAAAGCCACCACAAGAGAAGGTGGCAGCTCAGTGACAGAGGACATGTTTTGTAGGCAGAAGGCCCCAAGTTCAATTTCTGGCATCTCCAGGTAGGCTGTCTGAAACCCTGAAGAGCTGCTGCCATAGAGAACAGTATGTTTAGCTAGATGGATCAATGGTCTGACTTGATATAAAGGATCTTCTGGTGTTTCTGAGAACAAAACAGCAGCTCTTCTTGAGATTTCTGTTCCTCCAATCAGTGGGAGATTATAGATCAAACACGCTACACACTACTAAGGTCTTGGCTGAAAGGAGAGAAAGGTACAATGATCAGGAGCCCTAGTTTAGACTTCCCCCAACCTGGTGCCCTCTAGATATTTGAGACTACAACTCCCCTCCACCTTTACAATTACACATGCTGGCTGGAGCTGATGGAAGTTGAAGTCCGGTGTACTGGAAGGGTGCCGCATTGGAGATGGTGCTCCACGCCACTCCAAGAGATGGGTTCCCACAGACTGAGAAGCAGTGTTGCAAGGGCCAAGCAGTTTAAATGTTCCTATCGGTTTTTCCTGCTCAAAGCAGGAAAAAAGCAAAGTGGTTTCAGTGATGGGCTGTGATCTGAGGGTCAGACACCAGCTCAGCCCCTAGACTAAGTAGTGATTCAAGGGCCATGGCTAGACAAGGGCGTTGGAGGGTGATGATCTCACAATTTTCTACACATGGCGCACAGCATTGCAGCCGCCATTTTGGTGTGTGTGTTTTTCAAGGAAAAGGAGCACACGAGCGCTCGAATGAAAGGTAAGGTGTGTTTTTTATAATAAAATACCCCTCCCCTTCCCCCCCACCCCATCCCCAATGGGCACAGAGCTCCTGAGCCCTGTGCTTGGTTCCCGGCTCCTCACGGTTACTCATGAGGAGCTGGGCCAACCCGCAACACCCAGCCACATGTTCCATGGTCTCGGGATCAACCCAAGACTGTGGAAAAAGTGGTAGGGTGATATCCTGGGCCAAGGGAAGGATCATCCCTCCCTACTCCCGGGATGCCCTGTGCCTCATGCGGATGCACAGGGACGATCCCAGAGCAATCACCAGGATATTGTCCGGTCTAGCCATGGCCTAGGTCTCCTCCTCTGTAAAACTAGCAACCCACCAGCCTGCGTTGTTGTGAGAGCCAAGAACAAAGTCAGTATTGTAAATTACCCTTCGTATTAGAATGGCTCCATTTGGGTTTAGTGACTGCGGTGCCTCAATTTTAAAAAAATAATAATAATACTAAACCAAAAATACAAAAATCATAAAACCAGCAAGGAATCTGTTCCCTGGAAGCTTCTAAAATGCTGCTGGCGCTTCAGGGGGATTGCAGGACAGACAACGTCCCTTGACTGGGGAGGCAGCCAGGGCTCCTGAAAAAATTGTAGTGATCTTTTGTGAATTGTTTTCCATGGTTTGCTAGGGAGGGGGGGAAGGGATGGAGAGAGAAGGGAGCTGAAGAAAGAGAGAGGAGAGTTGCTTCCAACCAAATCAGGCAAAAAGCACTTATTTGCTTCAAATTGGCGGCTAAAATGTGCCAGAAGAGAGCGACTAGGCCGAGCTAGTGCGGTGCTTTGCGTTACCATGGGAACGGAATGCAGATTTCCCCAATTGCTTTTTTATTTGCTAGACATTGTAATACATATTATGTTTCAACTCTGGGGTTTGCAGTGAGGTAAAGAATCCTTTATGAATGTTAACCATTCAGGCAACTTGGAGGAGGGGTTCGCAAGAGACAGGCGTGGGGCGGAGGGGGGGGGGGAAGCGATGGAGAGAAAGACACACACAGAGAGAAAAGTCCCAGCAGTTAAAACAGGTAGTTTGTATGCAGGCAGAGTCTCTCAATGTTAAGGTCTGGCCCTAAGAACCAGGCCCCTTTCTATTCAGAAAGTCTCCTTCATTTCTGCTCCACTTCACTGTGCACAGAGACCCCCAACTCCACACAAAAGCAGCTGCCAAGGCCCATGAAAAGTGATCAAATTATCAAGAACTTGACCTCACAGAGGGGGCAGAGTTTTAGGGGAGAGGCCTGTAACAAACCCAAACCAAGGAAAAGGTTGCCAAACAAGGGGGGGGGGTGAGAAAAAAACCCAAATGCTAATAGGCTTTCTGGAGGTTGATGCATAGAATAATTTGATGAAGGGGCATTGTTAGAAACAGTTCAATCCACACACACACACACACACACACACACATTTCATACTCACTCCCCCCTCCCAAAACTTCCCCCTTGCTTGGAAATCCATCTACACCTCTCCCAAGTCTTGGGATGGAATCTCAAGCCATGATTAACAGAATACATTTCTTTTATGCATTAATTTGGCTCTGTTCCCTCCCCCCCCCCCCACCACCACCACCACGCCATGCCTCCACTCTGTATACGCATAGGCGCCTCCTGGATTCTTGCAGTTCTCACTCCCAAGTTCACCAGGATTTGATTTGAGAGCATTTGCAACACACACAAACACACACCCCAACAGAAAAAGAGTTAATCATAATAAAAACACGTAAATCAAGAATGGACAAATTAGCAAATAAACAGAGAGAGATGGGGATACCTGTATTGAAGAATTGAGAGCAGAATTCCTTTAATGCCAATTGGAGCATCTTGATCTTCTCCCAGATCTGGTGTTGACGGTGTCTCCGGGTCCCCGAATTTTGTGTGTGTGTGTTGTGTGTGTGTTTCCTTCTTCTGGCTTTCCTCCTCTTGCTTTTCGCCTCTCAGGTGTCTTTGGAAGTCATTTCTACTTTCGGTTATCTAGCTTTATGATGGATTGATAACACTCATACAGCTAGATAACCAAAGACAGAAACAGTCCTCCTTCTTCTCGGGCTTGGACGCTCTCTTTCCCTCTCCCACAGACACTGCCAGGTGGGAGGCTCAGCTCGGCTGAGGGCAGAATCAGAAGGCAGAGTGGGCATCTTCGATCTGCCATCGAGAAAGAAAAAGAGGAAAAAGGAAATTTAAAAAAGAAACTTTTTTTTTTTAAAAAAAGTAAAGACACAAAAGAGCAAGAAGAAGAAGACAGAAGAAGAAGAGAAGTGATTGTGCTTGTTTCTGATCTATAATCTGTGACTAGAGAAAGGAGCAATTTCTAGGGAGAGTCACCCACTCCGGCCATTCTTCCTTAAATGAACCATTCCCTTGGGAAGCAGCTGGTTTGCATTCAAATCACACCCTGAGATACTGAACTTATAGCTCTCCCTCTGTAGACTGACCAACTTCTATGCTCCTTTTCTCATGTTAATCACCCTCTTTGGGAAGTGACGCCAGCGAGGCTTGGACCAATGAGCAGCTCCACATTCAAATCACCGCTCCTTCCCGCCTCTTTTGCTCCTCCCACCTCTTCAGAACCCACAGTCCACCTTTCTTCCCCCCTCCCAGTTCTCTTTTGCGACAACATTTCTTTGAAATCATCCATCTAAGTCACCCGTCTCCCTGCACACACACACACACACACACATACCCTCATTCCTCAGTTAAGGCCTGCACAACCCCATGCATGCATTTTTTTATTTATTTTTTTGAGACTCGACCCCATGGAAGCAAATGGGACTTTCTTCCAAGTAAACAGGTGTAGGCTGCTGCAAAATACATTTCCTCTTGCCTAGAGCACATACCACAATTCATGGAGTTTTGTTTTCTTGCTTTTGGGACCCCCCCCCCCCACCAATTAAAATGAATCGGGTTATATGTTGCTTGCACGGGTTTGGAACAAGATGTCAGTTCATCTTCTAATAATGATCTCTAATGATCTCTAATAATAATAATGATGATGATGATGATGATGATGATAATGAGCGGGGGGGGTTGTTGGATTTTTTCCAAGCTTGAACCGTAAATAAATAAATCGCCTGCTCATGTTAAGATCCTTGTGACTGGACTAGGTTGCGATAGCGGGGTGGGGGGTGAGGGGCTTTACACCCTGGAATATTATGCAAGAACCCCAGTCTAACAGCTGGGCCCGATCCAGCCATAGTGAAGCCCTCCAAAGTTCCACTGAGGGAAGTGGTATAAAATGAAGCATCTGCTTAAGGCTGACAATCCCATCCCCATTGAGTTCAATGGGACTTACTCAATTCCCATCGAACTCAATGGGGCTAACTTCCGAGTAGACCTGCAAGGCTGGTCCGTAAGGCTGCCAATCCTCTGAGCCCCCTTCCTGGGGCACTAACGCAGCAGTTAGCGATCAGTTACAACAACCCCATCTCTAACCTTGTTTACTCAAGCACCACACACTGAGTTTTAAGTACTGGGACTTGCCCTCGAGTAAAGGCTACATAGGATTGTAGTCGTGGTTGAGATTAAATTACATCTGACCTTGGTGGAATTTATTTGTGAGTAAATATGCGTAAAATCCCGCTACACATCTCTCCATGGGTTCATGAAACAAATAGGGGTATGAAGGAGTTGGATATTGTAATATTTTAATAGAAGATACTTTCTCATTTTTCCGAAGCGTGTTTTTTAAAGTTGGATTTAAAATGGAGGTGGTTAAATATCTGGAATCATTCTTTTCTTCTCTTTTTCAGTTACGAAATAGGAATCATTTCACCAGTGGAGGCTGGTGGCTTTCTGGATTTCTGTCGGAACCAGTCAGACCTCTAAAGGAGCAATTCAAGGTACTGAACCTAGTTTTCGGGAGGGTTGGCTTCAGCACCTTGGATAGCTCGATTAGTGTTTGAGCGAAGCCCGCTGATATTGGAGCCACCAGCCTCCACTACATCTCACATATTTTCCCTTAGTCTCGTCTCGTCTCCGTCTCTCTCTCTCTCTCTCTCTCTCTCTCTCTCTCTCTCTCTCACACACACACACACACACACACACACACACACACAAACACAGAGAGAGAGAGCATACATTTTATCCCATTGCTCAGCAGGGCTGTACAGGTCCAGATCAAATGCAAATAAACACAGTCCGGAGTTAAGAGGATAAAATAAATAAAATTTAATCGCTTTATCTTTTTCGTCTTCTTCAACGTCTTTACTTTCCCCCTTCCTGTATTTATAAAGTTCCCCACCCCATCCCCAGGCCAGACTTGCTGCCCTCAACGTGATTAACACATTGGAACCCTACGACGTTCATTACAGGATGCAGAAGAAAAACCACGCTCGCGATCAAACCGGATCAGCTCGAAAAGTCAAACTCCATCTCTCGCTCTCCCCATTTCTAAACCCTTTCCAGTCATGATCCGGATATGAAAACGCAACATGGGTCTCATGAGGAAATGGTCTGAGCAGAGTGGGAAGGTTTCTTTTAAAATAATAATAATAATAATAATAATAATAATAATAATAATAATAATAATCAAACAAGGGAAGCCTTAGCAAAAGGACACCGTGCGTGAGAAATTCTAGAATGGCTCCCAATGTCGAACAGGCTGTAAACTTAGGGGTTAAAATCCAACGTACGCCCTACGTAGAGGAGAGCCATTGAAATGAAGGAGACTTAAGCTAGCTCTTGAACACCGCAATGGTAAGCACCTTTACTCGCAGGTAAACTCACTGACCTGGGCGCAGGGGGAGGGAGGAGGCTGTTACCCCCATGTAAATGTGTTTGTAAGGCTGTAGCCTGCAAGCTGTTTAAAATCACCGAGTTTGAATCCCATTTACAATATATCCAGATTATTATTATTATTATTATTATTATTATTATTATTATTATTATTATTATTATTATCTATTGCGGTTACCTTGAAGACAGACCAGGCCAAACGATTGCACTGAGAAGCATGCATGACAACCCTGTGCCTACTTACTCAGAAGTAGCAGCGCAATCCTGTCCGTGTGTACTACTCAGAAGTCAGTCCACGTCTAGGATTTCAGCCTTAGTTCTCACTGCGTTCAAGCAGGGCTTACTCCTTATTAAATGCGCTGAGCGTCCGCAGCCTCAAATCGGCTGACATCTCGAAAGCTTGTTTTTGCTGATTCTTTGGCCATGGGGTCGAGCTACTGGAGCGAGGGAGATCTCATCCCAGCCCTTGGCTGGGTTCCATTCTAGCGTGCGCTCGGAGAAGTAATCCAGCCTGTCGGATCACGTGTTTTGCAAAATGGTAGTTAGGATCTTTGTTTCTGGCATGTTTTTTTCCCCTCCAAAACAAAACACAGAGATCCTTCCTTTCCCTCGTCCAATTTTCTAAAGAACTACTTACTTCCCTCTCCATCGTACACAGATATGCACGGGCATCTAATCATACTGTATATATTCAGCCTTTCCTTTGTTTATTCTCTTCTCCCTGGGCTCTGGCCCAGAGCCCCAATGAAGAAGATCGAATGGTTTTTGCCTTCCAAAGAAATGAAACCTGCATTAAATCTACCCTTTCACATGATACCTATTTTTCTAAGCAGTTTTAAAAAGAAAAGAAAAGAAAGAACCCAGCGGAAAGGGTGATCTACACCTTGTGTCAAATCATTAAGAATATGGAATAAAAAGCAGGTTATAACACTATGAAAGCAGTACATGGAATGCGGATTGGGCCCCAACTGTTATCAGTGCACTTCAATACCACTATAAAGCAGTAGTGTAGACTTAATAAATTATCTTGGAAGCAAATTCGTCTGATTACAGGGAACTTAATTCCAAGGAATTGTTTGTTTTAGGGTTGGAACCATAACGGGGGCTATTCGGAAATCCTTTGCCCCCTGCCTGACAAAAATAAACTTTACATACAATCAAAGCAAGCTTCTGCCTACACTGGAGTATGGTCTTTAACAGCACAAGCCTACACACGTCTACTCAGAAGTAAGCCCCCTTAAGATAAATGGGACTTAAACTCATATAAGTGTGTATAGGATTACAGGTTAAAGGACTCTCAGGTCAATCCATATGTCATTTATGGTGCAATCCAGTATGCGTCTATTCGGAAGTAAGTTCAATAGGACTTGCAGGTATTGCAGCTTTAAACCGGTTTAAACTGAATTGATTCCTCTGAAGTCAGTGGGACAGCATCCACTGAAAATCATTTCTTCTAAAGTGGGTTGAGGATTGGAAGCAGGTGGTAGTGAGGAATCCTTAGGGTACGCCTGCCGACCCCATTTTCCCAACCTGACAGATGTCCTTCCCAACTTCTTAGGGTTATTTTAAAAATAAATAAATGTTGACTCAGAATAAATGAAAGAGTTACAGGGGCTTTGAAAATACCGCATGTCCAAGGATTTTTAGGGAGTTGTACACACATTCCCCAAGGTGAAAGGGGGATTTGATTGAACGACATTTCAATCGTGTGGATCAAATTCGGAAAATAAAATAAAAACCCTAGCAATGAATAGGGGCTGGCTCCATCCCACCCTTTTTCCTTGGACCAGTCGGTTGCGTTTTCAAAGAAGATTTCTTTCTTCTTTTTTCTTGTTTAAAGGCTAACCCTAATTTGGATTTCCCTAGGCCAAGACCTAAGGAAAATAAATATCTATACATTGAGAATTATGGCTCATCCCCCTCAACAGACTCCCCTATGGATAATCAAGGTAAATTTTCTCCCACCCGGAAGATGTGTTTTGTTTTTCTGTATTTTGTTTCTAGAGGAATATCTGGATTTATTTCCCCCAGTTGTTGGTGACTGCTGAGACAAAGAAGGTGGTTCTTTGCTCCTCTTTAGTGCAGGATTATCAATGCCCTAGGTAGTCACCCCTAAAACTCACACCATCCCTAAAATCCTTTCCTCATTCCTCCTTGTAGGAACTAAATAACTAACAGCCAAACCCTTTGCGTGACCCAGTTCACAAGCATGTCCCATGGAATTACGTGGCTGTAACAGCCTATGAGTCATGTCAACGCAGGAATAAGCACCATTGCGTTCAATGGGGCTTGTACCCAGGTAAATGGATCTAGGGTTGTAACCCAAAGCTGGAATCCTATCTCCGCTTATCTGGGAGTAAGCTTCACTGACCTCCATGGGAATTACTTCAGAGAAGATATCCCTAGGATTGTTCTGATAGTATGGTAACAGAGCAGTGGGAAGGTTAAATGTTCTGTTAATTTAATTTAGTTTCCCTGTGAGTTGCAGGCAAAGGAAAAAGAAGGAAGGAAGGAAGGAAGGAAGGAAGGAAGGAAGGAAGGAAGGAAGGAAGTTTCAAAGATTTCAAACAAGGCCCTAGTCAAACAGAAGTTCAAAAGGTATTCTGAGTTCAAAAGACTTCTGAAAAAGCGTTCTGGGATTTGCCCGCAGTGCCCATTTCAAGGCCGATTAAATGGCAGCATGCAAAGATCGGCATTTTAGCTTCCTCTTCCATTGTTCCTCCTGCGTGGAAACCAGGAGAAGGTATCTCAAGGCCAAACCTGGGGTGTTTTCAACACCTTCCCAAGGATGCGTGCAAAACATGCAGAGAAGGAAAGTGACATCGCTGGTTATTGCCATGTGCCTAACATGCACAGAACACCTTGGACGGAGTCACTTGCTTTTTCAACCCCGAATCTCACAGGTAGATCACCAGGCAGTCAGCGTGATACCACAACCTAAACCAGTACTGATACAGGTTTGCTGGCTAATCCGGGCAGCGTACACGTGGGAATGCCAAGTCTATCACGTCTCCTTTTACCATCATATATTTGCACAAGAAAAGGACCCCTCACAACGGCCTATTATGGCCTCTTGTTACTCAGCCCTCTATTCTAGATTCTGCACGCCCTGGTACCTTTGGATGACTAGCTAAAAGTACAGCCGGGACTAAATGCCATGGGAGGTCGCCTGTTCTGGGTGTGCGTCTTTAATTTGAATGAAACGGATTTGTTTGGAGTGGTGGCTGGATAAAGGGAGGAAGGAAGGGGAGGCAGATAGTGGTTATAATCCGGAGAGAGCAGATAGATGGAGTAAAGGATGGGTGGCAGAGTGGTTGGAGGGAGAGGGGAGGAAGGAAGGAGCAAAATCATTTTCATACTCTGCCCAGCAATAGCTGCAACAGAGCAGGATTTCGGGCTTGGGGGTGAACTCCAGCTCTGAAAAACATGGGGGAGGAAGGAAAGGGATGCAGAGAGAGGAGCCCGAGCCACGAGTCCCTGCAAAGCAGCCATCTCTCCCCCCCCCACACACGGCGCAGATTTCCTTCCAGATCCCCCCTCCACCTTCCTGCAGCAGGCTGGTGAACCCAGAGCCCTTCTAAACAGTGTTGCCAGTAGCCGCAGCTCCAAGGCGCGGGTGCTTCCATATTTCCTCGGAGAGACCCCGGGGAACCGGCAAGAGAAGAGCCGATTGCTCCGGACTTTCTCCCAGCCCCCGGCGAGGGGCCTCCATCCTCGGATCTCTGGCTGCACTGATCCGTCTGGGGTTCTACGTCTCTCGCAGGGCCGGGCTTCCTACCTGAACGCAGGCTGTCGGAGGAACAGAACTGCCTAAGTCTGAGGGTGAGAGCACTGGCCAGGGTGCTGGAAACCTTCCTTACCCGCTGGGCATCTCCAATACCTCTCTCACACTTTCCTCTTGCGTGTCTATATGTGTGCATACATATCCGCCCCCTCAAATCCCCCCAAAGAAAAAGGAAACAGGTTCAAGTAAGGTGCGATCTACTATCCTAGGAGGACAAACAGCAAAATAAATAAATTTAAAAACAACACTTCTTAACCCATTATACATATAGAAATTCTTCTCCAACACTTATATTAACATAAAAATAGTCTAGGTACAAACTGCCTTTTCTAAAGATCCATGCTGAAAATCGCCATTATTGTAACTGATCAGGATCTGGCTGGATGAAAAGGTCTCTCTGTTTTGGAAACTATCCCAATTTTTTTAAAAAAAGAAAATTAAAGAAGATCATTGCCACCATTTCCAGAGTTTGTAAGAGATCTCTGGAGAGGATGCAGAGATGTTAGTCTCTTGCAGGAAATAATAATAATAATAATAATAATAATAATAATAATAATAATAATAATAGCAAAGAGTTTGATGGCACCTTAATCCAGGGATCTGGAGTCTTCAAGCTCATGAGTCAATTCTGGACTGCCAGGCCTCTCTTGCATTGGTTGAGGAAAGAGAAGCCTTACATGCACATGCCTTTATCTTCATCTTCTTCTGTTGGGTATTGAACAAAAGTAAGAGCTACATCTGAACTCCGCCTACTTGTGTCTCTGGCCCCGCCCACTGGTGGAATGCAGACCAGGCAGGGACCTGAACAGGAAAGAAGGTTTCCCAAGCCTGCCTTTTAATGGATTGATTGTGGCAGAAGCTTAAAGGCCATTTCATCCTCTGTTTCTGTCTAGTGGAATCAACCAAATCCTGAAAGTGAAATGCAAATCACCTCCAACAGATTTAACTGGGCACAATTATGGGTCATATTATAACGGATCGGGATTGTCTCCTAGGGCCTTGCAAGGCACTTTTGTTCAGCCTCCAAGTGTCTTGTGGGTTGAACGATCTAGGCAAACACGCTAATGTTTAGTCCAGACAGCTTCAGGTATGGGGTGGTATTATAACAACAACAACACATTCAAGATTTGCCGTGGCCTGCAATTACATCTCGTCCTACTCCACATCCCTGATCTAAGAATGAGAGGTAAGAGAAGATTTCTGGCACACCACTACGGGGCACAAATCAGCATGTTTAGACACACACAAAAAGTCCTATAACTCCCAGCATTGGGGAATGCCTGGAATTTTAAGACTTTTGTCTATCTAAGCATGCAAAGGATTGTGCCTAAATCCAAAAGGCATCCTTAAAAGAAAATCCCAGCCCTCTCAGCCCAACACAACAGGTATATAGCTCAGCCCAATCCTGAAGAACGTCTTTCCAACCAATCGAGAGGGGTGGGGGGGAACAATGGATGGCCGAGGCCAGAGATGGGAGATACGAGAAAGAAAATCGTGGAGAGGAGAGATCAAAGAATGTCCCAAAATCCAAGTTCTAGGGCAGTCAATGCATTGTGTCCAATGTCAGTCTCATTCATTTCAGTGGGTCTACTCTGAGTAGGATTCACTCTGGATACAACCTAGTGTAGTCATTCTGAAGTTAGCCAGTTGGAAGACTGGGTGCTTTTTTTTTTACAAAGGGGGCAGAAGTTTTCCACAGGAGGGGTTAATTCAGACGAATCCCACCCAACTCACAGATACACACACACACACACACACACACACACACACGCCAGTGGTGAAATGGGCCTTCGCTTTGGTTTTGCTTACGGGGAAAGGAATGCTTTAAAGATGGGGATTTAAAGTGAGGGGGTGGAAGGAAGGGCGATCGAGGGTCCCAATAGGGAGCCATGTAACACGGCTGTCTGTCTGTCTGTCAGCGCGCTGGTGCGGAAACAGAGAGCAGTCACCGGCTTTTTAGGGGAGCATGGCTGGATACACCGGGTCTGCATGGCGGCGGTTGTGTGATTCCCCCGTGAAACTGACGAGGCTGCCTGAGCACGCTCTTGCTCTCATACTCTCTCCACACACCAGCGCCGGCCTGCTTACACAACCCTGTACTGAATCTGTTCTGCACAGTGTTGGCATTTCAAATCACAGCACACACATGGATCATCCCTCCCTGCCCTGGATAGAGGCTAAGCAAAGCCGGCCAAACCGTTAGTAAGCATCCAAGCATATCACCAACACCACCTTTTCTCCAAGTCATTCAAAATATTCCACTAATAATCATGTTTCCTGTTCTTGAATGATTTAATCACATACACCCGCACGCAGGGGGTGGGGAGAACACACACGCACACTACTACGTCTTGTACGCCTGACATCACTTATTCTTTAATTAGGGAGAAGTTTATTTTTAGCTAGCCTCAAATGACCCCAACCTCAACTTCCTTGATCGGCAGCGTCCCAAGTGAATCTCTCTTCATACTTTATTGAGGTGTGTGTGTGTCTGTTCTTCGTGTCTTTGGCTAGATCTGCTTTACAGCGATACTGAAGTGCACTAATAACGGTTGGGGCATGTCACATATCACTTTCATGGTGTTATATCCTGCTTTTTAATCCATATTTGTAATGTTTTGACACAAGGTTT
Organism: Elgaria multicarinata webbii; assembly: GCF_023053635.1. Taxonomy (NCBI): domain Eukaryota; kingdom Metazoa; phylum Chordata; class Lepidosauria; order Squamata; family Anguidae; genus Elgaria; species Elgaria multicarinata. The sequence continues at coordinate 18,991,910 of NC_086186.1, read as the reverse complement.
AAACCTATTGCCAACTTTACCATGTAGATCCCAATGGGTATTTTAGAGAGAGGGAAAGGGGTGTGGGGCAGCAGGGGGGGGGGGAGTTTGCTTTATTGAGTAGACAAGAGCCAGATCAATGGAAACCTGGCACTTGAGAACTGGAACCAGAACAGGAGGAGGAGGAGGTGAGGGTGAATTTTCTTCTGTCTGTGCCCTTTTTATACTACCTTCCAAACAAAGGAAGAAGGAGGACGTAGCTGGGATCCACACATGAAGGCATCTCCCCTGAACTGCTGCCTTGCTTGAGAGATGCTTTGAAGCAACGTAAATATCCCATGCGCACATGCACACCCATACGAAAAGCTGTGGCCTATAGCCATAGAATGTGTTAGGGATAAAATGTGTTAACCTATTTATTTCAAGGGACAAACAACAATTGTCCCTTGAAATAAATAGGAGGAGGAAGAGGCAGAAGGAAAGAAAAATGCCACCTGATTAAAAAATAATAATAAAGTTAAGCAAACACATTAAATCAAGTCACACCTATCCACTGGCATTCATCGCTGCCCTAGATCAATACAGCAGATGTGTGTGATGGGGTGGGTGGGGTGGTATCATGGCATTTTTTTCCAAACATTAATTAGGACTTCCTTTCCCCCAATATACAATTAATGGAATCATTCTAAAATTCTAAATATTTACCAAAAACAAAAACAACCCCCTGCAAATAATAATAATAAATAATAATAATAATCTCTCTAACCATTTAAAGGCTAAGCATCTAGTCGGAGAAAATTTATATTGTAATCATTATTATAATTGTTGTTGTTATTTCAGAAAAAAACCTTGTCTAAAATATCCATGAGGCCCTATGATATTTCACGGCCGCATGGTGGATCTCAAAATACTATAGAACTGGTTGGTAAAGGGAATTTGCAATAAACCTTCCTCTACAAATTGCATATGTGCACATGTAAATCCCACCGCTCTGATAGAGGAAAGAAATGCTTTGAAATAACTCATTGATGGCAAATATTTCTACTTGGGCTGCTCTGCCTTCTAATGGTGTAGAAGTAGGTTTTTCAACAGCTAGTATTTGAAGCTAGGTGGGTGCCTTTACAAGTCTTTGATGACCACCTTAGGACCCTGAAAAAATAATCATCTGTGTGTCCAAGAAAAGAACCATCCCTGTGCAATAATACAGCTTGGAAACAAATCTATAAGCATGAATCACAAGAATGGAACTGAAACCAGGCCCTATCAAAGGGCAGATGACAGGCTTCTGCAAAAGCATAGTTTGTTTATACTCTTTTATATTATTATTATTATTATTATTATTATTATTATTATTATTATTATTAGTGCATTTGGATTTTTTTCTCTCCAGGGCCAACATAGTCGATGAACTTCTCCAAGTATTTGAAGTCCCAGAGAAGGTGTATAACCCCCAATACTGATTAGAACCACCCCAAGATTTTCAAACAGATAACCACATACTCTAAGATAAGGTTTACTTGGAAATAAGTCCCATCGGTTACATGGCAACATATCTCAGCTATCAGATATAGCACCCACCTATCCACTCACGGCAAGCAAACACACCCTAAGCAGGTTTACTCAGAAGGTCACTCCCACACAGTTCAGTCAGCGGGAGCTTGCCTTCAGCAAGTGCACATCGGATCGCAGCCTTGGCCCTCACGTGTACAATATACCCTAAGGGTGCTGCTACTTTTCAAAGCTGTGTGTCTGTGTGTGTGGATGTGCCAGCTAGTGGAGAGCCAGTGAGCAAACACTTGATCCGACTAGCCCTAGCCAAAGTGGCAAGCGAGGAAGGCTTTGAAGGAGGAAGAGGAGGAGACCTCTTTTCACCTCCTCCATTTCTCCAACAGCCCCTCTCTCATTCATACATTCTCCCTTTCCCCTCCGTTCCTCCAACCCACCGTTCACACGTTCATCTTCGCTCTTCTTCATTTTTGGCCTCGTTTGTTTATTCAAACACGGTGGGAGGATCAACCGCCTGGACAACTTTGTCCCCCAGCAAACAAGCAAGGGGAAAAAAAAATCTCTTTCCACCAGCCACGGCCGTTTCCAAATCCCCCCCCCTCTCTGTCACATACACACACACCTTCTCTTCCACCCCCCCCCCCCCAACACCTCTCGGAAATCAGCAAGCCCTTTTCTCAAGCGAGGGCAGCGCCATCGCTCCAAACCTCGCCATCCAACCAAACCCAGCTTTCTTCTCCTACGATGGTGGTGACCCCCACCAAAAAACCCCGTGCCCCCGCTGCCTCCACCCACGGAGAGAGGAGGGGGGGGAAGGCACCCGCGGCGGCCAGCCAAAGAAGCAAGCGAGATCAACACTTACACGCGCGGCGGCTCAAGCATGGGCGATGGAGAGCAGGCGAGGCGAGGCGAGGCGAGGCAGAAGGAATCCTTTTGCAAAAAAGAAAGCGAGCGAGGGAGGGAGGGAGAAAGGCGAGGGGGCTGCGTAGCTATTTCCCAGCCGCGGATCGTCCAGCTTCTATGCTGCTGTGCCGCCCGCCCCCCCCCCCGCCTCATTTTACCACCAGCACCCCGCGTGCGCGCGCTCCTGGATGCAGAGAACAACAAGAGATCGGTGGAAGAAAGACCGTCTCCAGCTGGGGTTCCTTCCTTCTTTGCGCCCAGACAGCTCCTCTTAGCTCCAACCGCTCTGGTCTTTTTCCAAGAAGCTCCGTCTGCTGGCAGGCTGAGTGACGTCAGAGCAGCAGCGTCTTACTCAAGCCAATCAGGGAAGGTTGGAGGAGGAGGCGGAGGCGGAGGCAAGGATGGGGAGGGGAGGGGAGGGGGAGGGAAGGGGCGCTTGGCGAGATTCCACCACCAAACAGAAATCGCAGCCTTCAGCTCCCCGCCCCCGCTACACACACACACACACACACACACACACACACACACACACACACACACACACACACACACATGTTCAGCCTGTAATTAAGACTCTGTTGGAGCTCCAATTTTTTAAAAAAAAAAAAATACGGGGTGGGGAGAGGCAATTCGGATAGGTTTGGCAAGGGACGGCCTTTTGAAAATAGCCCAGGCATCATCATCATCATCATCATCATCATAATCCACAAAACCTATTCCTCAGAGCCACCTGGATAAAGTGAGAGGGACATGGTACAGGGATTTCTGAGAAGGTAGAATAAAAATGGTTCCTTGGCTGGCGTTCTTTTAGGAGGTGTTAGGACGTGGGGGGGGGGAGCGCGTGGGGGGGGATAAGGGGATTTATAGGACTGACTCCAAGCCTTTCGACATCTTGAGAAGGGAGTTGGACGCCAGGAGAAGGAAAGGGGGGGCAGAAGGTGTGGGGGGGGGCACGCATGTTATTGATTGATTGATTTGATTTGATTTGTATGCCGCCTTTCTACCAAGAAAAGTGGCACTCAAGGCGGCTTTTGATCTGGACGTGGGAGAGGTGGGGAGGGTTCTTTGTACGTCATTATCTTGGATAAGGATAAGGTCTGTCTATCTCCCTTCTTCTTATTCATCCATCCATCCTGCCTATCTGTCCATTCTCCAGATGATTGACAGACAGACAGACAGACAGACAGACAGACAGACCAAAGATGAACGTTCACAACCAGGTTGAATTTCTCCCGTGCTGCCAACAACGTCTTCCCCCTGCCCGCTCTTCCAAATCCAGCGAATTTCCCCATCATCACCACCACCACCACTTGAGACCAATCCAGATTCAGAAGGCGGTGTGGGTGTGTGAAGGGGCGCCCTACGGTCCCCATTTCTGGTGCCCTCCTAGGGCGATCGCCTCCCCAATCTACCTTTCCCCTCCGCTCCTCGCCCGCCGCGGTTTACCTTGCCGCGGGCGCTGTCCAAATGCTGAAAGCCGCCTCCTGCCCCAACCTGTCCATATTGCGCCTCCAAAGGGAGCCCGGCGCGCGTGTTTTGCGCGTGTCTGTGCGAGGCAGTTTAGCTCAAGTAGGGCTACCCGATGCCCCCCGCGCCCCCATTCCTGCTTTCACCCCAGCCCAGGAGAATCGGGGCTTTAAAATATTTCCCTAGATTAAGGAGCTCTGGCAGCCTCTCGCAGGAGCTTCTGCCTTCCTTGAAGCGAGGTAGAAGGCAGGCAGGCTGCGGGGTAAGGCGGAGAGAAACACGAGCGAGGGTTCGCCTCCCCCCTCCCTCTCTCTCCGTCTCTGTCTCTGTCTCTCTGTCTCTCGGCTGCTTCCCAGGACCGCCGAAGCAGCGGGAGAGGGCTTGCCGTCTGAACTTGCCAGCGGGGTCTACCCATCCATCAAAATCCAGACAGACAGACAGGCCCAAGTTCATGAACAATCGGTTTAACTCGTTGCAGGCCGGTTCAGTGCTTCAATAGACCGGATTTTCTCCACCGCCCCCCTTTTAACCAGTGTGTGTGTGTGTGTGTGTGTGTGTGTGTATTTGTGTGTGTAAAAATCTGAGACTGGAATTGGAATTCTACTGCTTCAGGCCTCAGATCGGTTCTACTAATTCCGTTTTTATCTTCCATTTGCCTCTTGCAGCCTTCACCGCAATATATATATATATATATATATATATATATATATTCCTATTTTAACTCTAAAGATCTTAATTGCTCTCTATCTAGCACTTCCCCCTTAATTTTTCTATCTAGATTATTTTGTTTCGTTTTGAAATTGGAATAATTCCCCCCGCTCTCTTTCTCAACGCTTTTGACATTATTTATTTATTTATTCATTCATTCATTTTAAACATTTGTATCCTGCCCTATGTCATTAAGAGATCAGGGCGCCGTACAGATAGAAGCATACGGTATAAAACAATAAATAGACACAGCTAAAAACAAATTAAACCACGAACCCCAAGTTAAAACAATGTATGATTTATCCCCATCCAGCTCACAAACTCCAGGAATTGGGATATATATATATATCAGGGTCGAATGATACTGAGAAGCTGTAGAGCATTTCACCACGACAAAGGCCATGAAAGCATTGGAGACCAGTAACCTTGCCGGCGCTAGAAAGCGAAAGTGGTACACAATAGAGAAGCGTGGCGAGAATAACCGCAGATTACTGATCGCCTAGCAGATCAGAATATAATCTACATTTTCCTTGGCGTCCCACGCACCTCCTGCCCTCTATGAGAATCGCCGGACTCTTGCTATGATTTCTGTCTTATTTGACTTCGTGGCAACAGGTCGAGAATAATTTGATTCGATTTCAAGCAAACAAATAAATAAACACCTTCCTTCCCTTCCCCCCCCCCTCTCCCCTGTTGTTCTGATTAGGATTGAATTGTTGCAGCGTTAATGTGAATGGTCGCACACGCACACGTACATACAAGCACACAAAAACACACACACACACACGAACTACGGGAAAACATCGACCAGAAGGCACAGAAAGAATAACACAGGATCTCCCTTCCTAACGCCGTTTCGCCGAGGTTCGGTTTATTCGCCCTGCCAATTAATTCGCCAGAGCTTAACTTTTCTCGTCTTCTTCTGGAACTCTTCGGGTTTCCTGTTGAATTAGATCTGCTCTATTGACACTGAAATGAAGATGCCAACTCAACTTTTACCCAGAGTATTTTCTCACCGGCCCAAAGAAAAGCCCCTCCTCGGGGTTTCCCACCTCCTCCCCCTTAAATTTTCTTTCTTTCTTTCTTTCTTTTCTTCTGCTTTTTTTTTTTTTTAATTCAAGCCCCGGGTGGTGGACGTGCTTCGCAGTTTAACTACTTCCAACTTCTTTTGTCCTGCTCGCACTTGGGGGCTTCATTGTGGCCCCACTGAGTTTCAAATGGTGGTGATGTTGGGGTGTGTGTGTGTGTGTGTGTGTGTATGGGGAGTCGGGAAGAAGAGGGAGTTTAAAAGGCACCCTCCCCCACCCCCCAAGACTGAGGAATCTACCGGGTATGGATTCGTTCGCTGCTGCTGCCTGCCTGCCCTTTTGCCTGCAGACAGGGAACGGTTTGTAATACATTGTTGTAAGCAGTCTGTTTGGATTCTAGAGGTGAGGATTCACAGAACAGAAAGGAAGGGTATATTCATGGCTGGATTTTGGTGGAGCCGTGAATCCATTCTGGATTTCAGTTTGAACTCTAAAGGTGCTCTCCAAGGTGTTGAGCCCTAAAATAGGTTAGCTTGGGGAGCACCTTTAGAATTCTAGCTGGCTCTGGATGAAACCCAGAATGGATTCACAGCCCCACCAAAATCAGAGCCACCATCCTCCACTGGGCCCAACCCAATAGGTAACCTAGGCAGAATTCTAGGAGCATCAGGCTAATCAGAACCACCCCATACCCTTCCCAGGCCGCCGGGGGTGGAGGGAAGAACTCGCCATTCTTTCCCACCCCCTCCCTTTCTCACACACATGGTGCCTCCAATTTCCGAGCCCTTCCCCCCACCTCCATACAAGTGAATGGATATCCCCTCCACATAAGAACGATGTGCGTGCGTGTTGGGGCTGCCATAGGGGAAATATTTATCGGGAGGGCGATGAGAAGCATTTCTCCAAGTCTGGTTTTTCGCATGACCACCCTTCCCTTTGCTCTATGTGGGGAGCGGGGGAGGGCTACCGTCGCTTTGAGGTTTTATATCCCGATTTGAACAGAGTAGGAGCCTGGAAATACAAATGTTTTAAATCAATCACATCAACTATTCACACTCCAGAAGGATGGAATACTATTGTATGTCAGCTTCCACCTTTCCACGTACAGCCTTTCCTCTCCCCATCTCCACCCCCCACAGCCCCCACGCGTGAAAAATCTAAGTTTTGTCCAGGACAGCAAAATACCTTGAGTTGGCCTGATCTAGAGAGAGAGAAGAAAATCCTCTTTTCTCCCACGCCCCCACGACTGGAGTGAAATGGGCAAAAGGGTGGTGATTCGTCGTACAGGCGTGATCCTGAAGGGTCTACAGCGGGCTGGTCTTTTTGACCAGCGAGAGTCAATCAGCAACCTACAAGTGTCTCGTTTTGTACACATACATGCGTCCCTTTTTATATCCCACCACCACCACCCAACACCCTAAGAATCTCCAAAGCCAACGTGGACTGGGAGCGGGGTCACTGCGGCAGGTTAGTCAATTTCTGGTCTAGAAGAAAACAAATTCCTTTACAAATCCCTTGTGCGCCGCTGCTGCGATTGTTGGTGGGCTGGGTGCGCGCGCCCGCGTTTCATATCAGTTCTATCGCATGTTCTCTTCCAAAGCCATCAAAACACACACACACACACACACACACACACACACACACACACACACACTAAATACACCAAACTCCTCCATCTCTGCGGTTCCTTCTCGATGTAAATATCCTTAGAAATTCACAGCGGGCGCCTTGTTGGTCTTAAGCAAATGCCAGGCAATGGGAAAAGAAGATGACCTTACCTTAGTTACGGAGGTAATCTAACGATCCGTCCTTCTTCCTGGATCTCTCTCTCTCTCTCTCTCTCTCTCTCTCCTTCTCTGTCTGTGTATCTCTCTGTCTCTCTGGGCGATCTCTGAACACCCCACCCCACCCCAAAGGGAGGATCCTTCTCTCTCTCTCTCTCTCTCTCTCTCTCTCTCTCTCTCTCTCTCTCTCTCTCTCTCTCTCTCTCTCTCTCTCTCTCTCTCTCTCTCTCCTCCCTCCCCTCACTCTTCTCTGTGTGTGTCTGAAGCTCTGTCCCTTGTCTCCCAACAGAAAAACGAAGCCTCTTCTCTCCCCCACCCATCACCTCGGAGGCAAAAAGAGAGGGGGGGTTGTGAAAGGCACTGCAAAGAAATGCCATTTTAGGACGTGGAAAGCCTATGAGCAGTTCCATGTGGGGCGAAAGCACCCCACGTAGGTCTGTACGTCACGCTCCTTTTCTCTTCCCCCCCCTGCCCGCATGGCTCCAAGAGCTGATCCTCGCCAATAATAATAATAATAATAATAATAATAATAATAATAATAATAATAATAATAATAATAATAATAAGATATGGTCGTTGTTATTTCTGGGTTTGTTTGTTTCTCCTTTTGGTGAGGGGGAGAGGCAGAGTTTGTGTAGGTGAAAGACTGGGGAATGTAGTAGAAATTTGGGGAGGCGGTGTAGCCTCGGGGAATAGTTGGCACCCGGGGATAGAGAGCCCGCACACTTGGCTGAAAGTTTGTTCCTGGAAAGAAGGGGCGTGTGAGTGCGGGAATCGCGCTTTCTATCCGAGGAAGGAGAGACCCCGCGAATCTTGCAAGGATGCCCGGAGATGAGAAATTGACAAGCTATCAAGGGGGTCTTAGGAGGGGGCGGGAGGGGCCGCCCTTGGGGCTGGAGGGAAACTTCGAAGGTGGGAAAGAACGGAGAGATCCACGGAGGTCCCTTCTAGCCTTCCAAGAACGGCCTGCAGGAAGCAGCGGGCCAAAGGCTTGGGGAAACGCCGCGGGAGAAAATCTTCAGTTTAGGCCAGGAGAGCTGGTCGGGGAGTTTTTGGACAAGCCAACCAGCAGGGCTGGGGCACCGAGCAAGAGACGTTGACTCATGTAAAAGCCTGGCTTTCAGGCCGTTCCTGCTCCTCCTCCTCCTCCTTTTGCCGCTTGGTTGATCGGACCTTGCAGTGGCTGGGCTGGACCGAACGCCCAGCCTGCTCTAAAGCATACACACACACCCCTCCAACGCCACCCTTGCGGGTTGCATTCAGCCCAGCAATGGAGAGGTTTCCCCCGGACTCCAGCTCCATTCTGCTGCCTGCCTGCCTGCTTTGCCTGCCTGCCTGCCTACCTGGCTGTTTCTCTCCTCCAGGAGAGTAAACCATCTCTTTCCACCATCACTGGGATCCATGGACGGGCGAAGCGGGGGGGGGGGGGAGAGGGAGTGCAAGCCAGAAAGTGCTGGGTACCAGTGAGGAGACGGGGAGGGGGGGGGGGAGGCAATGGACATTTTCTGTTCTTCGGTCTCCCATCATTCAGCTCCCCGTTTTCTAGCCTTGTCTTTTCTATCTCTCCATCCATCCCCGTGACTCGGGTGTGCGTATTTGACTCGGAAAACAGTGTACATGTAGAGGGACAAATATGAGTCCTCAATCTATCCATAGATTCCCCCCCCTCTCTCCATCGCTGGAAGTACCATGTACAACATACACAACACTAATAAGGTGTATCTCTCCGAAAATATACGTATTGGTGTATTCCTATATCCTATTATTATTGTACCTGCCTGTGTGTACCTATAGTCATCAGAATTTGAACAGTCACTGTAACACACACACACACACGTGTGCAAAACACCAGTATACAATCTCGGTAATATAGATATCCCATTACAATTAAAACACACACGCACGCACACCTGCATTAACTTCTTACAAGTCCTTTTCTACTGCTATTGCAACTTTGGCTTCTGCCGGTTTCCTCTCTTGAATGGACTGAAATGTGTTTCTCCAATCGAAGGAGAGTTGCCCCCACAGAGATCTTCAGCAGTACCTGACAGTGGATCTGTCCATCAGACGTGGATCTGGACCCCATCAGTCCCGCATGTAAAATAGCACAGTAAAAGCAGCAATAATATAGGCACTGAATAGCCATAGGGTGTGATTAATGTGGCTTTTGCTAATTTCAATCTATTTTTTTTTTTAAAAAAAAAAATCCTTTTGGCTTCGCAGGTACCCTTTTCTCTGTTATGTTGATTTTTAAAAAAAACCCATCTGATATTCTGCTTGCTAGCGTAATTGATAAACCTACTATACACACACACACACACACACACAGAGAGAGAGAGAGAGAGAGAGAGAGAGAGAGAGAGAGAGAGAGAGAGAGAGAGAGAGATTTATCAATTATGTTAGCAAGAAGTAGCAGAAGAGAAAGAATGCAATGAGGCTCGATCCACCGCTGAAACCCCAGCGAAGTGCCAATCGATTTCAATGGGAGAAACCGAAAGCTTGCGTTTTGACGCTCTCCCGCAGGAATCAAGGGGTCTTCACAGCCCATAACTTTGTCGAAATGCAGCCCACTGATTATTACCAGTTGCCAATTTCCCAACCATCGCATCACACACACACACACACACACACACACACACACACACACTGCCTTTATTCATGCGTTGGTTTTCATTCCAAACCTCTCCTGCCCCCGCTCCTCTGCCCAAGGGCTCCTACGGACCGTCAAGAGGCGAGGGGCGTTTTGAAACTGACCAGAGAGATGCGTAAGAGCAAAAATCACTTTGATACGATCAGATCAGGGGGACCGAAGGTTGGGTGCGAAATCGTAGTCAAAACACCCACCCACACACCTTGGATGGGGTTGGCGGAGGTAGGTATACCGCTAGTAGCATCCTCAATGGACCTCCCCACCCCACCCCCGACTGATAAAGGCAGGGCGACAACTACTTCGATCGGATGCGTCTGCTTATCACGACCTTCGTCTCCAGTACGGGAATGCCTCCGCGCCCTCCTGGGTCACTTCTCCAGCGACCTTTCCCTCCTCCCTCTCACCCCCCTTCCCCCCCTTTTTGATGATCCCCAGGGTGAAAAGGGGGCAGAGAAATAAAAGCCAAGAGAATGGGCGAAGCTCTTGACCCCTGACCTTTGGATTTTCTTCTTCTCCCACTGAAGCCGCGTGTGAACAAAAAGGAACCGGTTTGTCTCAATGAGAGAGGGCAGGAAAGGTTAAACAAATTCCCCTTTCTGTCAATTGTCTGCCTGTTTATTGCAATCACGTTAAGGTAACATGCTTGTTTACGTCGCTTTCCGTCCACCGCAACCCACCCTCGCCTCCCAGCGCCACGTATTTTGTTTGTTGGTTTAAAAGAAGAATTGTCACTTTTACTTTCTTCCTTTCTCTCCGCCCCCCCTCCCCCCGCCGGAGATTGGCTTCTTTGGGCACCGATTTCGGGGTTAAACGCTTGGCCTCGATTAATATTTTCCAGTAATAATAATGACAGCATTTTTGGATGGAACATTACCAAGTTCATGGAGAATCCACCTCTCTTTCTCTCTTTCTTTTCTATACACAACACCCACGCTCAACTTGATGGACATTTCTAAATTCCCAACCCCCAAAAGTCTGGGTTAGGGGTAGACTAGCTTTTGCGTGTATGTTCAAAATAATAATTAATTTTTTTTTTAAAGGGGAGGGTGATCTACCCAAATAAACACACATTCCCACAAAATCTAAAATATTGTCTAGATCGAAATGATCCTTCCACCCCAGAAATGGGCGTTCTTTTGTGATACCAGGAGAGTTTCAGTTTTCTTCGTATGTTTTTCTCCATTGTTTTTATATTATTATTATTATTATTATTATTATTATTATTATTATTATTATTAACAATATTTATAGGTGGAAGGATATTGGAAACAGGGGCATGGGGGAGGGGTCCAGCTTTTCTAAAAGTAACATCAATTTTGCAAACAAAACTAAACACATAACAAAACCAAATGGCAGAAGAATAGAACCGCGACTGATATAAATTATCTCCTCTCCAATTTTCTGAAACATTCTGTCCAATAGGGCACAAACTTACTACTTCAAAACGGGCGAACAAGTATATGTGCGTGTTTGGATGAAGCCAAATTTGGCTCTTACGTGGTTTTAAAAGATGGAGCTCCATAAACATATATTTTTGTTTCTTTACCAGTTAGCTTAACAGATTCATTACCGGTTCTCTTATATTTCAGGAATCACCGAAGCAGTTTCTTTTGCGACATCATATTTTATTTTGGAATGAAGTTAAAAGAAGGAAGGCCATAAAAAAGAAGAACATATCGTGGATATAACCGTATTTTCCGTATATTGAAAAAGTTTCTAAGCATGTTCCTATACTAGAGTCATATTTATTTTTTAAAAAATAAATAAATTATACAAACACTGAATGCACATATATGTTGAATCGTGTGAAAACGGAAAACAATTGCGCTGGATTTGTTTGTGTGTTTAATTAAAACATGTTGTTGTTATTATTTTTATATTTTATTTTAAAAAAACACCCTGGAGAGTTTGATTGAATTAGGATCAAGGCTGTTCGATATAAGATGGTGGCATTGGAAAAAAAATAGTGTTTTACTTTGAGTTAGTGCTCTTTGGTGCAAAAATAACGGTTTTGGTGAAGAAGAAGTAATATCGAAAGGATTTTTTTGCAGGAGTAATAACCAACAGTGGCGCTATGAGGTCTATGAACAAGGGCGACATCTACCGGCGTCTTTGGGAATTGCGCCGTTATTCAGAATTGTTTGATTATATTTAGTATCATTTTTCCTATTTTAATCTTCCCGCAGCTCAAAACCACTTTCTCTTACGGGTCGTTGTTGAAGTTGTTTCGTATTTAAATGTCATCTCAAGCGACGATTACACGTGGATATTTTTTATTATTATTTTTTTACTTTTACTACTAGCCAGATATTTGCCCTTTACATCTTTTCTGGATTCCTAAAGAAAACTTGTGCGTGGAGAATTGTCCTAGCAAAGTATTTATTTTCCATTCATCAGTACTGAAGATCCAGTGGGTTAGGCTTTGTGTTTTGTTTACAGTTTCTTCCTCGAACAATCACACCATATAATTTAATTGTCGGGATGAGATTTGCGTTTTTTTTTAAAAAAAGGTCATTCGTTTGAATTCAGAGAATTATAGAAATACAGAATACTTCTCCCCCACAAAACACACACACACACACACACACACACACACACACACACACAAATATTCATTTCAGCTCTATGTGTTTCCTTTTGCCTCCATCCCTACACATTAATGACAAAGAAATTATAATCTTTATATGGGATTCGGAACAAGAAAAAAATGCATATATGCGAGAAACGAATTTTCAGAATCACTTCTGTTGCACCACCTTATTACAGGATACCGTGGTATTAGCTGGTATGGGGCTGGTTTGCGTGTGGGTGTGGGTGTGTTTTAATTCTGATTTTGCACATTATGATGATAGGCTTATGCAACTTTATTATGGGCACTGCTTTGAGAAGACTGTAGAGCCCTTGAGGACGCTATTAGAAATATTGAAAATAAACATAAACATTAGGAAAAAAGTGTCCTTTTTCCTTTCTGCCTCCCAAACGAGGAAGTGTCCCAGATGCCTGCATGTGTGTGTTTTAAACTTCTCAAAATCACTTCTTGGGGAAAGGAAGGTTTATAAGTGGGGTGCTCCCTATATATTGTACCCCCGTCAAAAAGGAGGAGGGGGGATAATTCCATTTTCCTTTTTAATTTTTTTTTTATTCCACTTACAAATTAGAAGTATGGACTCCATTTTGACTTTGGATTGGATTTATTTATTATTATTATTATTATTATTATTATTATTATTATTATTATTATTATTTTAGCTTTTCGACTCCTGGCTAACAAATTAAAGTTACTTATTTTCTAAGTAAATGTTCCTTCTGCCAGAGAGATATTTGGGGGCGAGATCAAAATCGGCAGTGTTTACTCAGAGTTTACTCAGGAGTAAGCCTGATTGAATTCCAGAAAGTTGGCTCCCATGTTTATCGGATCACAGCCTAAATTTTGTTTTTCCTTTGTGTGTTAAGCAGTACAATCCATTTATATATAGACTCAGAAGTAAGTCCCCCATTGAGTTCAATGGGGCTTCCTCCCAGGTAAATGGGGACAGGATGGCAGCCGTAGACGATTAAGAAATTATAAACGCTATTACTGCAATTTAGGTTCCCCACACACACACACACACCTTTCCCAGCACCATCAACACTGAAAAATCCTGCGAGGATTGTTCTACTTTCAGCCCTCGCAAAGAAACTCTGCGAATGAACAGGCTTCCGCCCAGAATTTAAGGAGTCAGTCAGTGCACCCAGAGGTGGCGTGGGCTGGTTCTGCTGTCTGCCTGATACTCCAAGACCCGGCATTTCTGGGGTGGAGTGCAGGTTTCAACAAAATTCTTTGATTTTTGTTTCTTTGTTTGTGTTTAGGGAAGCCTTTCTTCCATAGGGGAACCTGCCAGTTCTCCCGCTGAAGGAAGCCCATCTGGAGGCTGCCCCCCTTACTCCAGAGTAGACCCCTTTAAATGCGCATATGAGAAAGCGCGACGGGAAAGGAAGTTTCCTAATCCAGCCTGGTTTTAGGGCAGCGCTGGGCAGCAAAGTGTCGATCCGGACAGATCTCGAGATGATTTGAGGTGAATCGGCCAGAATTTCTGGGGGGGGGGGAGGCGAGGGGGGGCTCAGTCCTTTTCCAAGAGCTGCAGCATCAAACACGACCCCCCCCCGCCCCGCTCCCTTAATTCTACTACCGAAATGAAGAGAGCTTGAACGTAACCAGGAGTGGATTTTCGCGTGGAAAGCCGATTCGGGTACTCCAAAACCAATTCCTGTCTTCAAAATTCTTTCATTCTAAGCGTATGTATTTTGCACCAGTTTTGCTGAATCTTGGCCTTCCAGTAAAAAAAGACAACCCAACCAACCCAACAATACCAAAGTAGATCCTGCAAGCCTGAAGTCTGCCCACCTCTGATTTGGGGGATCCTCTTCTCTTCTATAAACAACCCCCCTTTCCCCCCTCCTCCTCCTCCTTTATTAATCGCCAACAAAACACCTAGTGTAGACCATGAACCAAAGGAGTGTTTTAAGAAAGAAATTAGCAACTTCTTTTCAGATCATGAGCTCCTGTTGTCCAAATTTTGTACACCAGCAGGCAGAGGCATTAAAACAAAACAAAAAATAGAACCAGACCCTAATTTTTAAGGGTTTATCCATTCAAGATTAACAGCCTACAGCCCAAGGGAAAGAACAGGAGAAGGAAGGACGGAAGCTGAATTGGGAATAACTCAGACGAAAAGAGAGCCGTGGAATGGAAACGTAACTGCAAGGACAGAAATAAGCAGAGGTTGCAAAGAACAACAAGAATCGTTTGTGCATATTCTTAATTCTGAGGGTGGGGGCCTGGAGAGAGAGAGAGAGAGAGAGAGAGAGAGAGAGAGAAGTACATTTTATTTAATCTATCTTCCTGAGATAGATTTCCAGGTAATCTCACATACTGAGTATCTAGCTATCTAGCTATCCATCACTGATGAAGAGAGTGATCCAGCCCAGGGATCACTCTCTCTCTGTTTAGCCTTCTAATTCAATAGAGTCACTGAAAAGGTGCTTAATTTGGGTGGCATTGTGCCCACACAGTTTTAAACATGGATGAGGGTGCTGTCCCCCACCCCAAACTGGTGCCCTGACAGATATTTCGGTTTACAGCTCCTGTCTGTCCCAGTCACCCTGACCAATGGTTGGGGATAATGGGAGCTGTAGTCCAAGACAAGAGGAACGCACCAGCTTGGGGAAGGCTGGACTAGGGAGAACAGCAATGAAGGTAGAAGCACGGATTTAAAAAGTTGGCTATAGCAATCCCCCTTTTTTTATTTAGGGGCTTCCACAGTGGGTGGCATTCAATCTTGCTGCTGTACCTTGACTCAGTGTGTCCACAGACACCTCTCTTGGTGCCTGCCAGACTCCCTGCTCCTCTTAATTTTTATTTTAATTCTTAAGATTTTACAAATAATAATAACTGGGACGCTAAAAAGCCAAGACCTGCTTTCCAGCACCATCTTTATTTGGGTTCAAAAGAGTGTTTTTGTGTTTTGGCGCTCCAACACGTGTCCTTATATTCTCCGGCAAGTTACGTTTCTTTTTCATCTCACGCATTTGTTTTCTGAGAAATGAGCTCCATTTTGTCACTGGCCATGCCCACCAGAGCAACCATTTTGTGAAGGGGAAAGCCCAACCCCTATAGCAGCCATTTTGTGAGCATCCCCCATGACACTCCCACAGTTCCAGTTGTGTCCACCAATGTGAAAAGGTTGGGGAACCCTAGGCTAAGGCAACTCAGTTGGGCCTGGATCTGGGTTGTGGGTTCAGGCTCCACTGCCCCCTTTAAAAACCATTCTAGTTTCAGATGCCCACTCTGCTTTGCTCCTTGCTCTTTCCCCCATGGCAAATGGGGTTGCCCAAGAGAAAGCCCCCACCTTTAAAACATATGTCAGGGGAGCCAGGAGTGGGAAAAAAAATGCTGTACTGCTGAAGGATCAAAATCCAGTTTCTTCTAAAGTCAGAATGCTAACTTCAGTTGTGTGCAGGATGAAGCTTCTAGCCATATGACAGCAAGTGAAAATTCACTGAGAAAATACATTAAGATCTACCACCACCAAGGCAGAGGGTTAAAACCTGTACATTCTGTGGAAGGCCAGAGGCAAGCTTTTCTTTGTCCTCACTTTGGGGAGGCAGGCATTACTTTCCTAACTGCATTCTGGGTAGCCATCCTCAGAGATTTGGGCCATAGCTAGACGGGGCGATATCCCAGAGCGATCCCCGAGATCGTCCCTGTGCATCCACATGACACACAGGGGATCCCAGGAGCAGGGAGGGATGATCCCTCCGTTTCTCTGAGATATTGCCCTACCCTTTCAGCTCCTCACAGTTACTCACGAGGAGCTGGGAATTGCGCACAGGATGCAGAGCTCCTCAGGATGGGTGGGGGGAGTGGGGAAAATGGTTAAAAATAAAAAAAAACTCACCTTTTCCACACGAGCGCTTGTCTCCTTTAACAAAAAACCAAAATGGCAGGCACAACATCCTGTTCTTCTGAGGCCTTTGCACGCCACGTGTAAACAGAGGGGGAGATCTCGGGATAACAATATCGCAAGATCCTCACCCCTCCATCATGCTAGACCCATAGATCTAGCTGAGGCCATAGTCAACCAGAAGAGTTCCAGTTCCATGTCTTATGACCAAACCATTTATTTATTTATTTATTTATTTAGAATATTTATATACCGCTCCTCATTGAAAAAATTTCGGAGCGGTGTACAAGGTAAAATGAAAATACAAAACAGAATAAAACAGTTAAAACAAAATTTAAAAAGAAGCAAAACAACAACAACACAGAAATCCAAGGCTGCATGTTAAAGAAAGGCTTCTTGGAATAAAGATGTTTTCAGGAGGCGCCGAAAAGAGTACAAGGTTGGCGCCTGCCTGACCTCCAGAGGCAGGGAGTTCCACAGGAGGGGTGCCACCACGCTGAAGGCTCTTTCCCTGGTGGATTCCAATCGGAGGATGGATCTAGGTGGAACCACCAGGAGCAGGCCCTCGGATGACCTCAGTGACCGGGCAGGTTGGGAAGGGAGAAGGCGCTCTCTCAGGTATCCTGGTCCCAAGTTCTTTAGGGCTTTGTACACAAGTACAAGAACCTTCAACCTGGCCCAGTAGCAAATAGGCAGCCAGTGCAGTTCCCTCAGCAGAGGAGTTCCATGCTGGAAAGGGGCAGCTCCAGACAACAGCCGAGCTGCAGCATTCTGCACTAGCTCCAGCTTCCGGAGCAGCTTCAAGGGCAGCCCCACATAGAGCACGTTGCAGTAATCCAATCTTGAGGTTACCAATGCCTGTACCACCATGGCCGAGCTATCCCTGTCCAGGAGAGGCCGTAGTTGGCGAACCAACCGAAGATGGTAAAAGGAAGGAGGCCAACAGCAGGAAGCCTCATAGAACCCCAACTAATCCTGCATCTCACAACCATGAGGAAGTGCAGGAAGGAGGAACATTCACCAAATTGTGTGGGTGGCATTTGTGGGCTGTGTCCTTCCCTAGCATTTTACTCCTGGAAGGCTTGGGGAACACCCCAAACAGCGACGCAATGGCGCAACAGGTGCAATGGCTTCCACGACAGGCATTCTCACCAAGCGTCCATGCTTCAGTTATTGCCAGGAGTGTCATGGGAATTTTTGTAGCACAGGCGCTCATCACGATGTTGCCCATAACCATGCCCCCAAGAAGAAGTCCCAAATGCGGGCAGCTTTGCTGCTCCATATCAACAAACCCATTATAGCAGTTTTCATCTCTGCCAGGAGCAAGTCTTTTGTGAAACGAAGGGGCCTTCACTGCCCATTCAAGGCCTATGTCTTCCAAAACAGTTTACATGACAACAAGAAGTAATATATTTCATTTCATTTATTATGTTTTTATGCTGCCTCATAGCCGAAGCTCTCTGGTCAGTTTACAAGAATTGTTGCTGGGAAAATCCATCCCCACCCAGCTACTGTGAGAATGCAGCTCAGCTCAGAAGGAGCAGGGATTGCTGAGAGGGCTGGCTGGGGATGTCAGCACCCCTGCTAATAAAAAAGTCATAGAATCATTGAATAGCAGAGTTGGAAGGGGCCTACAAGGCCATCGAGTCCAACCCCCTGCTCAATGCAGGAATCCACCTTAAAGCATCCCTGACAGATGGTTGTCCAGCTGCCACTTGAATGCCTCTAGGGTGGGAGAGCCCACAACCTCACCAGGCAACTGATTCCATTGTCGTACTGCTCTAACAGTCAGGAAGTTTTTCCTGATGTCCAGCTGGAATCTGGCTTCCTGTAACTTGAGCCCATTATTCCGTGTCCTGCACTCTGGGATGATCGAGAAGAGATCCTAGCCCACCTCTGTGTAACAACCTTTTAAATATTTGAAGAGTGCTATCATGTCTCCCCTCAATCTTCTCTTGTGCAGGGATGCAGTCCC
The DNA here is from genome assembly GCF_023053635.1 of Elgaria multicarinata webbii. Lineage (NCBI taxonomy): Eukaryota > Metazoa > Chordata > Lepidosauria > Squamata > Anguidae > Elgaria > Elgaria multicarinata. The sequence continues at coordinate 18,973,467 of NC_086186.1, read as the reverse complement.
ATCCCTGCAAGCCATGACTCCACTAAACCACCAGTTACTGGGCTCCCATAAGTGTTTATTCACACTGTCCAATGCCTTCATTCATCCAGAGATTCCAGATTGCCCATTGGGGTCCCCTCTTCTTCCATTGGTGCTCAGACACATTTCACTTCCTTAGTGCTAGAGCGCCTGAGCGGTAGCATTTCTTCCACACGCATGGGGTGAAATAGTTGCGCAGATGTGAAATGTTCCAAGCACCAAGTCCAGAGTTTGGAGCTGGGCAAAGGGAGATAGAAGAGTCATCATTAATACACAATATTTGTGCTTTGGGGGGGGGGGGGAACAGACACAGCGTTTAAAGGGATTTGCATTAGAATGGCGTTGCCCAAACCTTTGAAAGGTTTGACAGTTTCCCAAGATCAAAATCAGAAATCATGCCCTGAATTTCACCATCTGTCACTGATCTAGAAGAGCCTCGTGTGGCGCAGAGCGGTAAAGCAGCAGTTTCTGCAGCTGAAACTGCAGCCTGAGTTCGATCCCAGCAGAAGCTGGTTTCAGGCAGCCGGCTTGGGTCGACTCAGCCTTCCATCCTCCCGAGGTCAGTAAAATGAGTACCCAGCTAGCTGGGGGAAAGGTAATAACGGCCGGGGAAAGGTAATAACGGCTGGGGAAGGCAACGGCAAACCACCCCGCTATGGCTATGAGGCCTGCCAAGAAAACGTCAGCCAAAGCTGGCATCCCTCCAAGAGTCAGTAATGACTCAGTGCTTGCACGAGAGGTTCCTTTCCTTTCCCCCCCACTGATCTAGGTACGTGTCCCAACTGAAGAGGGGCACTGGCCAGTGCAGCATCACATACAGAGAAGCAACAGGCACCTCCTTAGTTACATATCAGTTGGATTATTGCAATGCACTCTACATTAGGGGTGGGCTGAAGGTATACTACTGGACAACAACAACAACAATAATAATAATAATAATAATAATAATAATAATAATAATACTTTCTCTTAAAAAAAAGGAAAGAAAGACTCAACACATCTTGCAGTATTACTTAAGTGTGCCTTCATAGTCAAGCATCTTCAATTCACAGGAGTTTTGAATTCGAACCAAGCCGAAATTTCTCTCAGAAGAGGTTTTTTTTTTTTTTTTAAGGTAAGTTTTCGGGGAATTTGCTCCCCTGTCCCATCCCTGTGAAAAAAGAAAAGCATTTTTGCGGAATATTCACAATATTTTGTGGTGGGTGCCTTTCCTTCCCCACACTGCCCTGAGCAACAGTGGGTCAGGAGTGGCATTGTGGCGGGGATGTAAGATGGCCGCCTGGCTGTCAACAAGGAAGCATTGCTGAAGTTCAGTGGAAAACACCAACGGAGAGGAAAAAAACGGTGTGTCTGCTAATGACACCCCCACCCCCACAAAAAAGGCTGCAGAATTTCACTTCCAAGAGAATATTTGGCAGAAATCCACCCATCCACCCTGCCCCCACTTCCATGTCCATGCATGGGGTGTAGAATTTAAGGAGGTCAGTTCTGCATTTGTCTTGTAGCATTCAGACAATCTTTACTTGTCTCTGTCCCTGCATGCAATTCCGGAGTAACTGTTTTAGGAAACTAGGGCCCTTTCTACACCTAAGGGTTATCCCAGGAAAATGGAGGAATCGTCCCTGCCTGCTCCCGGGATCCCCTGTGTGGCATTTGGATGCACAGGAATGATCCTGGGAGAATCCCTGGATAAAGGGCTGGTGTAGACATGCCCTTTGAGTTCTGGTTGCCTCCCACCTCCCTAAAAGCCATTCCTGCAACCCTAAAGCAGAACCATCACCATCCAATCCCCCAATCTGTTATTAATACTCCACAGATCTAGGAGCTACTTTTTAAAGCTGTTTACTGGACGCTTGCCATCTCATTATCAGGAATGTTTATTGGAAGGCATCCGTCCAAGAACAAGCTTTGTGCATTAAACACCGAAGAGTTATGGAGGGTTATTGGAACACACAGCAGATAATTATAAACCCATAACAGCTCATGATCTCTCTGTTTAGCATCACTTTGTCACATTTGGGATTGGGGGTGGAGGCAGGGTAATGCCAAGCTTCCTTCTAGAGCAGCCTTCCCTGACCTGCTGCCCTCTAAACGATGTCAGACTACAATCCCCATCATTGTCAATTGCTCAGCCATTTTTTTTTTATCATTTTCGATACTGGTTTTTTGTGCTTTCATAGAATCATAGAATAGCAGAGTTGAAAGGGGCCTATAAGGCCATCAAGTCCAACCCCCTGCTCAATGCAGGAATCCACCCTAAAGCATAGAATCATCCCCAACTACTGAATTGAAAGTACTACTGTGAAATGAGTTCACCAATGAAGAGAAAAATAATAACTGGTTGAGACAGAAATGGAATATACCAACACCGCTGGAAGCGGATTAACTTCTTCATCAAGTGAGTTTGAATGGAAGTTTCTGTTTGCAACCTTATAGAATCATAGAATAGCAGAGTTGGAAGGGGCCTACAAGGCCATCTAGTCCAACCCCCTACTCAATGCAGGAATCCACCCTAAAGCATCCCTGACAGATGCTTGTCCAGCTGCCTCTTGAATGCCTCTAGTGTGGGAGAGCCCACAACCTCCCTAGGTAATTGGTTCCATTGTCATACTGCTCTAACAGTCAGGAAGTTTTTCCTTGGCAGATTAGTTTCCAGCCCAAGGCTGGTAAGGCCCCCTGGTTTTGGGATTTTGGACGGCAACAGTGGTAGCACTCCCACATTTTAAAACACAACTTCTCAGACTCCCTGTTCAGGCTACCAGGGCTCCTCTGGACTACCACTCCAATCAGCCCCAACTAGGCCAGCTGGCTGGCTGGCTTGACGTATGCTGGGAGCTGTAGGACATTTTTCTGCCATGCATAGGATTTCACCCTAAAAGAAGCATTATCTGTATTGCACCACCAGCAATTAGCCTGGTGGTGCAATATAGGTAATTCAGCAATCCCATGTTAATGAGATGTTGCTGTGCTCAACAGACAGTTCTTGTTTGAATAAGACGCAGCCTAAGATCCATTGATGTGACAGGCGGATGCCAAAACAGCAACCCACTATTTAGGCATTTGATGGAGGGGGCCACAGCAATGTCTCCAATTCCCAAATGGGCCCACAGGTACAAAAAGGCTAGGGAGCACTGCCCTTGGGCCCAGGAAGGATGTGGAATTCTAACGTAGAAAAGCCCCGTGAACATTGCAAAAAGGATGAGGGTAGTAGTAGTACTATACTACTATACGTACTATAAAGTAGTACGGCAGGGTTGTATACTTTCACCTTACCTATTCAACTTGTATGCAGAACGCATCATGCGACGTGCTGGGCTTGACGAATCCAAGGCTGGAGTTAAAATTGCAGGAAGAAACGTTAACAATCTCAGATATGCAGATGACACCACTTTGATGGCTGAAAGCGAGGAGGAGCTGAGGAGCCTTATGACAAAGGTGAAAGAAGAAAGTGCAAAAGCCGGGTTGCAGTTAAACCTCAAAAAAAAAAAAAAAAAAAAAAACCAAGATTATGGCAACCAGCTTGATTGATAACTGGCAAATAGAGGGAGAAAACGTGGAGGCAGTGACAGACTTTGTATTTCTGGGCGCAAAGATTACTGCAGACGCTGACTGCAGACAGGAAATCAGAAGACGTTTACTTCTTGGGAGGAGAGCAATGACAAATCTCGATAAAATAGTTAGGAGCAGAGACACCACACTGACAACAAAGGTCCGCATAGTTAAAGCAATGGTATTCCCCGTAGTAACCTATGGCTGCGAGAGCTGGACCATAAGGAAAGCTGAGCGAAGGAAGATAGATGCTTTTGAACTGTGGTGTTGGAGGAAAATTCTGAGAGTGCCTTGGACTGCAAGAAGATCAAACCAGTCCATACTCCAGGAAATAAAGCCAGACTGCTCACTTGAGGGAATGGTATTAAAGGCAAAACTGAAGTACTTTGGCCACATAATGAGAAGACACCCTGGAGAAGATGTTGATGCTAGGGAAAGTGGAAGGCAAAAGGAAGAGGGGCCGACCAAGGGCAAGATGTAGAGATGATATTCTGGAGGTGACAGACTTGACCTTGGGGGAGCTAGGGGTGGCAACGGGCCGACAGAAAGCTCTGGCATGGGCTGGTCCATGAAGTCACGAAGAGTCAGAAGCGACTGAATGAATGAACAACAACAAATTATTTATTTATTTATTTATTTATTTATTTATATAGCACCAACAATGTACTTGGTGCTGTACAAAATATACAAATAAAACAGCGATACCCTGCCTAGAGGCTTACAATCTAAAATCACATTAAAACATATGAAGGGGGGGGAAGGGGTTCACAAAGCAGAAATAAGAGAATAATCATAGTAATAAGAACAGTAAATCAAGCTAAAATACCCAAAGCTATTGAAAACAAATGAGTTTTCAAACGCGTTTTAAAATCTACAATGGAACTTGTTTTTTCTTTCAATTTATTTGTTTGATTTATAGCTCCTGAAGAAGGAGACATCTCCGAAACATGTAGAGCACAATAAATTTCTCTTCTCTTTTTTTCGAAAAAAATAAAACAGAAAAGAGCACAAATTTCTCTTCTCTTTTTTGGAGCATGGGAGTTTGCCTCCTCTTTGTTGCCACAGGACAGGAGGCATTGGCCAGGCAGAAATGGCTATTGCCTTGTTTTGAGGGTGAATCCTAAAATAGACTTGTCACTCATTCCCGTCCCAGAAGCAGGGGTGAAAGACTCCCGGTGGTCAGCAAACTGTCTTTTAGAGAAGTTCAGAGATTTCTCACTGCTAGTTCTCCCAAAGGGGTGTTAATGTTATTAAGCAAGCAACGCTGCCACCTGGTGTACAAAAAGGAAAAATGCCTCATGGTGGAACAGGCTTAGAAACTCTCCATTGTCAGTTCAAGGCTAATTCTAAGCTATGTGTAGAGCATTATAAGCGGAAACCTGATATCAGTGTAAAGGAAGACATGAAACAAGCCATGATGTTTGTTAATGCAGCTTGATGGGCTGTTGAATACCATTGTTGATTGTCAATCCATGTTCCTCACTGAGGTTTAGCCTGTTTCTGATTGGTTTTGGCACAATTTATTTATTACATTTCTATACCGCCCAATAGCTGGATCACAAAATTTTTTGTGAACCGCCCAATAGGTGGTTCACAAAAATTAAAACCATTCAAAGTCTAAAACAACAGTATAAAACCATAATATAAAATACAATATAAAAGCTCAACCAGATAAAAACAACAGCAATGCAAAATTACAAATTCAAAACACCAAGTTAAAATTCATTTATCGACTGTTAAATAAACTGCTGGGAGAATAAAAAGGTCTTCACCTGGCATCTAAAGGCAAGGATAAATGAATGTAGGTGCCAAGGATAAAGGATAAATGAATGTAGGTGCCAAGTGGAGCTCATTCCACAGCAGGGATGCCACAGCAAAGAAGGCCCTTCTCCTGGTAGCCACCTGCCTCATTTCCTTTGACAGGGGCTTGTGGAGAAGGAACCCTGAGGATGACCTTAGCAGGTACATTTATAAACCACATTGCAGCATACTCTTGTTTGTGACTGAAGCTGGTGTTTTCTACCAAAACGTTTCACATTTTAAAGTCTCTCTGTGTATATAGAATCATAGAATAGTAGAGTTGGAAGGGGCCTATAAGGCCATCGAGTCCAACCCCCTGCTCAATGCAGGAATCCACCTTAGAAGCATCCCTGACAGATGGTTGTCCAGCTGCCTCTTGAATGCCTCTAGTGTGGGAGAGCCCACAACCTCCCTAGGTAACTGGACCTATTGGTAAGGTGACCATATGAAAAGGAGGACAGGGCTCCCGTATCTTTAACAGTTGTGTTGAAAAGGAAATTTCAGCAGGAGTCATTTGTATATGTGGGGAACCTGGTGAAATTTTCTCTTCATCACACCAGTTAAAGCTGCAGGTGCCCTGCCCTCTTTTAAATCTGGTCACTCTAGTATAGCTCCTGCAGCTTTAATGGCTGTGAAGAAGAGAGAATTTCCCCAGGTTCTCCATATATACAAATGACACCTGCTGAAATTCCCTTTTCTATGCAACTGTTAAAGATACAGGAGCCCTGTCCTCCTTTTCATATGGTCACCCTACCTATTGGCGTACGGCTCTAACAGTCAGGAAGTTTTTCCTGATGTCCAGCTGGAATCTGGCTTCCTTTAACTTGAGCCCGTTATTCCGTGTCCTGCACTCTGGGAGGATCGAGAAGAGATCGTGGCCCTCCTCTATGTGACAACCTTTCAAATACTTGAAGAGTGCTATCACGTCTCCCCTCATTCTTCTCTTCTCCACTATATACATAGTGTGTGTATAATGAAATTGTGTTTAGCTAGTTGTTTTACATTTTGTACTTTTTTTAAAAAATAAACCACATTTGATTATAAAGTTGTATCATAATATTCTAGTCTTTGTAATATTTTCTTGTGAATTGTTGTGAACTGCCCAGAGAGCTTGGCTATTGCATAGTATGGAAATAAAATAAATAATATATTTAGAAACCTTTTAACCTTCTATAAATTTATATACTGGTGGTTCTTCATTTTGGAGCCCCCCCTTTTGTGTTTTTCAAGTGTGATTATTATTAACATAATATTTTTTAACATGCAGCCTTGGATTACTGTTATTGCTTCTTTTAAATTTTGTTTTAACTGTTTTATTCTGTTTTTTTTTTTCATTTTGCCTTGTACACCGCTCCAAAATTTTTCAATGGGGAGTGCTATATAAATATTCTAAATAAATAAATTATTATTTCAGCTTTTCTTGCCTAAAATGCATTATTAAGATATTTCTAGACTACCAGTACTACTGCATGCGAGTAACAGTACTCCTCCCTTTCTGCTCCTATTACCCACGTTGTTGGAGCAATCCCCTCCTGCCATTCCTCTCTTTAAATTTTAAATTCAAATTAACTCCTCCCACCGCCCAATCAGCGCCTCGCGTTCCAGACTTCTTGACCAATGGAGGTAAAGCAAGAAGCCGACCGCCACGGGGTGGAGAAGAAGTACCAAAGATATAAGAAAGGGTAGAACGACCCATAGACCAGTTACTGCGAGGAAAAAGTAAAACAAAACCAAAAATATCCTTAGGGTCACAGAGAGAAAAATAAAATTCCAGTGCCATCCTGAGGCCCATTGAGTTCAATGGAACTTGAGTAAGGCCCATTGAGTTCAATGGAACTTACTCCCACTTAAGTGGGAATAGGCTTGCAGTCCTCTACATTTCCCTTAGCAGCACTTCCGGTATAAAGTTGAACTGCTTCTCTACTCCCTTGGAAAGGAGAGAAGACTGTTCCACCACAGAGCTACTAAGGCAGCCTTTCTCAACCTGGGGCGCTCCAGATGTGTTGGACTACAACTCTGGCTGGGGCATTCTGGGAGATGCAGTCCAACACATCTGGAGCGCCCCAGGTTGAGAAAGGCTGTACTAAGGGGTAGAGCGACGTCCATGCTGCTCCCGTGAGAGAACTAAGAACGCATGCTGGTTTTAAACCCGGAAGTTTGGTCTGCACGTCATCTCACAACTTTTCCTATCTCTTTGGTAAGTTAAGAGACCGCCAGGGGGGGGAAATACCCCGCTCTTCCGCTGCGAAAAGCGCCTGCGTCGGAAGCGGCGGCCAATCAGAAGAGCCTGAGCGCAGGAGTGGGAGGGGCCGGAATGACAAGGAGCTCGCGAGAACGGGGCGGAGCCTGAGAAGCGACCCGGGCCAATGGGAAGAGAGGCAGCGGGGCAGCCCTAAGCCAATGGGAGAGCGGCGAGTTGAGCGCGCCAGCAGTTGGATGGAAGGCTCCGGTGGGGAGGATAATGGCGGTGGCGGCTTGAGCGAGGCCCGTGAAGGAGGGGCCGGGGCGACGGTTGGCCTGCTTTCAGCCCGAGCCTGTGGGGTGACTGTCCCGGGGGCTCAGGGCAGCTGGTGGGCAGGAGAAGAGCCCCTTTTAACCGTTAATGAGGGCAGTTGTTAAGAGCCCCCCTTTATTATTAGGTTCTTAAGAGCCCCCTCTAGACTCGAAAGGGGGGGGCAGGAGGAAAAGGGGGAAGTGAGCGGGGAGCAGGGGGCAATTATCAGGGAGAAAAGGGGGAGCAGGGGGGCAATTATCAGGGAGAAAAGAGGGAGCAGGGGGCAATTATCAGGGGGAAAAGGGGGAGCAGGGGGGCAATTATCAGGGAGAAAAGGGGGAGCAGGGGGGCAATTATCAGGGAGAAAAGGGGAGCAGGGGGCAATTATCAGGGAGAAAGGGGGGAGCAGGGGGCAATTATCAGGGAGAAAAGGGGGAGCAGGGGTGCAGTTGCCAGGGAGAAAAGGGGGAGCAGGGGGTTCAGTTATCAGGGAGAAAAGGGGGAGCAGGGGTGCAGTTACCAGGGAGAAAAGGGGAGTTCTGAATGTGGGGGGGGGACAGTTGCTTTGGTAACAGTAGTAGGCCGTGTCCCTCACTTGCAAGAGGGGAGATTGATAGGTAGGGAAGTGGGATTTAATTGTTGTGTAGTGAGGCCTTCCTTAGAGTCAGGTGTATTGGGGCGGGTGGTGGTAGTGAGTGCACCCTGTTTTTGCATTCTGGAAAGATAAAAATATTTGTTGCCTTGGAGCCCCAATTCTAAAACTGTTTGTTTGGAAGTAAGTTCCCAATTATTTCAAGGGGACTCCCCCACCCCTTCGTAATTATGTTTAGGGTTGTTTTTTGGGTGCTAAGGTAAGGGACCTGAGCGGTATTCCTCCTCAAGCCACTTGCTGGTTACCGTGTGCTCTGTAGTGTGTATCTTTCCGCACGTACACACATCTGGATGCCCGGAGTATAAGCAGCTGGGATTACAAAACAGGAGCTGTGACGTCATGACCTGCTCCCACAATGTGGTTTTCTTGTTGGACACTGCCAGCTCCATGCAGAAGATTCATCTTCATCTGGGCACCTTGAGGATCTTAAACTACTTGGGCTGCAGGTTTGGCCTGGCTAAGGTCCGGTGGGGCTTCAAGTTCTTTGACTCATTAGGTATCCAGGGTAGAACTTCACGAGTGGATAATTTCCGTGAGCTCGGGTCCCGCAGCTGGGACGAGTTTGAGGAAGAGCTGGAGGCCAGATTCGGAAGCCAATGCTGCAGCCCGCACTTACCTGGGCCGACATCTCGAGCTGCCCTCACTTGTAATATTCTGAAAGAAACTTTACTCGACTATCAGTGGGATCGGCCTGAAATAGCTTCTCCAGCCAAACCAGTATTGAGAAGCCAGAAAAACAAGTTAATTGTGACCCTGGAAAAGCCTCCATCGACTTCCACTCCAGAGGGCTTTGTGAATGCCATTTTTCTCTTCTCTCCCTGCCCTCATTCCCAGAGGGAGCTGCTGCAGTTTCTTTCTGGAAATCCTGCTCATTTGTCTGATGAACTGCCTGCTTTGCATGACCTGGCAGAAAAATTTGTCCATAAAGGAATCCAGGAAATGATGACTAACCAGAAAATCACCCTGTATTGGGTGGACACCACAGAACAGTTCAAGGTAAGAATCTCAAAACTTTGGTCTGCCATCATGTACGTCATGTTAATCACGTTTGTATTCCATCCTCCAGTAAGCATTTTTATTTATTTATTATTATTTATTCAATTTATACCCCACATATTTACAAAATACCCTAGGCAGCATACAAAGTTATGTTGGAGTTACTCCTGTATCTTCACAACAACTCTGTGAGGTAAGTTAGGCTGAGAGAGAATGGAGGTGCCATAGTCATTTTCTGAGATGTCTGATTCATTGATTATTTGGATTTAGATTTTCCTGGTCAGATTCCAACCTTGTCCACTATACAGTGCTGTATGGTTTTCACAATTACCAGCACCAGGATTATTAGGGTGTGTCGGTGTTGGTGGCCATTACAGCATCCTGTGCATTATGATGTTTGCCCAATTACTGTGCATTCAGAGAGCTCATTCATTTCAATAGCAAGGCAGTTCTGCCTGCCTGCGCAACGAACTACTCCGTCTGTGGTAGTGAACAGAGAAGACTGCACTTGCAAAAAAATGTTGGAAGTCCCTGTGTCTTCAACAGTTTGCTGAGTTAGGACATGGATTTAGGGGAGGGATCTTGGGTGCATTCAGCACACACAATCTCTGTAATCCTGGGTTTCTCAAATGTTGCCATTGAAAGATATAATTGTGCTGTGGCTGCACTTGTGGCCACAATGCATGTTCTGAGTTCTTATCTGTGGCCTCAAGTAAAGACCAGTGTGTTGATTGCTATTGTAAGCCATGCAGAGCATATGTCGCACCCTAGTAGCTGCATACTAGATCATGTGAAGTTTTCCGTTGTCTTCAAGAGCTGCCCTGCATAGAGTGTGTTACACAGTTCAACCAGGAAATGACATGTGCATGAACAAGACTAAGTCTGGCTGTTCTGAGTAAGAACACTCCCAGCGTGCCAAATGAAGTTGGTAAAGGCATTATTGTCTACCACTGCTACTTGAGTATCCAGGAGGAATACTGGATCCAGAAGAAACTCTAACCTGTGGAATTGCTGCTCCAGAAAGAGGGTAACCCTTTTCAGAACAGACTGTAGCACGCAGATTGACAGTTCACCCTGCAAACAGTATTTCCTACCTCAAGCTGCGTGCCAGGAGCACAGGAATGATGTGGACTTGCTTTCCATGCAAGGAGACAGTTGTAGACATTGCCTACCAGTCATTTCTACTGAATCAGATTGTTGGGTTGGGTGACAACCCTACTGAAAAATTAAGTATGTTTCTTTTTCAGAATGTCCTTGGCTGTCTTGCGTAGAAAGTATCATAAATGTTGATTTTGTTTGTTTGAACTGGAAATGTTGCCTTGAGACAGTAGTTCCATTTATTTTTCAGCTTTGTAAAGAAGTCTTACCATTCCATAAACATTTCCTTTAGTCTGCCTGTACCTAGACTTTAGTCGTTATGTGGCAAAGAGAGCCAAGAAGAAAAATTGAGAGCTAGTGTGTTGTAAACCTTCCCTCCCTGGTCACCTAGAGCTGATACATAGTCACACATGGAACTGGGGAAGTTACTTTTTACAAGCCTGTTAATATGTATGTATTGGTTCTTTGCTAAAGAACACCGGAGGCAACATATATTATATAATTATTAATTTTCCATTGTGCAGTACACTGTATTGAACAGAATTGAGAATTGTTTTCATGTGTACGAAGTTATATTTAATAGCAAATAGCATAATTGGAGTTGCTCAGGCTATAATACTCCCTTTTATTGTACAGGTTCCCTCATGTTGTAGACACAATGCATTGTGCTCTTAACCTTTATTTTGGTCATCTTATTGATATCACTGACTTGACGCTTTCTTTTGTCTTCTTTCAGCTTTTTGAATCCCCAGATCATGTTGGCTACTGGACGTTGTTTGAAATGATGCGCCTCCTGGGAGGCACCATTTTGCCATCTGAGACTTTAATTCAGTGTTTGAATCACTACAGAACAGGGGCCACCCCTGCTTTTCCTGTGGAGTTCAGGTCCTCAGAGCCATCATTCACACCATGGACTACAACCTTGCCATTTGATTCAACTTTGAACTGCTTGCTTTCCTTGCCTTCTGCATTACAAGCGTCCTTCCCTCATCAAGAGGGAGTATTGTTCCTCCGGACTGATGGTAATAAAAGTAATATATCATTATAGCCAGTAAGGAATTATTCCCCCATCTGTATGTGCAGTCTAGCTGCACATGAAAAGGAGGCTAAGTTTTGTTAAATACTTTCAAACTGATGAATGAAACGATTTGTAAAAAATTCGAAACTTAATGAAATTTAAATTTCAAAGTAGTGTTATTTACTGCATTTGCATAGACCATCCAATAACATGTGTTTTCTGGGGCAATAAGAGATTTTAAAAATGCAAAATTAAAATAGAATGTGTTAGATCCAGATCTGGTTATGTTTAGAGTAGACTCCGGCTGAATTTTGTAGTCTGTATGCTGGTCGAAGTTCGCCTGTTAGTAAAGTTCACCTTTTTAACTAGCCTGGACCTGCAGTTTACAGATTTGCCATTAAATTCAGAATTAATCTCAAGTGTCTGAGCATGCACAGGGTTTGGGTAACATGCTGTGGCTCTACAAGCCATGGCTCCTGTGGACACCAGATTGCATATGCACTCCCCACTCAGGGGTTGTTGGGTCATGCGAACCTGGAGAGTGTGGTTTATGTGAAGGTTAAACAACTCTCACATAACCCATGTTGTGTTTTGCCTAGAGCCCTCCGTGTTGGAGCCAGCCCCATTTTCAGGTACCCGGTCTCAAGTCTAATAGAAAATAATAATAGTAATAATAATAATAAATTTATTTCTTACCCGCCTCTCCATTTTGATTGGGGCGGGGAACAACAGTAAGTATACTGTTGTTTTTATGTTTTTGATGTTTTTAAATTTTGTATACTTTTTAATGTTTACTGCTTTAACTTTTGTGAACCACCCAGAGAGCTTCGGCTGTGGGGCGGTATATAAATGTAATAAATCAATAAAATACATAAAATACTGATTTAAAACATAGTATACATTGTTAAAACGTCCTAAAAAACATACTAAAAGCAACTCTAAAACCCGTACTCTGAAACTTGGCTTTCTTAAGTTTTTAACATAGATGTGAGATAGTTAATATTTTATGTAAATATGTAACATTACTTTCCACATCTTTCTTACGTGGGAGATAGCAAATGTAAACCCCTCAGGAGATGGTAATGTCAGACTAATGTAAATTTACTTGGGACAGATAAGAAGCTATTCCCACATATGAGGATGACTTTATGAGGCTGGGGAGCATTAAAGCATGACTTTACAAGGCTGTGAGTAAATAAACAAAGTACAAAGCTCTTGATCTTTCCATGGCCATTGAGTCCCCAGTTTGCTAATCCATGATTATGTTCTGCTTTAGTCACCTGTTTGTTCTTCTTTGTAAAAGTTTATCTTATACTTCAGCATTGGTGCTTTTGCCTTGAACAGGAGTAGAAGAAGCCCGGAGCTGTGCTGTGATCTTGGAGCCTCTCACCATGAGCCAGAAGTGCTTCAAAAGTCTAGTCAATATTTCTCTTAAAGGCACCGTGACAGATTGGAACTCAGTGCATGGCGGGAGCTTTCGCACAGAGAGCTGGGTACTGCGGAGTAAACCACCAGGGCCATTGGGTCAAGATACAACTTCGTTTAAACAGTTTGCGAAATGCATCTTGGCCCAAGGATTACATATGGTATGTGTCCCTTGTTGTGCTAAATAACCTCTCTCATCTAATTATACAGAGCTAAGAAGATTTCAGTATTTATAACCCACCCTTTTAGGGAGTTCAGTAATACAGGATTGTGTTCCCAGGGGATCTCCCTCCCTAGCCAAACTTTGGCTTTAAGCATGGAGCTACGTCGTACGCTTTCGCACCATGATCTCATCCACCTTATTGCTGAGCATTCTGCTCATCTCTCATAAGTACTCTTCTGTGTTTTCTGGTCTACAAATATTGAGAAAGTAAGAGTTCTTGCCTGAGTTCTTGAGTAAGAAGTAAAATCCTTTAGGGAACTTCACATTTCACTTTTCTATTGGGGCTGCGGTGTTTAGTCACTTTAATTGGTTTCAACGCCTTTTTGATGATTTAAACGTACCTGATCGAGGGCAGCATTTTTTAAAAGTTAACTTTTAAAACTTACTAAATTGTAGCTATCAGGATTAGACAAATTCATGGAGAATAAGACTATCAACGGCTACTGGTCTTGCTGGCTATATGCTCCCTGCAGTATCAGAGTCAGTATGCCTATGTATGCCACTTGCTGGGGAACATGAGCGGGAGAGTGCTATTACACTCATGTCCTACCTGTGGGTGTCCCACAGACAGCTGGAATGCTGGACTAGAGGGACCCATGGTCTGATCCAGTTTGGCTCTTCTTATGTTCGTCTTAGAGGAGGCATTCCCCCTTCCCTCTTGAGAGAGAATGCCTCTCCTTATGATGTTGCCTGCTGTGACATATACACGGTTGTTTTTAGTTTTAAGTATCCCTTTATTATCAGAACTATTGTTCCATTTACATGCAAATTTAGCCTGTTAATCAACACTCATACAATGAACCACCTAAGAATTCCTTAAGTCAGGTGACAGCCCTGTTTTCTGCTAATCTAAAGAAATGCCTTTCAGAAAATGAAAGGAAACATTGGTTGCAATGCCATGCACACTCCCAATTAAGCCCCGTTGTACCCAGTGGGACTTATTTCACAGAATCATAGAATAGTAAAGTTGGAAGGGGCCTTATAAGGCCATCGAGTCCAACCCCAAGTTTGAGTGAACAAGCAGATGATTTGGCGGATAGCAGAATAAAATAAAATAAAAAATAAAGTATAACTGTCCTTCTTGAGCCCAGTAATACTTGACATCTATCACCAGTAAACTTCAGCAATAGCAGAACTCCATGGATCAAAGCAAAATGCATGTCTTATTGGGGTGCACTAAAAGAACCTGTTAATAACCTTGTATTACAACAAGAGAGAGAGCCTTTTCTGTGGTGACCCCCAGTTGTGAAACAATCTCCTTGACAAGGCCCACCTGGCGCCGACATCGTTACCTTTTCGGCGCCAGGCCTGTGTTTGTTTTTGTATGTTTCTGTGGTTTAAAATTGTATGTTTTGTGATTTAAAAATTTTGTATATTGTTTTTAAGTGTTTTTATCCTATGTAAACCGCCCAGAGAGCCTCGGCTATGGGGCGGTATACAGATGTAATAAATAATAATAATAATGATGTAATAAATAATAATACTACAATTGATTCTGAACTGCGTAGTCTTTTACAATTAAGGAATATTTAGACTGCAATCCTATGCAGATGCTAGACCAAGCAAATCCCATTAGGTCAGTTGGACAGGCTTTTGAGTTAATGTGCACCGGACTTTCCTGATGTCTCTCTGAGCTTCTAAATTTCCCTGAGCAAGTGGTGTTAACTTCTCTGAAGCAGGGTTGTCCTACCTATCTAATCCGCTGCTCTTTTTCTTTTGGACAGGTTGCTGAAGTGACTCCACCTGGAGCCTGTTCTCCCCATACTGGCATTATCTCTCCCATCTCGGACACCGCTGCACTTCTTTCTTTCCTCTTTGCTGACAGAACCTCTGAAATTGAGAGAGCCCTCTTTCAAACAGCTGTAGAAAGGGACCTTTCCAAAGATGAAGACTTCAATCTCCCAGAAATTGTGAGCAGTGTGCTAAACCAAGTTGTTGGTGACTCGGAAGGTGATCTCGCAAGTCCTGGTAAATATTTTTGCTTGTTTGTTCAAAATGGTGGTTTTCGAGCTACTTCAGGGAACCCCTTTCACATTGTTTCATCTATTGAGAAACTCTTCTGTATTGCAAAGGATTTCCAGAGACATACAGATAGGATGACCTCTACTAAAGCTTGGTTAAATCCTTCAGCTATGGGTGGTTGGAAGTTACAGGAATAGGCCAAATCCTTGTCCTTGTGGTTTAAAATGGGTGGATGATTTCGTGTACATATTGTTCTTTGTATAATGTGCAAAGAGCAATATTTGGATCAGATTTTAGAGAGATACATGAGGAGGTCTGTCCATGGGCTCCATTTCTTGGTTCCACAATTCAAGAAGGATGCAGACAAGCTGGAGCGTGTTCAGAGGAGGGCAACCAGGATGATCAGAGGTCTGGAAACAAAGCCCTATGAGGAGAGACTGAAAGAACTGGGCATGTTTATCCTAGAGAAGAGAAGATTGAGGGGAGACATGATAGCACTCTTCAAATACTTGAAAGGTTGTCACACAGGAGGGCCAGAATCTCTTCTCGGTCAACCCAGAGTGCAGGACACAGAATAACGGGCTCAAGTTACAGGAAGCCAGATTCCAGATGGACATCAGGAAAAACTTCCTGACTGTTAGAGCAGTGCGACAATGGAACCAGTTACCTAGGGAGGTTGTGGGCTCTCCCACACAACCGTTCAAGAGGCAACTGGACAACCATCTATCAGGTATGCTTTAGGATAGATTTCTGCATTGAGCAGGGGGTTGGACTTGATGGCCTTGTAGGCCCCTTCCAACTCTACTGTTCTATAATTCTATGGAACTGCAATCTAAATGCAAAGACTACATGTTTTCTAGCTACAGTAATTGATGCTTGGGAAACTTTCTTAAAAAATAATGATTTACCTAGTCCGGGATTTTCAGAACATGAGTGAATGTATACAACTTCATACAGGTTTGTGTAATTTTACCTATTTCAGCTAGCAAGCCAGAATTCGAAGTTCATTCTATATGATTTGGTTTTGAGCTAATTTTATGTATGTATGTTTCATTTCATTTCTTATATTTTCTATACTGCCTCTTAGCCAAAACTCTCTGGGCAGTTCACAAAAATCGCACCTTCCTTGGCTTTAGGCATGTTATCTCTGTATTGATTCGTAGTATCTTTTGTTAAATGTTCTGTGATGGTCTGATGATTATATACAGATAAACAATTCTGAATCAAAGGGATACTGTCCAACACTGCTGGACCTCCCTGTTGCTATGCTTGAATTGAGAATGTGACCTAAAGCATACTCAACACTCCCTAAAGCTTCAGTTGCTGGAGAAAATTGGTAAAAAAGTGAGGGAGCCATCGTTTAAGAAGGCTTGTCTGCCGTTGCTGATCTTCTCATTAGGAAACCCTTCATAAGTTTCCAAGGAATCCCAGGTTTCTCTTGAACACAGCTTTAAAAACATTGGTGCCCTGCCTTTCAAACCTACAGCAGCTTCAAGAGGCAAAATGTATCTAATGTTTCTGATGCCTAGATCTGAACGTTTGTTTTGCTCTAAGCAGTAATTTTGCCACAGGCACGGCCATATTGCCTGACGGTATAATACTTATTTATTTATATATTTATTACGTTTTTATACCGCCTAATAGCCGAAGCTCTCTGGGCAGTTCACAAAAATTAAAACCATCATAAAACAACCAACAGGTTAAAAGCACAAATACAAAATACAGTATAAAAAGCACAACCAGGATAAAACCACGCCGCAAAATTGATATAAGGTTAAAATACAGAGTTAAAACAGTAAAATTTAAATTTAAGTTAAAATTAAATGTTAAAATACTGAGTGAATAAAAAGGTCTTCAGCTGGCGACGAAAGGAGTACAGTGTAGGCGCCAGGTGGGCCTCTCTGGGGAGCTGATTCCACAACCGGTGTGCCACAGTGGAGAAAGCCCTCCTTCTAGTAGCCACCTGCCTCACTTCCTTTGGCAGGGGCTCACGGAGAAAGGCCCCTGTAGATGATCTTAAGGTCCGGGCAGGTACATATGGGAGGAGGCGTTCCTTTGCACACTGGAAGTAAAATCTATTAAACTCGGTAGGATGTACTTATAAATAAATATCTGTGAGATTGGAGGCAGCTTCCTTAACTATTGGGACAAGTAAACCCACTGATCATTGTTCGGTATTTCTTTTGTTGTTGTTGTTGTTCTGTCTGTTCATGTCCAGGAGAGACTTTATTTCCAGAGTGGGCACAGCAGGAGCTGTCCCGCACGCACCACTGGAGTCCTGCAGTGGTTGAAGGCTGGTACCCTTTTTCAAATCTCAGTGGAGCTAGTTCCCACCTGATGGAATCATTCAGGTAATTATTATTATTTTCTTGACCTTCAAAGGCAATCTGATTAAGAGAAGGGCAGATCTAGGAACTCCTCAGGCAAAGCTTTGGAGCCAAAAGGCCTGGAATGGCTCCGAAGTGTTTCGCAGGTGCCACCTCTGGGCTAAATAATGCAGGGAAGGGGGATTCCAACTAGTAGCCAGATGTGCAGGTTGCCACAAGCTCTTGTCTGCAGTGGAGAGGAGCAGTGTTTTGCCTTTGTCAATCAATCTTTTGACGGGAACCTTTCTCCATACAGATTGCTGGAGGCGGCTTCTGCTCCTGAGGAAGAGGAAGCTTCAAAGCCCGAAGTGGAACTGACGCACTGCCTATCTGAGTTCTACCAAAGGAAAGCCTCTGACCTCTCCACTACATCTCATCAGCGAGATCACAGAAAGCGACGTATGCATGCACTATATGACCATTTGCCCTTCTGGGGCCCCAGTGGCAAAAAGGGGCAGGGTGGAAATAGCAAGCATGCCAGTATATTTTAGCTTAAAGCTCTGACTGCCATTGACTAAGCTTTAGGGGAGATATTTCAACCTTTTTCAGTGTGTGTGTCTTGGGGGGGGGGGACCCTGCCACGACACAGGCTCTGAACACCAGACCTCACATCTGCCACCACTTCTTATGGGGCGACACAGGCTCTGAACACCAGACCCGGCCGAGGCTACTCCCTGCTCAAGCCAAGCACCACCACTTGATACGCCTGAGGCAAGGGATAAAGCCCACCTTCCTCCAAACTATGTAGAGAAAGGGGTTTAAAACGGAGAATGGATTTTAATATATATAATAATGCGCTGTGAGTTACATCTGCTTAGGTGAATGATTGTCAGAGTGGGTGCTGAATGTGTAAACTTAAGATGATAAACGCCAAACAGACACGTGGGATTTTTGTGGTAGTTTTAAAACAAACAATCAAAATTTATTTTTAAAAGTTCATAAGCTTTGTTTCAAATAACAACATTTAAAAACCTTTTTGAAACCTTCCATACAATCCTGTCACTCTCACATTCGCGCTTTCCTTTTTCTCACACAATCACTCTTGAACTTTCTTTATTATCAGTATTGATTAATATACTTCCACTACGTGCACACCACACCCTAAAGACACCACTCACTACACTGACCCTCAAATTTCCCAGAACTTAAGTACCATAAACACAGAGAGCACTACAGACTCTACGAGTCCCTAACAAGTCTCCCTGAAAAGCTTTCCTGGAAAGTTTTCTCAATCCCCTCCGTCCTTCCCTTATATATCACTCCTCCCCCTCCCGACATTCTAACTCCGCCCACTCAGGCCAACATTCTAAAAACCACAGACTTACAAACTGCAGACATACATTTGGAATTGACTTGTGGGGTGTAACGCCACAGACCCAGCAGAAAAGCCAGGAAACCACTAAACGATTTGGAGTAAATGGGGATGGGGGCCTGAGATAGGGGGCATGACCATCCGGGAAAACCTGGAAGGGCAGTTTGGAACCCCAGGCAGGCAGGATTTGGCCCACGGGCCGGAGCTCCAACACCCTTGGTCTATTGGATGGTGGTCCTCGGCAATGCTGTCTGACTCCAGTAACGGTTATGTTGGTTTTTTTTTTTTTTTAATTTGGGCAGGTGGAGTTCCCCGGACCCCTGTAAGGCAGAAAATGAAGACCATGCCTCGTTCCCTTCAAATGCTGAATGCTGCAAGGCTGAATGTAAAGGCTCAAAAATCCCAGCCAGATGGCGAGCCATCGGTCAGCGAGAAGGTTCCCCAACGGCTGTTATCGAGAAGATTGGATGATAAAATGGAAGAAAGGGGGAAAACAATGAGAACCAAGATGGGTGAGGGCAGGATGAGGTCATCTGACCTTCGTATGTTTGGAGGGTGCAGGAGAAAGAGACTTTGTAGGAAAAGTAATGGGGATATCTGAAGATAAAGAGGGAGGTCGAGCGTTTTAGAATATGCTAGATATAAGGGAGAATGGCCAGTGATGAGTTAGGAAGCGGAAGGCACTGTTCTAAATGAGGTAGTAGAACCGTAGGATTTTTCCCCCCTGTAACATTGGTATTTCTTTTTACTGCTCTCATGCTGGAAAAGTTGTCTACTTTTTTTTTTTTTTTTAAAAAAGAGCTACGTATTACAAAATAAGCTATTGCTGTTTAGTACTGTTGTTTGAGGTCTGGATTGCATGAAGTGTTAATGCCAAATCCTTGCTTTCGGTCAGTTATCTCTGTGTGTGTGTTTTACAGGCTTCAGAACTGAAGAGGAGGTGCTCTCCTATATAACTACAAACTACCAGAAGGCTGTGATGGATGGGGAAAATGTGTCCGCATGTGCCCAGGATATGGTGATGGCTGTTCATACATTTCAGAAATCCAATGAGGTAAGGCGCATATAGGTACCTCTGTCTTTGTTAGAGCTTTTCCGCTGGTATTTTAAGATTCAGGTACTTAAACGTGAGGCAACTTCCTGTCTCGACCGTTTAAAACGGGGCAGCTGTTTGTGGCCTTCCAGATGTTTTTGCCTGCAATTTCCATCATTCCTCAATGTTGCACTGCTGGGAATTGTGGCCCTCCAGATTTTATTTATTATTTATTTATTTATTTATCATACTTATACCCCGCTCCTCAGCCAAAAAAGGCTCTCAGATGCTTCAGCCTACTCATTTCCCGTTCCTCGTTTAATGAGTACTGGAATGGAAACTAAAGAAAAAATGCTTGTCAGCTTAAAAGTGTCTGAAGAACTCATCTGTGTGACCAAGTGGTCACTGGTGGTCAAAGAGCAGCCCCAGTGAAATCTTCCTTTATTTATTTATTTATTTATTACATTTCTATATCGCCCAATAGCCGGAGCTCTCTGGGCGGTTCACAAAAATTAAAAACATTCAAAGTATAAAACAACAGTATAAAACCATAATATAAAATACAATATAAAAGCTATTACTGGTTGGGGTGTGTGTGTGTGCAAAAGGCCCAATTTTGGGTGGTCACCATGAAGCCCTCTCAAAAAGCAGCGCTTACGCCTGGGAAGAATATTGGCTTCAGTTGTGAAATGTGAACCATTTATCTCTCTGGGCAAAGAGCTTGGGAAGGATTCCACTGATTTTTACTACTTATTTATTTATTTGCCCCGTTCGCATTTCTTTCGTGCCCCCTTGAAATTGTCAAAATGAAGAACCACTTCTTGCAGAGCCCACAAGGTTTCACAAAGCGAGTGAGCCTATTTTGCCTCTGTCCTAGAATATAATACAGAGGAATACTGTACATTGTGGGAATTGTAACTGCACCTCATGCATAGTAGCAGTATACTGGTGTGTGTTATATTTCTAGTGGGAATCATTGTGTTTTGTTAAGGACCAAATTGGATTATACATTAAATATGTGTTTTATAGCAATTATGTTTAATTATAATAATAACAACAACAGTTTTGTGCATGCAGAGTGCATGCACAAAATCTTGATTTGCAACTGGGGAGTCTCTCAAGCCAGACTCCGATTCACATTATTTTCTTTTCAGAGGCAAAAATGAACTTTCAATAAGATTGATTGGGCCTATATGGTAAGCTGTCGATTGCAGCTTTCCCTAACCTGGTGCCTTCCAGATGTTTTGGACTTCAGCTCCCATCAGCATGGCCAGTGGACACACATGCTGGGAGTTCAAAACATCTGGAGGGCACCAGGTTGGGGAAGGCAGGTCTACAGGACTTGACTATGGCATACTCACATCACATTTGTGAAAGGCACGTAGCACAGTTGGCATTTAAAAGATCTTAAGACTATGCACACTTGAGTAAGTCTCATTGAACTCAGTGGAGGTTACTTCCGAGTAGGCATGTATAGGATTGCACTGTAAATGGTAAAGATTTAAGTTTAGTTTTCCCTGCCTGGGAAATCACTAATATGCAGAGAACTTTCTCTGTGTCTTTCATGTCAAACATTTGCTACTTAACTGTTCCAGAGAAAGAGAGAGCAAAATCTCTTCTGGCTTAACACAAGTGCTGCTTAAAATCTTCTTGGCATCAGTCATTCTAAGAAATATTTGCTTTTGCAGTTGGACAGTACAACTGTGTGAGCCAATATTTCAGTGGATACTTCTGGAGTTGCTGCGTGCGTGTTTGTGACATCCGTTCTAATTCTGTGTCCACAGGCAGCCTGTATGGATACAATCCGAAGCAGTCTTCTGAAGACCAGCAAATCTCTCCGGCAACAGTTTGGCAATGATCCCGATAAGGAACTTAAAGTCAAAGAGTATGAGGCACCATATAATATTTTCAAAAAGAGTTTGTTTGGATAGTTGTGGAATACACTGCTGTAGTGCTACGGTTGTTTTATGGAATTCCTTTCTGCGATAGAGGAGAAATGTGCTAGATAATCTTTTCCTACAAAATAGCCCTTCGTCATTCTTGTCTTACTTTCAAGGTGGATAGTTCTGCTTATGTAGTGATGCAGGCCAGCTCAATGTGCCTAATGTGTAAATAACTTTCCAAAGTGAACTTTATTTTACAATATTTGTATACCGCTTTTCAAATGTAATGATTCACAATCATCGCAGGCAGATAATATTGTCCTGATCCAAAATACCAATTGTTGTCAGTGGTATCATTCAGCGGTATCATGTGGCATCTGGTCTGCTCCCCAAAAAGAAAGGTTCTTATATCCACTAAATATGGTGGAAGTGTTTTACAGAGGCCTCTCCCTGGGTGTTGCTGCTGCTCTGAGCAGGTTATATAAAATTAGCACTTCTCTCCCGCCCACCCTTTTTCTGTATTCACAGGTGCCAGCTTCAAGTGTACTTACGCCTGGAAATGTGCTTGCAGTGCCCTTCTTTCCAAAGCAACGCAGATGAAATGGAACAGCTTGTGGAAGAGGTAGGTCAATAACCCTGGATTCTGGGTTCCAGAAGCAGGAAGCAGAATTCTAATAGAGAGAAGTGATGGCCTTCGCATCTCTTTTTTTTCCGTATAAATTTTTATTCTTTCAAAACACAACCAACTTACAAACACACAATACAAAAGGGGGGAAAAACATATAGAAAGATAAAAAAAAAACCACAACACATAAAAAACATACAAATTTAAGATGGACTTCCAATTTTCTCCACATCAAAAATAAGTGACCGTATCTTCTCTTACTCCATAATTACAAAAATCAAAATTCCCTTCTTTTATCTTAAAGTTTTCTCAATCGTTGAATCCACAGATGAACAAATCATTTTTTCTAGTCCCTGCAAAAAGTCTATAAGAGGTTTCCATTCAGTTAAAAACATAGATGTTGATTTTTCTCTATTTATTGACGTAAGTTTTGCCATCTCCATTAGCCATTCATCCGTTAAAGGATCCTTTCCATTTTTGTGCATATAATAATCTCGCTGCCGTTATCATATATAAGAATAGAGTCCCATAGTTCCTTTTCATCTGATCGTCCATTAAGCCCAAAAGGAAATATTACGGCTTCAGTTGTATATTGGTCTTTAATATCTTCTGAATTAAAGAATGAATTTGTATCCAAAAGTTTTTAGCTTTTTTACAAGTCCTCCATTTGTGATAAAATGTTCCTCTTGTTGCTGTCTCTGTGTCACTGACCTTGAACTACTTTTCTCCACGCAACTCTCTTGCAGATGACGGAGATGCTACGGATTTTGTGTTTGACTAAAGACCCAGGATACCTCACCAGGTTTTTGGAAGAAGTTGTAGAAACGTAAGTGCTTTCATATCGCAAACAAGAGTGTGCTACAGTACCACTTATAAGCTAAGCCAGAACCAATCAGGAACAGGCCAGACTTCAATGAGGAAACATGGATTAACAATCAACACTGGTATTCAGCAGCCCATCAAGCCACAGTAATAACCTTCCTGGCTTGTTTCATCTCATCCTTTACATTGCTAACAGGTTTCAGCTCATTAATAAACATTGCCTCCTTAATATTTCTCCTTAATTTTCCCAAAGTTATTAACGCTATACAATTTTAAATATTAGGATTTTTAAAATGTTTAAATCTATAATATATATATATATATATATATATATATATATATATATAAAAACTGGATGCACAACTAGTGGTTGTTTGCGTTGTTTTTCATATGCTGTATCACGCGCATTGCCTGCATATCAGTGATTGCAGGGTTAGAACCCTTGGCAGCAATATGTCTTATGCAAACTCTTGTTATATTGTCTCTAGGTATCTTGAATCTATGCCAAAGACTCTTGGAGACCTGTACTATAGTCTGGGGACACAGATTCCCCCAAAACTGGCCTCTGTCCTTCCAGCAGACTTCTTCAGTGACGATTCTCTAAGTCAGGGGAGCCAAACCCCATCCCTTCCTGCTTCCACAGCCTCTGTTCCAGTTTCTAGAACAGCTTCCGTAAGCACTGATGCACATCAGCTGGAAGAACTGCGCACTAGATCTGCCAAGAAAAGGTGATTGTATTTCAGAGAAGGGAGCAAATGGTATTGAATTAAAATTAGACTAGATTGTGTGTGTGTGTTACTTTTGAATCATCTGTGTTTATGCAGATCAGCTGATGTGTCAAGAATAAAAAAAGTGATATCTTTCCAGATCTTCTGATTCCATATTATCATCTAACATCAACTTAGCAGCAATATTTACTAGTTAAGGTACAAAACACAGAGCCGATACAGTCCAAACCCAGTAGGTTTACAGCTAGAGTTGGAACAACTTGAGAAGAGTGTGTGAGAACGTCAGTTCAGTGCATGTTAAAAATAGTCAGCTTTGCCTCAGAGCGGCCACTCGAAAGCCTGACTTTGAAAACATCATAGTTGAAATGTAATTGCTTCCGTGCGGTATGCTTAAAATTTTTGTCTTGCGCTTCTAGAAAGAATACATTAGCCAGACATCGAAGTGTGACAGAATCCTCGCAGAACTTACGCCAAATAGAGATTCCTCAAGTACCCAGGAACCGTACTAGAAAGGTATTTTTTTTTCCTGGAGAGCAAATGGGTTGCAAGACCTCTTTGAAACACTGAAACCATCCAGTCATGCCAGAAAATGTGTAGCATCTATAAAACCTTTGTGCTTGTTGTCTTCTCTGCTACATATAGAACAGTCATTTTGTGATTGTGATGGTAAGCCCTTTTATAATGGAAGGAAGATCCAGCGATTCGATTTCCGGTGGATTCTGGAACTCCTTTTCATATCAATGGGTTTCAGCATTAGTTTTCCAATTAAGGTCTATAAATAAACGTAATTTTGCAGTCTTTTCTAATCCCACTTTCTAATAATTCAGGACAGCTCTCATGCGTGCCTTGATGTGAAATCGGCCCCAGCTGCGCAGAAGATGGCCGTGCAAGGTAAGCCTCCATTTCTTTCTGCAAGTGGTGAAATAGGTGATGGCTTCCTAAAATTACGGGGATGAAAGCGACCAGGTGATCCCGGAGTCAGACCGACTGTCCTTGAAAGGGCCTCTTGTAAAATGCTTCCCTTTCTCGCTTTTCTGATTCTAAGTTAGTGGACTGAAGGGGAAGCACTACAAGCGAATCTTGGCATGTTTGAGGTGTCTCCATACTTTTTTTTTAAAAAAGTGTTGCCTTCCAGCTAAATATTGAAAGATACAATGCTGTAAGCACCCCCTCACCCCCCAACAGCCATTCATGGTATTAAATATATATATATTTAGACCCAGGAGGTTGGGAGTAACTTACTTCTACAAAATCTTCCTCTTTGAATCCCACAGGGCTGTGAAACAAGTCTCATTAGTTGTATAAATAAAATAATCTGACTTTTGTAAAGGAATGGTTATTACGAACAGAACTAGTAGGATTTAAACTACTTGAAAAGTTTTTGTTTTTTCCCATGTATATTAGTTTTGTCTCCCTTATGTGAACAATTCCTCTTCTCTTTGCTTTCCTGATGCTTTCAGAAGTGACAAAGGTGCGAAGGAATCTCTTCAATGAAGCCATGCTCTCTCCAAGCAAAAGATCCCTAACAAAGATTCCTCGGAGCCGGTCAGTGTCAGTTTTGGAAGGTCTAGAACACAAACGCAGCCAGTCTGACAAGGGCACTCGAGGTGAGCGATAAACTCTGCTGGAATACCTGTCTCAATTAGTGCTTTGCTGCTTGGCATTGTGGCCACAGTGGGCATGAACCAATGAGGGCAGAGCCTGAAGAAACTGCCTGCAGCCCCTGGGAGAACAGGAAAGGGGGTTACAGGAGGAGGGCAGGTGACATGCCTAGGCCCCCTTCTTTTTGTTCTGGAACAGAAGTAGGAAAGAAAACATGCCCTGTCAGGATTTCCCACCCTGGATCATTCAGAGGATTGGTTTGTTTGTTTACTTAAAGTGACAGAACAGGAAAGTTGGGTACTCTGATTAAATGTAAAGGTGACCGTTATAACATTGGAAGGGGGAGGCAGTTTGCAATGCAGCTTCAATTCTTTTGTTTTTTAATTTTTTAATTAGTTTTCCACATTAATTAGACATGCAACATTACAATAAAGAAAACATCAAACAACTACTACATACATGTTGAATAAATGTTGAATACATATGTATTGAGTAAATATTAACTATAAAATGTCATAGCATAACATAATCATTCCACCTCGGGATCTATTCCTGATTCCAAAATCTTATCGTTTCTTCTGCTGGCGGTTTCCCACTTCCCTTAGTAAACACAAATATTAGGAACCGTTTCCAGATTCCTTCAAACTCATTTATTTTAGTTATACCTTTTCTCCACTTAATATTACAAGTCAGTTTATTATTATTATTATTATTATTATTTATTTATATAGCACCATCAATGTACATGGTGCTGTACAGATAACACAGTAAATAGCAGGACCCTGCCGCGTAGGCTTACAATCTAATAAGTTGTAGTAAACAATAAAGAGGGAAGGAGAATGCGAACAGGCACAGGGAAGTGTAAACAGGCACCGGGTAGGGTGAAGCTAAACAGTATAGAGTCAGAACAAACTCCCATACTTCTTTATACCATTCTTCAATAAGGTATTCCCCTTGGATCTTCCAGTTCCTAGCTACCATCAATCGTGCTGCAGTCAGCAAACTCGATATCAACTCTTTAGTTTCTTTTCCACATTTTATATCTTCAAATAGTGACAGTAATGCAGTCTTTGGTGTTTGTTCTATTTTCATTCCCACTATTTCTTCAATTTCAAAAACCACCATCTTCCAACAGCTTCAATTCTGAAAGAGCACTCGCTTTCCAACTTGGGCTAAACAATAAATTGTTGGGATAGATTTCCACCTGGCTTGCTCAGAACAGGCCTTCGTGCAGGCTTCCTGCCTTGTGAAGCTTTGCTTTTTTCATTTATATCCTGCATTTCTGCCAAAAGAAGAAAAACACACACTCAAGGCAGCCGACAATAAAATACTGATTAAAAACAAAAATCTTAAAACGTAAAACGCAGCAATGAAAGAATGCCGAAGGCCTGCCTGAATCAAAACCTCTTTGCCTGCCAGTAGAAGGACTACAGAAAGGGGCAGCTCTTACTCTTTTATCTCTTTAGGCAGTCACAAGCTACTGACCAAGAGGGTGGCAGAAACACCTTTGCACAAGCAGGTCTCCAGAAGGCTGCTGCATAAGCAGATCAAGGGCCGGTAAGTGAAGGCACTGCACTCATTTATCAAGGTGCTTTACTGATGTTACTTTGGAAAAACACACACACAACACTCGATACCAGATGCTTTGTTACCATGCTGAATCCAAAATACTCTTTTTCACAGGTGTTCAGATCCTGGATCTGAAGTTGGCATTGTGGAAGAATCTCCTGAAAAAAACATATCCTGTAGGTATTAATGTAACTCGAGCTCCCTTTTTGCATGCCTGTTTGTTTATTTACTTGTTCGTTGATTGGATTTTTAAACCACCTTTCTGAATAGATCATCCTCCCAAGGAGGTATACAGTAGTCAATAAAACATAAAAAATATTAAAACATGACATGACACAACGTAGACGATTTAAACTTTTGGCAGATGTTGGTCACTTGGCTCTAAGTGACGTTCCTTTGACAATGGAACAGAAGGTGGCAAGAAATCTATCAGCGTCATTATTCTTACGTTGGATCTGGCCTGGCAGATTATGATTGTGTTAAGGCAAAGATTGTCAGTAGAAATCTTTGCTAAGCTTTAACTACTATTTGGTTGTAGTCTTTCACCCTTCATCGATTTATTTTATTTTATTTTATTTACAATATGTATATACTGCTCCCCATTCAAGAATTTCGGAGCGGTGAACAAATAGAATAAAAGAATTTAAACATCATCCTCCTCATCGTCATAATAATACATTTTTAAAAGAAACGATATCGGTGACACATGCTGATATTGGATGGTTGTAAGTATGAGCTAATCTTGATTCCTTTGTTCTGTTTTCCTAATAGGTGGTTTAAGAAGAAGCCCACGGATTAAGCAGTTGTTGCTGGACAGAACACTCTCTGGTTCTTTCCACGCTTTACAACCCAATAAGAGGAGCCTACAGCAAGTGCATTCTATACCTGTAGAAGCCCCAGGTGATCCAGAAGATTTAATAGCTATGAAAGTGGGGGAGTGTTCAGAGTTTCAAGGATTACAGAATTGCCTAAAGTCTCTTTATTCAGAGGGAAAGTTATTATTAATCTACATCTCCTGGATGGTCAAACTCCCTTGTATGATTTTTTTTTCCCTACCAAAAAAAAAATGTTATCTAGCCATTTGGGTGGGGGATGTATTCTAGTTTCAAAATACTCTGGTTCGTTTCCCTTGTTCACTAAGATACCTGGTGAAGAGTCTCAGATGATCTCAGTGATGTGTGGAATGGTACGGGAGAGGGCACGGTCACGAGTACCTGGGTCCTAATTCTACCTAATAGTTTTCCTTCTGGAGGCCTAGGAGTTTACTGTAGTGGTATTGTAGGCCAATGTTAGAGACTCTGGATCTCTGCTGAACAGCTATAAAAGGTGAGGGTGGCAGTTCAAAGAGGAGAAGGAGCAGATAAGGGGAAATTAATTTTCCCTGCGTGCTTCTTCCTCTGTGATATTCCTTCCTCTTCCACCCCTCTCCCCAATAGCCTAGGATTCTATTTACCGGGTGGTGGTGGTGATTAAGCACCCCCTGCCTGCCACTTCTTTTGCCAGAAATCACATACTCCCCTGACACTGTGTCACTGTTCAGCGTAGACTCACATTTCCTGACCTGGGACCATGTCAACATATAGATCTGGTCAGTCATTTACTAGCTAGAGCTGTTTTGTTCTTCGTTACTAGTTGAACCATACCAAAGTCTTCTCCATATTCTGATTTGAGATAGAAAACGCAGGTAGCCAGCAAACGCAGTGCCCTAACAGCTTGAGGATACAGCTGCTGCTGCCTGTCCGTGCCAGTCTAAATTGCTACCTTTCTGTTTATAGGTTTGGCATCTCCGCCTGTTAGAAAAGCCATCCAGTCCCCCAAGAGCCTTCTCTTCGGAGCAGTTGGTGATGAGTTCAGTTTGGGGGAAATGGATTTGCCCAGAGCAAGAAGAAAATCCCTAGCTTTTGACAAGCCTGTTTATCAGGTAAAATTATCTTGTGTCTGTCTCTATCCTATCGACTTGTATCTTGTCTTCCTGTCTTTTAAGCTTTTGCTTCTGGCGTATCGCTTAAAACCTGCGATGCCTTTAGTTTCATAACTAGAAGTGACATCACGCTCTCAGTACACAGTTTATTCTGTTCTTCTATTCCAATCCGGGAGTAGTGATCCATTTTTACTCTTCTTCCACAGACACCAAGAAAAAGCCCTCTTCGGTTTTCCCAGAGACTCTTAAGTTCCCCCAACAACCCTCAGAGAAGATCTCCTAGGATTCAAGAGAAGTCACAGAAGACCCCTCAGAAATCCCCAGCCCTAAAGCACACTGCAGCTAAGCATTTGGGG
This sequence comes from Elgaria multicarinata webbii, assembly GCF_023053635.1. Classification (NCBI taxonomy): domain Eukaryota; kingdom Metazoa; phylum Chordata; class Lepidosauria; order Squamata; family Anguidae; genus Elgaria; species Elgaria multicarinata. Next base: position 18,944,015 of record NC_086186.1, on the reverse strand, counting down.
AACTTCTATTCCCCTTCTGAACGGATGAGCAAGTCCTTGCCCGAATCTATCGGAAAGAAAGGCGATCATTTGGCAAAGCCCGCTCTGCCAGCGGAAAGGTTTTCTACCCCTGTCAAGGTGGCCCAGCTGCAAACTCTAGGAAAGCAGGCAAGGGATGATGCGCTCGATGACGTCTTTGCTTCACCTGCAAGCATTTCTGATTCAGCAGCCGTTCTGTCTGTGAGAACTCCATTCCCGTTGAATTCCAGGGGAAATTCCCTCTCAGAACTGCAGTCCCCAAGGCGTTCCTTGAGAGTTGCCCAGAAAATGGCCTCTCCAGCTTCTGTTCAGATACAGACTGTTGAGGAAGAAAGACTTGCATACCTGGAGCCTTTATCAACGGCGTTGGACTCTGTGCTGTCAGAAGTAACACCCACGATAATCGGAGGTGCACTTTCAGAACTCTCGTCGTGTCCAAAGAGTCCCGGGCTCATGGAGGCCTTTTCTCCACAGGCTGATTCTGCCTTGCTGCTTGATGTTAATTCTCCACCTTGTAATCTGTCTTTAGCTGGCGTAGCAACGTGCACACTCTCCCCTCCTAGGACACGAGAGCTGGGCAGGCAGTCTTGCACACCCAAAAGGTCTCTTTGGAGACCTCAGAGTGTCACAGATCTCTCCCCAGTGAAAGCCCTGAAATCCTCATCCTGCATTACTGACGAGTGCTTAAACCTGTACGCAAATAATGAGGAATGTCAGTCTAGGGGCAGCGCCAGTCTTAATGCTAAAACCAATCCATTCTGCAAACCTGAGAGTGCATCCTTGGTGCAAAGGCATGAACAAACCATTGGAGCGATGACCCCAGGTAAAAGGAGGGGTTTAGAAAGACAGCTGTCTCCTACGTTCCCCAGTAAAGATGGTGTGCATATTCCCGATGCTTTAGAGGTGTGTGAGCGGCTAGATACTTCCTCTCTAGTCAACAAGGCCCTTGCAGGCAGCTTTGAAGCAGAACAAGGCCCAGGGACTTTACAAAGGAGAGTTTTGCCAGCCCAGAAAGCCAAGGGTTTGCGGCCTCCAGCCTTCCAGAGCCCTGCCAGACGTGACCAGGCGTCTTTGGTTGCAACTCCAACGTCTGGCTCTTGTGCCTACGCGTTGCGTTGCACCCCAGACAGAAGGCAGCGGGAGGCTGCGGCACGGTTAGGTAATCCTGAGATGGCCACCTTCAGTGCTCCTAGGACTACTCGTGCACTGCTTTTAGCACATAGTCCGCCGACCTACGAGCTTGAATTTGAGATGCAAGCTTCCGGCCTGCCAAAGCTGCGCTTCAAAAGGGTGGCCTCCGGATCAGCTCTGGAACGGCAGCCTCATGCAGAGCCTGGAAAACCCCAGGGAGAGGGGACTGATCTTGCTCCGGGGGATCTTTCCATGACCTGGTGTGGTAGGCATTCGGGGAAACCAGAGCCTGCATCCAACTCTCCGTCCTGTCTTCGCTCTGCCCACAGCACCCCTGGGAAGTTTGCGGTTAGCGGGCAGACCTACATATGCCAGGCATACACGCCAACTCGCTGCGCCGCCTCCACTACTTCCCCGCCCCAGGGCAACGTGGGCCTACCCTGGACCCCTTCTCCGAAACGCAAAGGGAAAGTTACCCCTGAAGCGATCCAAGACTGGCCGCGGAAGAAAAGGGCCGCTGTTGCCTGCAGCAGAAGCGAGAGGCAGGTCGATGCCGCTGGAGGGACGCCAGGCCGCGATGCCAGGGAAACGAGAGCGTCTGCGTTCTTCAGCAGCAACCAAGCCCTGCTGCTGGGGGAGTTTGAACTCGAAGGCGTTTATAGGCTTCAAGACCAGTCACCTGGCAGTGAGGAAGAGCCCAACGGAGACGAGAGCATCTGTAGAGGGACGTCTGGACTGAAGTTCAGGAAAAGGGCCTTCGAGCACATGTCTCCAGAGGAGGAGATGAGCCGGGAAGTGAAAAGGCCCTGCCCAAAGAGAGGAAACCCAGATGCAGCTTTCTACTCAACTGAACTGCTGAGCATCAGAAAAGGGGACGTGTCCTCAAACGGGACGATCCTGGAGGAGGAGATCTTTGGCTTTTCAGGTACTTTCAGACTAAAATCAGAGAAGGTGAGAAGGGGGACGGGAGGTTGATACAAATGGGAAGAAGGAAAACTGAAAGGACCTGACAAAATGTTGTGCGTTTCACCTTTCTTGCCCCTACGATTGCCCAGGCCGGACATCAGGGTTCAATTTTAAAACAGCTTTTTCTTTCTGCAAGAACACTTGATCAATTGCGGCACAGTGGACATGCCTTTTTGAGAGGGGCATTGAACCAGTTTGCCTCCGCTCTCTTCCAGTTTTGAGTCTATGAATTTAATAAATGGAAGGTGTCAGGAGGGGGCAGGGTTAGATGCAACACACCCAAGTTATACAACACACCCAAGTGTCTCAAAAATAAACAAGGGCACTTTTCCATTGGCAATGAGGGATCATTCAGCATTCCTGCAACGTTAGATGCCGTATCATTAATTCCTTCTTCATTCTCCTGTTTTCCTTCCCCCAGGCTTGACTCCACCCAGGTCTTCAAGGAAGAGCACCATTTCTGCTAGTGGTCTCCGGGCCCTGACACAGTCTCCGTTGCTCTATCAAGGCCACGCCACATCTCTGAGAAAGTGTCCCACAGGTAAAAGCCTTTGGAGTTTAAACAACAGAGCAGTGCCCAAGAGAAACCTGGGGTGGGCAGGGGGCAGAGTTTTAAATGAACCCAATTCCACATAGCTGTGATGGTGGATATGCTCCCAGAAGAGTCCCCTGAAGGCGTACTAAGGATCTGGGAATTGTATTGCTTAACAGACTTCCATTCCTGCTATAAAAAGAAACTGTTTATCTAGGGTGACCATATGAAAAGCAGGACAGGGTTCCTGTATCTTTAACAGCTGCATAGAAAAGCGAATTTCAGAAGGTGTCATTTGTGTTATGGAAAAATAACTGATTTCCCACTACTCCCTTCGCCCATCTCTTCTCTCCCGTCCTTCTTCCAAGATCCCTCATTTTCCTTTCCCAAAACGCCATCCTTGGGTGATTTCGAAGTGATTTAGGCGAGTAGAATAGACCCTCTACTCCCAGGTAGGAGAGAAAAGTCCCATTTACCTATTTGGGTAAGGTTGCTTACTCAGGTGTAAAGCCGCTGGTTAAATCGCCAGGCGCTTGCTTGCGCAGCTGGCATACACCCCCACACATACCCCTCTTATTTCCTTTCCCCACAGCTCAGCGGGAAACCAGGGAGAGAAATAAGAGGTGGGAAGCTCACTCATTGAAAAGAATGTCAGGTGCCATCTTGAGGGTTGGGGGCTTCACCTTCCTTCCCACACGCTCCGGCGGGAATTTGGGAAGGGAAGGTGAAGCGGGAAGGTTTCTGCCACGTAGGCAAGGTGGGACAGGAATGTCCCAGGGGACATTGCGAAGTGGGGGTGGGAAACCAGGGAGGGAGTGGTGGACAGGGATTAGTTAAAGACAATGGAATACGTGACAGGAAGGTTCCAGGATTCATTACTAAGGGAATCATGTGATAATGGAATTTTGCAAAGTCAACGGGGTCTCTCCCCATCTGGGCATATCAGGAAATCAGGGAGGAGGATCACATGTGACGATCTGAGCTAGCAACCAATTATTTGTGTACAATGTTTCCCCCCCTGTATGAAATGAAACGTAAACTTCCGTTCCGGGCCCTTTTCCTTTACATTGGCAAGGGAAAGGAACCTTTGTACAAAGAGATTTTTGGTACCCGAGGTGGAAAATAAACTTTCCTTTCGAAACTGCATCCGGATGCCTTTTTATTTGATTTAATTGGGTTTTAATCCACAATTTTTCTAACATTTGTATGCATGTCGCACCTGGTGAAATTCCCTCTTCATCACAACAGTTAAAGCTGCAGGAACTATACTAGAGCGACCAGATTTAAAAGAGGGCAGGGCACCTGCAGCTTTAACTGTTGTGATGAAGAGGAAATTTCACCAGGTTCTCCAGATATACAAATGACACCTGCTGAAATTCCCCTGTCTATACAACTGTTAAAAGATACAGGAGCCCTGACCTCCTCTCCATAGGGTCACCCTAGTTTATCTGAAGTACTCTTGGCCTTCTCTTCAGCTGAAAGTGCCTCTTGGAGATCAGTAAGAAGTTGGTTTACAGTCAGAGGGATGGCGTGGAATGGGAATGGTTTGGGGAAGCAAAACACAAACTCCACCATTGTATCTTAGTTACAAAAGTCCTTATAATAACCAGCTGGAAACAGTCCAAAGAGAAGCGGAGCCAGAGTTACTTCTGGACAAGCATCTGTCGGGGATGCTTTAGGGTGGATTCCTGCATTGAGCAGGGGGTTGGACTAGATGGCCTTGTAGGCCCCTTCCAACTCTGCTATTCTATGATTCTATTTGAGTCTCTCAGCTGTGCTGATGGAGTTGCTCTGCTTCCCTTCATTACGTTTACTGCAGCCTGACGTAATGACCATGGCTGGATGATTTTTGCTTCTCTTGAAGCCAAGGGGAATTTTCCTCAACTAAACCGCTTACCTGTTCCTGCCTTCCATACTCTCTTGTTTCCCCGCACAGGAGGTGACTCCGATGCGTTTGGAGCTGCAAATGAGGAGTTCTCCCCGTTCCGCAGCGCGGCCACCAGAGCGCGCTCTGTTAGCAGGACCTATTCGCGGAAAAAGCTGCTTTGCTGAGCGGTGGAGCGACACTGCGAGAACGCTTTGTGCCAGATGACAAAGCTGTTCCGGGCAAGTTCTAAAATCAAAACCAAGGTAACATATGGCCAGCCCCCGCAGAAGAGTGTCTTGTTCATACACTCATGGCTGGATTCTAGCGCTGGAAACATTTCACTCAGAACCAGAAAAGAAGAGTTAGGGTGGTGCCATTGGCAGTGGCTCAAAGCTGTCCTCGATCCGACTATGCCGTTGAATGGCCTCTCCAGGGTTTCAACAGCCAAGGATGTAAATATTGGGAGCTGGTGAAAATGACCACTTTTAAAGAATTCTTTTGTACAATAAATACATTTGCTTTGATAAGTTGCTTGTTTTGAAAGGGGCTGAAAGGATTACTGTATTCTTGCTGGCTACGTGTGGGGGAGCCAGAGTCTTGGTAATGCACGAACCAAAAAACCAATTCCCACACTTCCTTGCAATGACAGCGCATGAAAAATACACAACAACATTTGTTTAAAGTCTAGCTAGGGATTCTAAACTAATAACTTAAAATTCCCAAAGTTTACTGAATGTAAGTCTTAAGGATAGAGAAAATAAAAACAATACTGTTTTGGTTCTGCCGTAATCAAGTTCTCCGAAGGCTATGGGAATATTAAAAAAAAATGCCAGACTATCATACCAAAGAATGTTCTGGTTTATTAGAAGTTAACAGTATAAAATCCTATTTTATTTACATTTCCTACCATAATTTCATATATGACACAGTTCAAATTGTTTCCCACTTTCTGAAAGAGGAAGGCCTTTTGGTAGAGGTAGTGGTCTTTCCTGTGAGGTGCCAGAACCGAAGAGGGAAAGCCTGGCGTGCTTTGCTCTTGCTTTCCCCTACATCACACAAGTGGTAAATGCAAAACAAAACATAAAACCCTAAAGTCAAAGCAGCTCATACAAAAAAAAAGGCTTGTTAACTCTAGGAATACATTAGCAGCTTAGGCTAAGCAGTCAGCAGTGACTATTTGCAGTGGTCTTACACTAACACACTTTATATGTTCTCCAGGCAATACCAAAGACTCCCAAACTTATGAGCAGCTAGCGCCTAGAGCGGGTTTTTCCTGACATCAATGATTTCAGGACAGGGCAGCCCAGGAACAGTGTTCAAGCCAGCTCTGTACTGCTCCTTACGGGATTTCGGAGGAGGAGCTAGACTCAGCGGCAGGAATGTTTCCTTAACCAGGCCAGCTCTGGACAGGAGATCCACCTCCTTCTGGCGAAGGTCTTCTAGCACCAAGCTGTTTGCACTAGACAGTGAAGAGCGTCTCCAAGTGGGTGGTAAAGGTGCACGCACCAGGTCCAGGGGTTCCTCTCCATTTCTAATACTTCTTTCAGAGGCCTCCATCTGCAAGGGTTGTTCCAACATGCCATCAGTCCTTAAGTCACTGTGCATCTTAAGTGAGCCAGGTCTGTCCGCAGCTGTGTGTACAATTCTTTCCATACCTATAAGAGAGGGACATCTTAGTATGGTGTAATCTTTTGCCCTGTACAGGGTTTAAAAATCCTCAGAATAGGGCATTCACACAAGGAACAGCAGCAACTTCAGCAGAATCCTGAACATTTGTATTACCTAACTGTGGGGACAGTTAGATTTCCTATACATACGAAATCTCTAAATTCTGCAGCATGTTCTGGTGTTTTGATTGGTAGGGCTGTTGGTGCATTAAATAGCCATGTTAAGGGGAACAGGACAGACAGACAGACAAGAGAATTTCTGCTACACAGGACCCTGGGATGTTGGGTACAGGACTGAGAGGGATAACAACCCATAGTGAGCCTAGTCTGGCTGCACTGGGTTGTTTCAAAAATAATCCACATTGCATAGCTTATTTGCAAGGTGGGTTGTTGTTGTGTGAATTTGCTCACTGTGTCCATTGATAATATAAATAGATGCATTCCATGAAGCTGACTGGTGGGAGATTCAGGACAGATAAAAGGAAGGACTTCTTCACACAGCACGTAGTTAAACGATGGAATTCGTTACCACAAAATGTAGTGAAGGGCACCAATTTGGATGGCTTTCAATGGGGATTGGACAAATTCCTGGAGGAGGAGGCTACTAGTCCTGATGACTATGTGCTATCTCCCATCTCAGTGGCAGTAAGCCTATATACACTAGTTGCTGGGGAACATGGGCAGGAGGGTGCTGTGGCACTTGTGGCTTCCTGTGGTCCGTTGCTTGTCCACTGTGAACAGAATGCTGGACCAGATGGACCTGGGTCTGATTCAGTGTGTCTCATGCCCTTAAGCAACTAGCCCTGCTTTGCCTCCCAACTATGGACAGGACCATGCATTTAGCCACATCTGATCCCTTCCTCACTGGCAGAGAGATAAAAGCAAAGCCTCCATGTTTGAGACTTCTCCTCACCTCTGCCTTGTCCCTCCAACTGGCTCACGCTCAGCTTCTGGTTCAGCTCTTGATTGAGCCACTTGCAATGGGCCAGTTCCTTTTCCAGTGCCTGGATCCTTCCTTGGTACTGAACCCTGCTGTTCGCCTGCCCCTCTTCCATGTGCTCTGCGAAAAGGGATCAAATACAGTCTTGTTAAGAGCTGGGAAACCGTAACCGAGTGAAGAGTGACGAGAGGCCGCGTGATCCGTCCGTCGGCACAAAGGCCCTTCCTTACCCCGGCTCTGTTGGAGCAGAAGCTGGATGTTCTGTTCATGCTCTTTCTGCTGCAGGGTCAGCTGCCGGTCCATCTCTAGGCGCTGGCGCTCCACGGCGACCTCCAGCCAAAATACCAGCTGCATCTGCTCCTCCAGCTGCATCTCCAGTTCGGAGAAGGCAATGTGCTGTCTGTGCTGATCCTCCCGCAGCGTCACCACCTGCCCAAAACAAAGCGCGCACACTTTCGTTACGGTCTCCCCGCAACTAACGTATTGTCACCTTTTAACGTGGTGGTGAGAAAGGCGACCCAGCAATCCGACATAGAGCCATGGGTGTTCTTGTTCTCACAGGCGGTCTCATAAGCACATATTATTTATTTTATTTATTTATTTAAGGATGTTTATGCTGCCATTCAGCCAAAAAAGGCTCTCACGGCGGCTTACAAAAGTATTTCTTGACAGTCCCTGCCCACAGGCTTACAATCTAAAAGACATGACACAAAAGGAAAGGGGATTGGGAGGGAGGGGGAAAAGGAAAGCAAATTCAGGCACTACAATCTTAGTTGCAAAGTTCAGCAGTTACAGTTGACAGCAGGAGGGAGGGGGCTCTGAGCTGGAGCTGGACCCAGGCACGATGGAGAGATGCCTGGCTGCTGCTTCCTCCCTCACTGGTGGCCTCTGCAGAGACAGTTGACAGCAGGAGGGAGGGGGCTCTCAGCTGGAGCTGGACCCAGGCACGGTGGAGAGGGGCCTGGCTGCTGCTTCCTCCCTCACTGGTGGCCTCTGCAGAGACAGTTGACAGCAGGAGGGAGGAGGCTCTCAGCTGGAGCTGGACCCAGGCACGGTGGAGAGGTGCCTGGCTGCTGCTTCCTCACTGGTGGCCTCTGCAGTTGACATATCTGGATGGGACTGCTGTAGATGGTGGTTTACCTGCCTGAAGGCTCTCCTATGCCAAAATCAGGAAATTGTCCTCCCGCAGAGAACTGCCATGCCTGGAGAAAACGGTTCTAGCCCAGTTCCTGGACAGGCTAGCTTACTATGTGCGGCAGATCACAACATCAGATCAGACGCAGTAAGCTTGTATACACCAGTTCCAGGGGAACATGGGTGGGAGGGTGCTGTTGCACTGTGTCCTGCTCGCAAGTCCCTGGTTGACGGTTGGCCACTGTGTGAACAGAGTGCTGGACTAGATGGACCTTTGGTCTGATCCGGCAGGGCTCTTATGTTCTTATAAGCCCACACCCTCCTGCATAAAACGGTACAGTCCAGATACTGATTTTTAACATCATTTTGCTGTTGTAAGAACCAAGCCACAAGCTCTGAGGGAGCTTTGCTGGGAAAGATGCACTGGCGATGCTGAAATGGACAGTTATGAGCAAAACCTGCACTTTCCCTACTGCCGCCTTAGGCGAATCCCTAAAAGCTTCCATATCTGCCATGAGCTTATTCTACACTGCTGCATAATTACAGCGACACCCGGGAGGAAGGGCTTCCACATCCCAGACCTCAGTTTTGAGTTTGAGAGGTGTCAGGGTTCCAGCTCATTAGACACATCCTGAGAAGGCGGTGAAGGGGTGGGGGGAAGATGGGAACAATTCATCAAGGACAAGATCCCTCTCACTAAGTTGTTCACCTCTGGGCCACTGCTGTATCCATAAGAACATCAGAAGAGCCCTGCAGGATCAGACCAAGGGTCCATCTAGTCCAGCACTCTGTTCACACAGTGGCCAAGCAGCTGCCGGCCAGGGACCAACAAAGCAGAACACGGTGCAACAGCACGCTCCCACCCATGTTCCCCAGCAACTGGTGGACATAGGCTTACTGCCTCAGAAGCACATAACCATCAGGGCTAGTAGCCATCGATAGCTTTCTCCAGGAATTGATCCAACCCCCTTTTAAAGCCATCCAAATTGGTGGTGTGGTGGAACCCTTGTGGTCGTGAATTCCATACTGGATAGTGCGTCGTTACACAGACCAGGGCTACGATTTTGCACCTACCTTATCGAAGTATTTGCAAAGCAGGGCCCGGGTCTCGGAGGAAGAGAGGTAGCTGAGTTTGGCCATGAGGTTCATCTCACATTGGGAAAGGAGGCTGGCAGAAGACCGCAGGACACGCTGCCGGCAAGTGATCGACTCGTTTTTGTACTCGATGGCAGCATCTAGAGCCTCAATGGCCTCGTCCAGCTGGAAAAGAATCCTTTCCTCCTGAATGGAGATGAAGAAAGCAAGAACACTACTTTCCATGTGTAATACTTTTTCCTTCAACTGGGCAAAGAGATTTCCAATCCTTAATCTATTCTTATAACCTTGTAATGCAATTCAGTGATACTCACATTTGTGGAGACGGGCTGATCGTGAATTGCCCCCAAACCCCACCCATCAGGTCCCTGGCTAAGCAGGGTCCTCTTATCAGTTCAACATTAGTATCTGGCAAAGCAACAAGTTGGCACTCATCGCCACAAAAAGCCAAGAGACACACCTGTACCCTTGTCCCAGTTCTCCCAGTGTCCAAGATTCCTCCTTCAACCTTCCTCGGTCCTCCATTTCTTGTCCCTTACCAAGAAGTGACACTGCTCTCTAAAGACATTTCCTGAATGGCAGTCAAGCCTGGGTCTTAACTATCTCAGGGATACCACCTCTTGTACCCCCTACCTGTGAGCCCCACCCCCTCAGACAATTGAGACACAGTACCGAGACCTTGATAACGATTCTATCACCTGTAGAAACTAGACTGGCAGGGCCTTTTACGTTGCAGCTCTGAAATTTTGGGATGCCCTTACTTACAAGATTTGGATGGCTGTATATTTTCTTTCCGGAGGCAGATAAAAACTTTCCTGTTCAGCCTTGAACTGATTTATGAGACCAGCGTCTTAAGACTACAGTGTGGATTTTTGTCGACGGTTTAAGTAACAAGAGAAACGGATCACTGATTCCAAACCTACTACAAACGCTATACAAAATGGAAGACCAACTATGCCCAGAAGAAGAAAAGATTCTAATTGACCTCTGGAGACAGCAAGGTGCCCTGGCGAAGTTTGTTGTCTATCTCCAGCCTTTGCTTAAGCAACTGGTCCTTCTCTTGCCGCAAATTGTTAATTTCTTGTCGGATCTGCTGCTGATCGTGGGCACTGCTGCAGCAAAGCTGCCCGTTCTTCTGCGTCAGTTCTTTTTCCAAGAACTCCAGGCGGCTGGACACCCGCATGATGTCGTCATTCAGGGCCTGAGCCGAAGAGAGAAGAGAGAAATCCTTATGGAACGGTCAACACCCAATGGTTGTTCTATCCCTCAACAGTCATCATGTGACTTCCTTATTCGCACTCCAACATTCAGTCTAAGGAAAAGGGCTGATGAATCCTATGCACATTTACTCAAGGGTAAAATCCCTGTGAATTCAACAGGGCTTAATCCCAAGGGGATTGAGGCCTTTAATTTTGGTAAAAATATTCTTTGCGTTTGCACATTCTACGTGAGTGGGTTTGTTACTGTAATGTATACTGTCTTTATTCTGCTAGCATATTGAGGATGAGATTTGTTTTGCAACCAGAATGGAAAGCTAAATGGCTAGCCCTCCACACCCAGGCCCACCTGGCTAGACCGCAGTCTCTTGTTTTCAAGGCCGTTCTTCTCCTGAAGGAGAGCTTCCTTTTTGGCTACGATCGCTTCCCGCTTTGTCAACTCATCTTCCAGCCCACCCAAGGCACGACGCTGCTCGAGAACTTTATCCATCTCGAGGTCCAACCACTTCTTCTGCTCTTCAATTTTCTGATGGAAAGGCGGAACAGAGGAGTTTATCACAGGTGCCTTTCGTTCCCTAGTCTGCTCGTCAACAGGCTCAGATCTTTTCCAATTTCCTGGATTTGCACTTGTGAAAATACACAAATCCCCTCCTCCAAAATGTGCATTTTTCATGCTTTAATCTATGGGAGAAATAGGCATTTTCTACTGGTTTTTTTTTTTTTTAATTCCACATATTTTTCTATGACTAAATTTCCGTAAAATTCCAGAAAGTAAAAAAGCCAGGCTGCAAGTCTATGGAATTTGTGTGACTCGAAAAAACCCACTCCACTGCGGAATCCCTGGGTCTGATTAATCTGAACTCGTTTTATTCCGTTGCAGGTTTCTCCAGCACCCCTAGTCTATAGTGCTGAATAAAAGAAGAGTCAGACACCCAAGTGGTTACCCTTCAAGCATATCTGAGAGAGAGAGAGAGAGAGAGATGTGTGAGCTCTGAAGGTGCCAGAAGAAGCTTCCCCTCTGGTAAATAGGCATCCAGGTTAGCTGGGACCAGAGTTGCACCTTGTACACTAGAGATGCAGGTCTTTATCCAACCATCAAAATTCCTTTGAGATTTTTTTCCCCAACAGTGAAAAGTTTGTAGATAGAAAGAGCACGTGTGGGGCTCTAGCCTAGTAAAGGGCACGTGTGGGGCTCTAGCCTAGTAAAGGGCACGTGTGGGGCTCTAGCCTAGTAAAGGGCACGTGTGGGGCTCTAGCCTAGTAAAGGGCACGTGTGGGGCTCTAGCCTAGTAAAGGGCACGTGTGGGGCTCTAGCCTAGTAAAGGGCACGTGTGGGGCTCTAGCCTAGTAAAGCGCACGTGTGGGGCTCTAGCCTAGTAAAGAGCACGTGTGGGGCTCTAGCCTAGTGAAGTCTCCTCAAAAGACCTTTCATTGCCTTCCCTATGAGCTTCTGAGGGTCTCTCTCCACTCCCCGCATACACAAATGCTGGTGAAGTGGCTCACCTGGGGAATGCAGTCTGGGAGACACAGATATACTGATTCACGGAGATTAGGACATTATTATATAAAATTGAGGGCTCCTCCGAATGCCGTTTATTCTGCCTTTCCAAGCAAAGGAAGTCTGGGGATATTTTCTTCCAACGCCCATTTAAGGAAACACTTCTCCCGAGTCCTATTGCCCCCTCGGGCCTATCCTATCAACCACTGCTCTTTACCTGCTGCTGCTCTAGGCTGATCATGGAGTCATTGCTGCCACTCCTGCGCTTCCTCTGGAAAGCTGCTATCTCCTCGGTCTTGATGCGCAGGATCTTCTGGTGCTGTTCATGCTTGAGCTCCAACTCCTGAAGAGGGAAGGGAAAAACAACACCATTAGCCTAATAAGATACTAATTTTTTATTTAGGGTTAGTTGCATCCTGCACTGCCCTTCACAATCTAATTACAACAAAATGCAATCACACAATTAATATTCAACAACAACAATTAAAAAAGGAAAGAACAAAGAACCCTGCAACTATTCCACAACTTCAAAGAACAAAGAACCTTGCAACTATTGCACAACTTCAAAGAACAAAGAACCCTGCAACTATTGCACAACTTCAAAGAACAAAGAACCCTGCAACTATTGCACAACTTCAGAGAACAAAGAACCTTGCAACTATCGCACAACTTCAAAGAACAAAGAACCTTGCAAGTATTGCACAACTTCAAAGAACAAAGAACCTTGCAACTATTGCACACCTTCAAAGAACAAAGAACCTTGCAACTATTGCACACCTTCAAAGAACAAAGAACCCTGCAACTATTGCACAACTTCAAAGAACAAAGAACCTTGCAACTATTGTACAACTTCAAAGAACCTTGCAACTATTGCACAACTTCAAAAATGACTGAGACAGCAGCGTTGAAAACGTAACTGCCTTTTCCATCGGATTTAAAAATGCGTTTCATTCAAAATGCCTGTGAAAATAAAAAGATGTCTTATCCTGGTTCCTAAAAGATCATAACATGAGCATCAGACAGACTCCCTGGGGAGAGAATTCCATAGGTCGGGTGCCACTGAATATTTTATTTTAAAAAGTATTATACCAAAAGTATAATACTTTGGTATTATACTTTGGTATTGTCCGGGAAAGCTGCCAATAGACCAGCTAATTGAACAGAGATACAGATGTGGGCAGCGTGCCCAGACAAACTCCAAGAATTCAGCCACAAACTCAGCAACACACGCTGGAATTTGTCTTTATCTGTGCTATGAAATAACACAGTTCACTCTTTAATATAAAACGTTTAAACATAAGCAAAGTCCAGTTCAGTTCCAAAAGTCAAGGGCTTACGAGAGGTAGAGAGAGTCCAAAAAGCAATCCAGAGGTCCAGGGATAGGAGCAGGTCACGAATTCCAAGCCGGTCCAAAGTTCAATCAGGATACAAGGTCAACACAAGCCGAAACAGGAAGCAAGAGCTTTCGCCAGGATGCTCAGTTAATCTCTGGCAAGTTCTTGTTGCTTCCCAGCTCTCTAAATACCCCTCCCTGGCAGCTACAGGTGTTCCCTATTGAGTTGGCGTCTAGTATAAATACGCAGAGATCTGCGCCGGGCCTCCTTTTCCGCCCTATGATGTCTAAACAACTGTGCAGGTAAGTTTGTTGTTTCTCCCTCTGTGTCTTCTGAATTGGCCAAGCTCCCTGCTGGTTTAATCACCGGCACACTGGTACTTGGCTCTGCTTCCCCTTCATTCTCTGAGTTGGCCCCACTCCCAGCTGGCACCAGTTCAGCAGCCGTGACACTAGCCTCTGCCTGCACAGGTTCTGTTTCCTCCTCCTCTGAGTCCATCCCCAGCAACTCCTCAGAGGGCCTAACAGGTATTATACTTTTGGTATTATACCAAGTCACATTGCCCAAATTCTGCTGCTGGAGGTGACTGATCCATTCTGCCTAACCGCCGGGGCCACCGCAGCTCATAGCTGCTCTCTGGCCCTGGAGCCAAGCCCCAGCTGCCCCAGCCTACCTTGACACGATGCTGCCCTTTGTGCATTTCTGTCTCCAGGCGCCTCTTTTGCTCCACTTCCTCCCGCAGCCGCTTCTGAAGCTGCCCCTGCTGCTGCCGCATCAGCTGCACGTTCCTCTCCAGCTCCTGCAAACGCTTCTCGTTTTGAGCAGAGAGAGAGGCCAGGCGCTCCGTCGCTTGCTTCTTCTCTTGCAAAATCTGTCCCGAGACAGACAAATACAAGGCAGTGAGGATCCTGAAATGCCTGGGGTCGTTTTTCCAAGGCCTGGCAGCCCCCTGCCCACTTTCCCAAAGGCTGGGTTCACACAACACACGGACCCACCCAACGTGGGTTGTTGTTGAACCGTGGATTATCGTGTTGTCTCAACGCAGGACGTTTTCCGCAGGGTTGTTCGTTAAACATGCAGTGTGGATTGTTAACCATCCTAAAACCACCCAACAACAAAGCCATGAGTTCTGAAGGTGGCTGACTTGAGAAAAATAAACCACACTGCATGATTCAACAAGCCATCTTGCAGAAAACAGGCTGTGTTCAGAGAACACGATAACCCACCGGGCGGAAAACGTCCTGCATTCAGACAACACGATATCCTACGCAAAGTTAGCGTGTTGTGTGAACCCAGCCGGAGTCAGGATTTCTTCACCATCAGGCTCTGGGGTACAGACATCATTCTCGGGGCTCACCTTTGCCTTGCTCTGAGCTGCTGCCACTTTGCTACGATATTCCTGGAGCTTCCGCTTCTCCGCAGGGCCCTGGGGCTCTCTGCCCTCCAGCTCCTGCAGCTGCCTCTGACCATCGTTCAGTTCCACTCGCACCTGTTCTGCCTCCTGCTCCAAATCCCGGATCTTCTGGCAATACTGCTTGTTCATGGTCTGCGCGTGCTTGCCTGAAACACACAGACAACTGCATGAACACAGAAGGCCAGGCTGGCAGCTGCAATATGTGCTTAAACAGACACCAGCTTGAATGAATGAATGAATGAATGAAAAATCAGGAGGATCAAGGAGAAAACGGCAAGTTAAGAGAGAGAGACCCAGTGTGGTGTAGTGGCTAAAGTGTCGGGCTGGGAGTTGGGAGATCCGGGTTCTAGTCCCCACTTGGCCATGAAAACCCACTGGGTGATTTTGGGCCAGTCACACTCTCAGCCCAGCCTACCTCACAGGGTTGTTGTTGTGAGGATAAAACAGGATAAAGGAGGATTATGGGTTCCTTGGAGGAAAAAAGGCGGGATATAAATGCAATAATAAATAAAATTATTATTATTATTATTATTATTATTAGTATTAGTATCACGCCTTTTGCCCAATACTGGGCCTCAAGGCAGCCTTACAAAATTTAAAACATATACATTTTAAACCTAGGAAAAGAAATGTAAAAAAATATATATACAATATTAAAACATAAACTTTACAAGTCTTTAACATAGATGGAGGACCAGATTATTCTCCAAAGGCCTGCTGGAACAAACAAGTTTTAGCCTGCTTCCGAAAGCCCATCAAGGAAGGAGCCAGTCTAGCCTCCCCGGGAAGAGAGTTCCAAAGCACCGGAGTAGCCACCGAGAAGGCCCTCTCCCATGTTCCCACCAAGCGTGCCTGTGAAGATGGTGGGACTGAAAGAAGGGCTTCTCCAGAAGATCTCAAAGCACGGGCAGGCTCATAAGGGAGAATACGATCTTTCAGATAACCTGGACCCAAGCCATATGGGGTAAATCTTCCACAAGACAGACTGGCATCACCGAAGCAGGGACAAGAGAACTTCCTGGCAGAAAATTGTCATTGAGTTGCTGGCTTTCAGATGTAGGAGTCCAGGCTTATTGGTGCAATGTGACACAAATAATAACCAAAGGTCCTTCTAGCACAGCCTTCCCTAATCTTGTCCTCCCCCCCCCCTCCAGATGTGTCGGACTACAACTCCCAAAATACCCCAGCCAGCTATGGAAATTGTAGTCAGACACAGTTGAAGGGCACCAGGTTGGAGAAGTCTGTTCTGGAGGTATCCCCCCACCCCCCAAATTCCCCATCCTTATGCCACTATGCCAGTAAACCAAGGCACGCCTTTAACTAGACTGTCCTGCACCTGTCTTGACGAGTTCCACTATCAAGTCCTCCTTCATGCGGATGTTGATGGCCAGCTCCCGGATCTTCTGGTGGGCTTGAAGTAGCCGCCACTCTGAATCCTTCCCCGAAAAGCCTTCCCCAAGATTGCCCAGCTCTTGTCTCCTGCAGTCGCCTATGGCACAAAATGTAAACTTAGAAGACTCCCATCCCAACAGGGGAAAGAGCGGAAGGCGATGCTGCAGTGTCTAGCCCAAGCACGGCTTCAGCCACCTGGATCTGGGACACAGTGACTTCTCCTGACCTAAACACAGCTGTAAATATAGGGCGGGATACCAATGTTTTAATGAATAAAATAAATATTACACAAGTTCTGGAGGTGAAATGGCATGAGAATCGCAGAAGATCATAGTATCTGGGGAAGGGACTATGAGATGCTGGAAACGTGTGCTACTATCTGGCTCTTCCACACTTAGTGGTGGACTTTATTCTTCTCCACCCCACTCTGACCAGCCATCCAAGTACTGGGGGTAGGCAGGTGTATGTGTGGGAGGGAAGACAGAGGGGGAAAAGGACTGCTAAACCAGCCATTCCCCCAGGTCTATGCCCTGATCCTTCTGCCAATCACTGAAGAAAGGCTCCCAGAACCATGTGCTAGGAAGACGCCCTGTGGAGGCGTTTGCTTTAGGTGCATGTATCCTTTTGTGCTTTTTCCAGCAAAGTTCTCATTCTGTGTAGTTCCCTTTCTCCATTACCACCACCTTTATTTGGTGTGTGTGTGTGCAGAGGGTTGGTTTTTGTTTCATGAGTATTATTTCTGTCTTCTGAGGGACATGGGGCTCCCTGAAAATATTTTATTATTATTATTATTATTATTTATTTATATAGCACCATCAATGTACATGGTGCTGTACAGAGTAAAACAGTAAATAGCAAGACTCTGCCGCATAGGCTTACATTCTAATAAAATCATAATGAAACAATAAGGAGGGGAAGAGAATGCCAACAGGCACAGGGTAGGGTAAGCAGGCCCAGGGTAGGGTAAAACTAAGTATAAAGTCCGCACAACATCAAGTTTTAAAAGCTTTAGGAAAAAGAAAAGGTTTTAGTTGAGCTTTAAAAGCTGCGATTGAACTTGTAGTTCTCAAATGTTCTGGAAGAGCGTTCCAGGCGTAAGGGGCAGCAGAAGAGAATGGACGAAGCCGAGCAAGGGAAGTAGAGGCCCTTGGGCAGGCGAGAAACATGGCATCAGGGGAGCGAAGAGCACGAGCGGGGCAATAGTGTGAGATGAGAGAGGAGAGAGAGGAAGGAGCTAGACCGTGAAAAGCTTTGAAGGTTAACAGGAGAAGTTTATATTGGATTCTGAAGTGAATTGGAAGCCAATGAAGAGATTTCAGAAGCGGAGTAACATGGTCAGAGCGGCGAGCCAAGAAGATGATCTTTGCGGCAGAGTGGTGAACAGAAACCAACGGACTGATGTGAGAAGAAGGAAGGCCAGAGAGAAGAAGGTTGCAGTAGTCCAACTGTGAAATAACCAGTGCATGAACAAGCATCTTGGCAGAAGAGACAGACAAAAATGATCGAATCCTGGCAATATTATACAGGTTTGTGGGAACTGTGGCTATTGGGAGGTATAGAAATGTAATAAATAAATATAAACTTGTCTACCGCAACGCCCTTGGTGAGTAGCAGATGGATCACTCCCTACCTTTGGGTAGTTCTGGAGGGTCCTCCTGGACCAGTGCTGGATTGTCCTTGCTCCATTTTCTGCTCCTCTTCTCTGAAATCTCCTCTTTGCTCCAGCTGTAGATCCCATTTCTAGAAGGGCACCAAACTGGGCGCTTTAAAAAGGGACCAGTCACCAACAGGGCAGAAGAAAAGTTGAGCCAGTTCACAAACGGTTCCTGGGAACTGGCTAAACAAGAGATAGGAAGGACTTCTGCACACAGAGCGTAGTTGAATTGTGGAACTCACTACCACGAGATGTAGTGATGGCCACCAATTTGGATGGTTTGGATAAATTCCTGGAGGCAAAGGCTATCCATGGCTAAAACTGGAGGATTTAAAAAGCCTGGGAAAATAAAAAAGCTCTCCATATGGTGCCTGCTGAGCCTCTTTGCTCTCCCTTCTTTTCCGTTAAACTGGACATCCCTTCCAACAGAGGAATGTCTTCTGATAGCCCTTCTAAGAGAGGACCATCTGAAAAATAGGACACATAGCCACCCTGCTGAAGGAGGACTGCCTACAATATTTCCCTAAACAGGAGTATGGATTTTTCAAAGTATATTTATCCATTAGGAATGTTGTTGTTATTATTATTATTATTATTATTATTATTATTATTTATTTATATAGCACCATCAATGCACATGGTGCTGTACAGAGTAAAACAGTAAATAGCAAGGCCCTGCCGCATAGGCTTACAATCTAATAAAATCATAGTAAAGCAATAAGGAGGGGAAGAGAATGGAAACAGGCACTGGGTAGGGTAAACAGGCACAGGGTAGGGTAAAACTAACAGTATAACTAACAGTCTAAAATCTGAGCAACATCAAGTTTTAAAAGCTTTAGGAAAAAGAAAAGTTTTTAGCTGAGCTTTAAAAGCTGTGATTGAAGTTATAGATCTCAAATGTTCTGGGAGAGCGTTCCAGGCGTAAGGACATAAAACTCTAGAGGCTTCCCCTTTCCTGAGCCTTTTTCCTTTTCCTTTGGGGTCACCCCATGAAGCTGATCGGTGGGAGATCCAGGACAAATAAAAGGAAGGACTTCTTCACACAGCGCATAGTTAAATTGTGGAACTCGCTACCACAGGATGTAGTGATGGTCGCCAATCTGGATGGCTTTAAAAGAGAGTTGGAAAAATTCCTGGAGGAAAAGGCTGTCAATGGCTACTAGCCCTGATGGTTGAGTGCTATCTCCAGTATTCGAGGCAGTAAGCCTGTGTGCACCAGTTGCTGGGGAACATGGGTGGGAGGGTGCTGTTGCACCATGTCCTGCTTGTTCATCCCTGGCCGATGGCTGGTTGGCCACTGTGTGAACAGAGTGCTGGACTAGATGGACCCTTGGTCTGATCCAGCAGGGCCCTTCTGATGTTATTAAGTAAATATGCTCTTGGCACCCAGAACAAGATATCCAGAGGGCTTGTGCAACGGATGTGGCAGATGAAGGTTGGAGCCACAATCCTGTGAGTTCAGCTAGAGCAGCCTTTCTCAACCTGAGGCGCTCCAGATGTGTTGGACTACAACTCCCAGAATGCCCCAGCCAGCTGGCTGGGGCATTCTGGGAGATGCAGTCCAACACATCTGGAGCGCCCCAGGTTGAGAAAGGCTGAGCTAGAGGTAAGCCTGGTAGGATCTCAGTCACTTTCCCCTTCACTGTATTAAGCTCCTTGCTCTTGTATTAAAGACGAGGCATCACACAACAGACAGACAGAGCAGCTTTCTTCTACACAGCCAGGCCCTCCCTGGGTCAGGGCTGAGATTCCATTTCCTCATCTGCCCTGCCCTGTCCTAATCTGGCAGCATCTTTCGCCAGGTGAGCATCTGCCATCTGCGGAGGCAGACCTCAGAGGGCCAAAAAGAAAGAAAGCCAACTTGCTTCCAGACATTCCAACGCCAGACACTTCTACACTCGATGGCCTTGTAGGCCCCTTCCAACTCTGCTATTCTATGATTCTACAAAGGAGTCGCTGGCTGGCAGAAACGCAAGACCCATTCACCAGAAGGGACCTGTGGGGTAAGGCATCCATTTGGAGATGAACATACATGAAGATGTGTTATACTAAATCAGACCATTAGTACATCTAGTGAGGTACTGGCCTGGTTCAGACAACACGCTAAACCATGCTGCTTAAACAGGAGACTCGTCAGCTTGACGATCTTTTAGCATTCAAGAAAGCTATCAAGACTGATCTCTTCCGTCAGGCCTATCCAGTAGAATTTTAGGGTACTTTTAGTATGCTTTTAGGATGTTTTTTTAACAGTGTATACTACGTTTTTAATTAGTATTTTATGTATTTTATGCTTGCTGTTGTTCCTCAACTCGATCCAATCAGAGAGGTGGGTAAGAAATAAATTATTATTATTATTATTATTATTATTATTATTATTATTAAACACAAAACGGTTAATGGAATGCATTAAGGTCAATGCATTCCGTTAACCATTTTGTGGTTAAGCAGCATGGTTTAGCGTGTTGTCTGAACCAGGCCATTGTGTCCTTTGGCTTGAACTACTTCTCCAAGGTCCCAGTATGAAGACTTCCCCAGTCTTGCTGAGAACTCCTAACTGGAGATGCAGGGAATTGAACTGTTGACATTCCACATGTCCGGCAGGTGATCTTTCACTCTTACATCAACTCACCTGCGCTGGTGAAGGGACCGCCTTTGCTCACGCTCTCCCTCACTCTCCACAAATGGCTCCATGGACCGCCCTGAAGCCTTGTCAAGCTCCAGGGTTTCTGTCATGTCATTCGCCTCCGAGTTGCCTGCCAATCCTTGAGTGCGACTCTGATGGTACCCCAAGGGCTCTTTCCCATTGTGAGCTGTGATTCTGCGGAGCTGTGTGGAGACGGGAAAGAGAGGCGAAGTGTAAAAGGTCACGCGAGAACCAAAGTTTCCCCCTGCGCCTTGAAATGACTCTTCCTCCAAAGGGGAACTGTAACCCCTTAGGTGTGGCTTTCCCAAAGATTTCAGTTCTTTTCCAAGCCTGGCAAAGTAACAGATTCAAAAATGATAAAGAGTGCCCCTAGGCACACAACCGCATAAGAGTTGAATCAAACAATATTTATATCAAATTGCTAAATAATAACATTTTATAATAAAAATTGTAAGGCAGTTCAATCAAACAAATTAGTAACATCAATTATAAAGCAGTTCAAACAATGTAGAATAGGGAGTCAAAAATGACACAATTCAAGAAGGGTGCAGATAAGCTGGAGCGTGTTCAGAGGAGGGCAAAGAGGGTGATCAAGGTTCTGGAAACAAAGCCCTATGAAGAGAGACTGAAAGAACTGGGCATGTTTAGCCTGGAGAAGAGAAGATTGAGGGGAGACATGAGAGCACTCTTCAAATACTTAAAAGGTTGTCACACAGAGGAGAGCCAGGATCCCTTCTCGAAACCCCCAGACTGCAAGACACGGAATAACGGGCTCAAGTTAAAGGAAGCCAGATTCCAGCTGGGCATCAGGAAAAACTTCCTGACTGTTAGAACAGTACGACAATGGAACCAGTTACCTAGGGAGGTTGTGGGCTCTCCCACACTAGAGGCCTTCAAGAGGCAGCTGGACAAGCATCTCTCAGGTATGCTTTGAGGTGGATTCCTGCATTGAGCAGGGGGTTGGACTCGATGGCCTTGTAGGCCCCTTCCAACTCTGCTGTTCTATGATTCTATGACTTCCCAAACATTACATTGACCAACAAAAATGGCAAGAGTCCGGATTAGCGTCCCGTTTCGTGCTCCTTCCTCAGATATTAAGAGTCGCCATGTACGAGCATAAGCCGTACAGGTGTAGGCTGGAGATGGCAAGTCCAAATCTCCTTTTAATTATCCAACGCCTTCCTTCTACAAGAATTCTCTTTTGCCCCGGCTAAGAATGTATTAGCTTCAAGTTGGCGAAACAGCAATTCCCTATTCTCTATTGTTTGATTTTACCACTTTATAATTGACGTTACTAATTTGTTTGCTTGAACTGCCTTATAATTGTTGTTATTATAAAATGTGATTGTTTTGCAATTTGATATAAATATTGTTTGATTCAACTGTTATGCGGTTGTGTGCCTAGGGGCAACTCATTATCATTTGTGGTTATCAACTGCAGCCTTCGTGTTTATTGGCTAAAGTAACAGATTCATCAGCTAGATAAAGCGAACCAGTTGTCTCTCCCTGGGACCCTTTTACCTTCAAGTATAAGAACATTTTTTAAAATGTTCTTCATGTTTTTCATTATTCCTTATTTTTATCTTGTCATGTTGTATTTTATTGTGAATCACTTAGTGGTATAAAAGTACTATAAATAAATAACTTCCACAATCTCAGTTTCCTTTACTGCTAACAATTAAAATTCCTATCTTTCCTCTCTCATCTCACACTATTGCCCCGCTCGTGCTCTTCGCTCCTCTGATGCCATGTTTCTCACCTGCCCAAGGGTCTCTACTTCCCTTGCTCGGCTTCGTCCATTTTCTTCCGCTGCCCCTTGCGCCTGGAACGCTCTTGCAGAACATTTGAGAACTACAAGTTCAATCGCAGCTTTTAAAGCTCAGCTAAAAACTTTTCTTTTTCCTAAAGCTTTTAAAACTTGATTTTGTTCTGGCCTATGTACTGCCTGTTTGGTGCTTTCTCTTCCCCTCCTTATTGTTTTATTATGATTTTATTAGAATGTAAGCCTATGCGGCAGGGTCTTGCTATTTATTGTTTTACTCTGTACAGCACCATGTACATTGATGGTGCTATATCAATAAATAATAATAATAATAATAAAAGTCAGCCCAGGAAACCTGTGATTCCCAAACAGCTTCCCAATATTCCTAGGAAACGAATGTTAGGATGTTAACCCTCTTCACTGGACACAGGAGATGATGGACTGGCATTGGTGCAGGAGACGACAGGACAACTCACAAACCTTGCTGTGGTTATTATGGGCAAGCCTGAGCCAATGGTGAGACCGGGCAGCATCTACAGGAGCTGTGTGAGGCCTTTGGCTGAGTTGCACCAGGAAGACGTTTTGCAGCAGTTCAGGAACGCCTACATTTGGCATCTCGATCTGCAGGTACTTATGTAGTTCACAGATGATGTCTTGCTGTTCCTGCAGTTTGGCACTCTGAAAAAAAGAATCAAAACAGATGTGATGGTACAAGACATCTTTCATGTCCTGAGCATCCAGCAGCCGCTGTTGGTACCCAGCCTACCGACAGCTTAGATGGACAAGGACAGAGAAACCACAGGTGAGGGAAGTCAGGGTAAAGCCCCAATATCTTGTACGTTAAGGTGGCCTGGAGAATGCAGAATCGTGGGCTCGCATTCAAAAGATGGACACGTTTCTCGCCAAATACGACAGAGGCAAGAAGTGAAGGGGGAACCTTAGCAAAAGCAAAAGTGTCCAGCTGCAAGGGTAGATGGTTCCTCCATCTGAAGATCGGTAGAATTTTGACAAGAAGCCTAGGTGATACCTGCAGTTTGTACTGCTCCATGGCATCTTCGAGGGCGGCCAGAAAATCCCGATTCTCCTCCTCTAAACACTCCACTTGCCTCTCCAGCCTCGCCACGTGCTCCTCTCTCACGGGCTCGGATCCTTTTCTGTGGTCCTCCTGCCCCTGACGAAGAGGAAAGAGAGACGACACTTTCTCCCGTGACCTCTGGGATGCTCTTTCTGCCTTCTCTGAGCCCAGAACAAAGAAGCGTGTCTTTTTACTCATGGTCATGGCCCTCTGAGATGCTACCAGCAGAGTGGACCCATACCATGCCTCAGCCCCCATGAGAAACAATGATGGCTCTGCTTAACTGGAAACAGCCAGCTGCAACCAGGCCCTGACCAGCAACTGGTCAGAGTGCATATAGAGTGCATTAATAGAAGTATAGCTTCCAAATCACGTGAGGTACTGGTTCCTCTCTATTCGGCCCTGGTTAGGCCTCATCTAGAGTATTGCGTCCAGTTCTGGGCTCCACAATTCAAGAAGGACGCAGACAAGCTGGAGCGTGTTCAGAAGAGGGCAACGAGGATGATCAGAGGTCTAGAAACAAAGCCCTATGAAGAGAGACTGAAAGAACTGGGCATGTTTAGCCTGGAGAAGAGAAGGCTGAGAGGAGACATGACAGCACTCTTCAAATACTTCAAAGCTTGTCACACAGAGGAGGGCCAGGATCTCTTCTCGATCCTCCCAGAGTGCAGGACACGGAATAACGGGCTCAAGTTAAAGGAAGCCAGATTCCGGCTGGACATCAGGAAAAACTTCCTGACTGTTAGAGCAGTGCGACAGTGGAATCAGCTACCTAGGGAGGTTGTGGGCTCTCCCACACTAGAGGCATTCAAGAGGCAGCTGGACAACCATCTGTCAGGGATGCTTTAGGGTGGATTCCTGCATTGAGCAGGTGGTTGGACTCAATGGCCTTGTAGGCCCCTTCCAACTCTGCTATTCTATGATTCTATGATTCTATATAACTGCCCCTCAAGCCATGCCACAGGAGGGGAGCTAGATGGACCAATGCTCCAACTCAGTATAAGGCAGCTTCCTATGTTCCTATACTCCACAGCCAATGTTGAGGAATGGTGGGAACTGCAGTCCAACACATCTGGTGGTCTACCCATTATTATTATTATTATTATTATTATTATTATTATTATTATTATTATTATTATTATTTGTATCCCGCCTTTTGCCCAATGCTGGGCCTCAAAGCAGCCACATTAACCATCCCTGATATAGAGTGTTTCTTTAAAAGGTTAAGGAATTCAGAAGTTATCCCAGGACACCCGCCCTAAGACACCAACCCCAAGGGGTTTCATCTGCACACCCTCACTGACAGTCTCAGAAATTTGGGGGAAATTGTTTGATGATCCATATTGACTGTGATCCAACTCGCTATATTCATTTGACGTATATTTAGTAAAATCAACAACTAAAAAGTATCTTGAAAAGTATGCCATATTATTTTTACATATAATTTTGTTTCCAATATTTGAACTGAAAAAATGAATTCAGAAAAAAATATCAATTAAGTACATGGGAAGTGCAATTCTATACTTGTTGACTTGTTTAGTCTCATGACATTGCTTATAATTTAAAGGAAAAAAACGAATGCACTGAAAACTGTTTACTAATGTTAGCGTAAGAACCAAATAGCAATGTATTCATATATTTTACTTATTTCAGAAATGTAGAAGTTGTGTCTTCCTCCTGAAAAGGATTTCAAAATAATATACGGGGGGGGGGGGGAACCCAGATATTGTCCAATAAAATAGATATTTCCTAGTCACCTAGAAAATTAATTACGACTTTGAAATTATTTCATTTGTCTGATATCATATCCATTCATTATGTTACAAAGTAGTGTATGAAACAATGCATGTTTAGAAATCCTGGTTTGATCAACCTGATTTACATATCTGTAAATTTCCCTAAAGGAAATATTTTTAAATTGTGGGTTGTAAAATTATGTTGGAATGAAATAAATAAATAAATAAATAAATAAAGGCACTGTTGCGAGTTCTGTATTGATTTCATCTCTCTTCTATACTGTTTTTGGGCACATTCACATGCAATGGTAGGCAAACCCACCATTTGCTGTGATGCATGCCGGATGCGTTCCGGGGCCATTTTGAATATTCAAGCTTTAATTAGGCTGATCGGATGTTGCTACGTGACTTCTGAAGCCGGATATTATAGGTTAATCGTGGGTTAAACAGCCCACAATTAACCCAATTGTTAGCCAAACTACTAGCTGATTGTATTAAAAGGGCCCAGATTACATGACTGACTGAAAACCTCTGGATAAGGCTTTTTATCTCCCAAAGTTGAACGCTTTGGCGTCTTGCCCTCGCTACATGCACAATATCCACCCCCTGCATCCTTTCCTCGAACCTGAGGCTTCGACAACTTGGAACAGGACGCTTTGTGGTTCCGATCTTCTGCCGAAGTGCTCTCGATGCCACTGTCTAAGCCAGAGGCCGAACTCAGCTCACTCCTCTCGCTCTCCACTGCACACAACCACTCCTTCACCCGCAGGATCTGATCCACAGTCAAATTGCCGTCCCCTTGCAACTCCATCAAGAGCTGGTATGCGGCGTCGGTGCAAGTCCGGTAGTGGCTGCACTCTGCGTGCAAGCGGGCGTGGTCCTGCGAGTGCCGCTTGACGGGGGCGTCGGACCGGTTGATGATGCGGGTCTCCGAGCGGTGCCGCTGTTCCAGCACCCTCTGCAGCCTCTTTATCTGCAGCTGCAGTTCCTCCACGTGCTCCGGCTCCTTGCGGTAGTTGACCACCGCCCTGTTCTTGATATTCTGAGCGCGGCTGGCGTAATTCAGCGTGGTCAAGCTTTCGTCAAAGTCAGAGGAGGAAGGGCTGATGCACGCGATCATTACCGTCTTGGCATTCCCACCTAGAGAATCTTTCAGAATCCTAAGGAGTACACAGACAAAGAAATCAAGCCACGATCTCACTAGCAGCAATGCAGCCAGATGGACAATGCAGACAATAACGTGGGAATACCGACCTATTTATTGTGAAAACCAATAAACAAACCAAACAGGTTCCTTACCTTATTTTTTAGCCTAACTGGCGTTTCTGCTTTAGGAATCTCCCGCACCCCGTCCCCGTCCCCAACCAAGATATTATAAACGAAAATGTCAATAGTAGTGTGGAACAAGTTCAGTCCTTATGCATTTCCTTGATTCCCCCAATCTTCCCCTCCCCTTTTCTTAAAACACTACTTTTAACATCTCTATTTACTGTATTATTTCTCCCCTGAGGAAGAGCTGAATAGGTTCAAGACGTTCAAGATATTGTTGGTCATCGCTGCATCAGATTCCTATCCCGCTCATTGCTATCTCTTCTCAATCCTCCCAGAGTGCAGGACACGGAATAACGGGCTCAAGTTACAGGAAGCCAGGTTCCGGCTGGACATCAGGACAAAATTCCTGACTGTTAGAGCAGTACGACAATGGGACCAATGACCTAGGGAGGTTGTGGGCTCTCCCACACTAGGGGCATTCAAGAGGCAGCTGGACAACCATCTGTCAGGGATGCTTTAGGGTGGATTCCTGCGTTGAGCAGGGACTTGGACTCAATGGCCTTATAGGCGCCTTCCAGCTCTGTTATTCTATGACTGGGAATAGTGACCACAGTGTAAAGTAGAACACTGGCAAGAAGATCCAATACACTCATGTTTAATTTCAAACTGCAAACATCAGAAACAAGCACCACACTTCAGGAAGGACGCAGACAAGCTAGAGCATGTTCAGAGGAGGGCAACCAGGATGATCAGGGGTCTGGAAACGAAGCCCTATGCAGAGAGACTGAAAGAACTGGGCATGTTTAGCCTGGAGAAGAGAAGATTGAGGGGAGACATGATAGCACTCTTCAAATACTTAAAAGGTTGTCACACAGAGGAGGGCCAGGATCTCTTCTCGATCCTCCCAGAATGCAGGACACGGAATAACGGGCTCAAGTGACAGGAAGTCAGATTCCAGCTGGACATCAGGACAAAATTCCTGACTGTTAGAGCAGTACGACAATGGGACCAATGACCTAGGGAGGTCATGGCTTCTCCCATACTAGAGGCCTTCAAGAGGCAGCTAGACAGCCACCTGTCAGGGATGCTTTAAGGTGGATTCCTGCAATGAGCAGGGGGTTGGAAGCAATGGCTTTGTAGGCCCCTTCCAACTCTACTATTCTATGTTTCTATGTAGCCAAATCTATTAATCTATAGGAAGGGCAGCCACTTTCTGGGGATCCAGAGCCCAATTTCCCCCTCTAAGGAACCTACCAGGTGGCGCTTCATTTCGCCAACAATCCCTCCCACATGGCAGCAAGTGCTGGATTTTGACTTTCACTGGGTGGGCAGCAAGGCTTTCATTAGAAGACAAACCAGAGTGCTCTACAGGATCTTTGGAGCTCACCAAAACATGGAATATTTTGACTATTGAACAACAGTCTGCCCAAGAAGAAGCTACTTGGAATGAATTTAGCAGAAAGAGCACACGGCAAGTCCAAATCAGGTATAGAAAGGGACCAACCCTAAGGGATCCAACAGCACAGTTCAGACACGAAGGAACAAGATTCCTAGAGCAAGGCTCTCACACGGGCTGCTGTAGATAAGAAGAACGGCTTGCCTGGTAATTTTGGAATCTCGGTACGGAATGTGGCTGCCTTTCCGCCGGGGATCTCCCAACGCGCTGATGACGTTACCCAGCGCCAGCAGGCCACTGTTGATCTGGATGCTCTCCTTGAGTCTTTCCCCAGTGTTCCCCGTCTTCACCACCCGCTCAGAGCCTGCCAGGTCAACGAAGTGAAATTTGGAGGCAAGAACTTGGCCGGAGGCTGGAATCAAGAGCTTTTCTTGCAGGGCAAGGCGAGTGAGGCGCCCGGCGCAACGCCGCTGTTCCATGGTCACGGTGAAGATGGAGTGGGAGCGACTTGACTTCCGGTTGATGTGGGTGGCCCCCGTGTGCTTGGCCATGTTGCCCATCTCCAGCAGGCTGAGAACCTCGTCCAGGCCCTCCACTTCAATCTCCTTCACCCCGTGCAGCACTGTCACAAGGGAAGGATAGCAATGATAGCGAAGGTACAACCTGCACCAAGATAAGGAGCTACAATAGAATCTAAGAGATATGGGTTCGGATCCTATCTCTGCCGTGTGTTTTTTGTGTGGCCATTGGCAAATCACATACTTTCAGCCTCTATTATTTAGGAAAGGGGTGCAGACCCGTTTAGGGCAAATGGCCCTGCCCAGCCCAGACGATGTCAGTGGGCGGTCACATTTAACATAAGAAGAGCCATGCTGGATCCATCTAGTCCAGCATTCTGTCATACAGTGGCCAACACACAGTTGAGAGCCCCCTCCTTCCTGCTACCAACTGTCTCTGCAGAGGCCACCACTGAGGGAGGAAGCAGCAGCCAGGCACCTTTCCCCCTGCCTGGGTCCAGCTCCAGCTGAGAGCCCCTCCCTCCTGCTACCAACTGTCTCTGCAGAGGCCACCAGTGAGGGAGGAAGCAGCAGCCAGGCACCTCTCCATCGTGCCTGGGTCCTGCTCCAGCTGAGAGCCCCCTCCCTCCTGCTACCAACTGTCTCTGCAGAGGCCACCACTGAGGGAGGAAGCAGCAGCCAGGCACCTTTCCCCCTGCCTGGGTCCAGCTCCAGCTGAGAGCCCCTCCCTCCTGCTACCAACTGTCTCTGCAGAGGCCACCAGTGAGGGAGGAAGCAGCAGCAGCCAGGCACCTCTCCATCGTGCCTGGGTCCTGCTCCAGCTGAGAGCCCCCTCCCTCCTGCTACCAACTGTCTCTGCAGAGGCCACCAGTGAGGGAGGAAGCAGCACCCAGGCACCTCTCTACCGTGCCTGGGTCCAGCTCCAGCTGAGAGCCCCTCCCTCCTGCTACCAACTGTCTCTGCAGAAGCCACCAGTGAGGGAGGAAGCAGCAGCCAGGCACCTTTCCCCCCTGCCTGGGTCCAGCTCCAGCTGAGAGCCCCTCCCTCCTGCTACCAACTGTCTCTGCAGAGGCCACCAGTGAGGGAGGAAGCAGCAGCCAGGCACCTTTCCCCCCTGCCTGGGTCCAGCTCCAGCTGAGAGCCCCCTCCCTCCTGCTGTCAACTGTCTCTGCAGAAGCCACCAGTGAGGGAGGAAGCAGCAGCCAGGCACCTTTCCCCCCTGCCTGGGTCCAGCTCCAGCTGAGAGCCCCCTCCCTCCTGCTGTCAACTGACACTGCAGAGGCCATCAGTGAGGGAGGAAGCAGCAGCCAGGCACCTCTCCATCGTGCCTGGGTCCAGCTCCAGCTGAGAGCCCCCTCCCTCCTGCTACCAACTGTCACTGCAGAGGCCACCAGTGAGGGAGGAAGCAGCAGCCAGGCACCTCTCCATCGTGCCTGGGTCCAGCTCCAGCTGAGAGCCCCCTCCCTCCTGCTGTCACCTGTAACTGCTGAACTTTGCAACTAAGATTGTAGTGCCTGAATTTGCTTTCCTTTTCCCCCTCCTCCTCCCCCCTCCCAATCCCCTTTCCTTTTGTGTCATGTCTTTTAGATTGTAAGCCTGTGGGCAGGGACTGTCAAGAAATACTTTTGTAAGCCGCCATGAGAGCCTTTTTTGGCTGAATGGCGGCATAAAAATCCTTAAATAATAATAATAATAAAAAACTAGCTGTCGACCACAAAGAAGACACAGTGCAATAGCACCCTCCCACCCATGTTCCCCATTTAGATGCAACAATAAGGCATAATTGCGGAGAATTCTAGCCTATCATTCAGAAGCAGCGTGCTCATACATGCTGCCCCATAACCGCTGCTTGGCTCATCCCACCAGCATGAGCAGCTGGACTAACCAGAAACTAATAAAGAAGTAAATGTGTCTAATTACATCCAAACCACGACTCCGGATTTGTTTGCTCCCCCAACAAACCAGATTTTGAAGCCAGGATTTGAAGTTGGTTTCCTGATACTGGTTTGTTTGGGCTTGTGATGCAAAGCTTTTGTTTCCTTGTTAGTTTCCGTTTACTAGTTGAACCACTTCTGCCAAATAATAATAATAATAATAATAATAATAATAATAATAATAATAATAATAATAATAATAATAATAATTTCTTACCCGCCTCTCCCTTTGGATCGAGGTGGGGAACAACATTAGAACAGGAATCAATACATCTTAAAAACTCTTGATTTAACATTGATCTGGATAGGCCTGCCGGAAAAGGCTAGTCTTTAAAGCTGCCTTAAAATCACACAGAGTTAATTTTATGAATCTCCTCCGGCAGGCCATTCCACAATCTGGGGGCGACAGAAGAAAAGGTCCTCTGGGAAACTGATGTCAGCCTAGTTTTAGCTGACTGAAGTAAGTTCACCCCAGAGCACCTGAGTGTGCGGGGCGGACTATATGGGAGAAGGCGATCCCGCAGGTAACCTGGACCCAAACCATTTCTTCAATTCTAAGGCACACTTTTTTCCCATATAAACATCTCCTCCGGCAGGCCATTCCACAATTTGGGGGCGACAGAAGAAAAGGTCCTCTGGGCACAACCACACTGCTAGTCAATAGTAAAAGCGCCATCTGATGAGCGTTTTATTGCACGCTGTTACTGGGCACTCACAGAGTTTGCTCAGGTCCCTCACATGACGTCGTCTGCCTCCCGCCCCTTCTGGCCTTCCTTGTGCAACAAAAAAAAACCTCTCATTAAGTCCGATTTTTTAAAAAAACTTGGAATCGCTGCTCTCTCTTGCTGTGTGCAGGAGAAGCAGCGTCATTAGAACAGCGGACTCAATGGGCCTCGTGCGCGTTGTGTACTTCCTCTTTTGAAAAGGGGAAGTAACTGAGGAAGGAAAACACAGGTGGAGAAGCGAAGTAGGGAGCGTGTGAACCTCCGGTGTAACAGAGCTTTAAGCCAGAGTTCTCAGCAATTCTGTCTTACCGTTATGCTGAAACGCAGCCACAGAGCAGCACAACAAATCGTCTCAATGCTGTGGAGCTGGGTAATACACCTACCCCACAAACACCGGCCCCGTTCAGACAACACGCCAAAGGACGTGAGGCAGGTGGCTACTAGGAGGAGGGCTTTCTCTGCTGTGGCACCCCGGCTGTGGAATCAGCTCCCCAGAGAGGTCCGCCTTGCACCTACACTGTACTCCTTTCATCGCCAGCTGAAGACCTTTTCATTCTCTCAGTATTTTAACACTTAATTTTAACTTAAATTTAAATTTTACTGTTCTAACTCTGTATTTTAATCTTATATCATTTTTTGCCGCGTGGTTTTATCCTGGTTGTGCTTTTGATACTGTATTTTGTATTGGTGTTTTTAAACTGTTGGTTGTTTTATTATGGTTTTCATTTTTGTGAACTGCCCAGAGAGCTTCGGCTATTGGGCGGTATTAAAAAAAATGTAATAAATAAATAAATAAACCAAGCTGCTTAACCACAAAATGGTTAACGGAATGCATTAGCCTTCGCAAGGGAGAAAGCTACGAGACAGGAAGGGTTGTTTGTTTTTAACGAAACTGACCTAAAAAGCAATTTTGGGAAGGAGAATAGGCTGAGCAAGAAGACAAGAGGAACTGAACTCTGCCATCGGTTTGGTTTGCAAATCTCCCTCTCAATCACAGCTCAGCAAGGCAGGGAAGAAGAGGCCGCACCCACCTCCACAGCAATGAGATGCTGGGCTTTTAAAGGGACATTCACCATCTAAGAGGGAGTGAAAAGCAGGACTGGTTTTGGGGGCTTTACCAATATTGCCCTTGTCATCTTCCCGGATCTGTATGTCCTTGCTAGCCGTCTCCACTTGCAGCAGGTCCCGGAACTCTTCTTTATACACTTCCAGATAAGAGATGCGGACCGTGTAGTCAAGCAGGTCATTCTCATCCACGAGCTTGAAGGCTTCAGCCATGGCTCGTGGGATTATGCCTTGCTCATCCTCATTGATGGAAGCTGTGTAAGAAAGGAACACGATCACCAGACGCAATGGAAGCAGGGAGAACGAAACCCATCGCAAGGGAGAAAGCTATGAGACGGGAAGGGTTGTTTGTTTTTAACGGAACGGACCTAAAAAGCGATTATGTTGCAAAGAACAGGACTCGTAACAATTCCAAATAAACCCAGCAACCCACTGGTTAAAACACATTCCACACAAAGCAAAGGGTTTTAGTGGCGTTTTCCAACATGCCCACATCTGCTCAACAAAACTAAGGCATCCAAAACCCAGACATACTGCACAGGTTAACTATGGTCATTTCTACACCTGCCCTTTTTCCCAGGATCGGTCCCAGGATATCCCTGTGCATCCAAATGACACACAGG
The DNA here is from genome assembly GCF_023053635.1 of Elgaria multicarinata webbii. Classification (NCBI taxonomy): domain Eukaryota; kingdom Metazoa; phylum Chordata; class Lepidosauria; order Squamata; family Anguidae; genus Elgaria; species Elgaria multicarinata. The sequence continues at coordinate 18,911,406 of NC_086186.1, read as the reverse complement.
GGATCCCGGGAGCAGGCAGGGACGACCCCTCCATATTCCTGGGATAATCCTTAGGTCTAGAAAGAGCCTATCATAGAGTCTCCAGCGGTCTCACGTAAAGCATGAAGCTGAAAAATGCTTTCCTTCCCAGCCAAGATTGTACAGCAGCCTTGCAAAAGAAGTCCACAAAACTCAATAGCCCACAAAGTGTTTTACTAGCCCACTTGCCCACACACGTCCACGTTAGTCATTAGTGACACAAAAAGGGTTTAAAAGGAAGAACAGAAGGAAAAATCCTTCTCAAAATTTTGTATACTTTTAATGTTTACTATTTTTAATTGTTGTAAACCGCCCAGAGAGCTTCGGCTGTGGGGCGGTATATAAATGTAATAAAATAAATAAATAATAATAAATAAAAAACGCAACTTAATCTTTAGCTTACCTACACAGTTGCTCAGGGGTGATTCTTTCTTATCACAAACCTGCTAGATATACCGTATTTTCCGGCGTATAAGACAACCCCCAACTTTTGAGAAGATCTTCCTGGATTAAAAAGTCATCTTATACTGGGCGTATAAGACGACCCCCAACTTTTGAGAAGATTTTCCTGGGTTAAAAAGTAGTCTTATACGCCAGAAAATACAGTAATTTTCTCCCCACAAAACATTTAAAATGGCTTCAGCGTTGGAGCAGACAGCTCTTCTTCCACTTCCTCTTCTGCCATCTAAGTATTATGGTCCAGGTATCTTCTCAGGGGAAAGAGAATCCAGCCAAGTTTGAAGGAACGTAAGAGTCATTTATGATTTTCAGGCCTGGGAGCGTGGACCAGTCTTTTAGTTTGCTACTCTGTCAAGCACCACTCACGTTGATGGTGCTATCGTCATCGCAATAATAATTTATAAAAATTTAAAGGTTACTTTTCTGAATACACACGGCAAACATTTCTCTTCTATGACAGAGATCCTTCAGAGTTGGATTAATCCATCTTTCCACATTAAAACATTTCAGGAAACTTAAAAGCAAAAGCATTTGGCGTCATTATTCCCAAACCAACAAAGATTAACACATTGGCCCCATTCAGAAGACACCTTAAACCACGGCTTTAACCACAGTGACTAAGACAAAAAGGCTCATTCACCCTGGTTAAAACTATGGTTTTAGGTGTCTTCTGAACACGGCCTGGCTTTCTGGCTTAACCACCGTGGTTAAAGCTGTGGTTTAAGGTGTCTTTTGAACGGGGCTGTTACGTTTCAAATGCTTTAACTTTTCCTTAAACATACATAGGACTACACGCACGTGGGTTGGAGAAGAGAGAACGCTTATTTATGCAAGAGGCATGTGGAACTCACAGACACTTGCTTCTCCAATAGTGTAGGTCTTGCCTGAGCCTGTCTGGCCATATGCAAACACAGTAACATTGAAGCCTTCAAAAAAGGCCTCCACCAGCGGCTGCACACAAGCAGCATACACGGATTCCTGGTCTGAGGATTCGGTGAAGACAGTATCAAACTGGAAATGGCGGTTGCGCCCAAGGGTAACGTCCTTGGTCTCTGGATCACCCCGTAGGCACATCTGGTGCCCGTGCAGTCGTTCCTTCGGCAGCAACGGGCGAATGCGCACCGCCACCCTGATAGGAGTCTCCTCCATTGGTGGCTGGGTCTTGGCTTTCAGGCCCATGGTAAGCAACAGGTTGAAGTATCAGGACAGCTGTAAAACAAACAGGGGGGGGGCTGTCTCCCTCCCTCGAAACCTATGAGAAGAGGAAAAGACAAGTTGGAGTAGACAACTCAGTCTCCCCCCCCAACCCCCCACCAAAAAAAAAGGCAAGAAAACTTGGTTCAGGGGACAGAGCTGTCAAAGCCAAATTGTGTATGTATTGACAATATTTCTAGGCCCGCTTTAAGCCAAAGCTTCCAAAGCAGCTAAGGATATACATACCATACATTAGAACTGGGGGGAATGCAGGAGTTGGACTCTCATCTTGTATCCAGTGATGTGGGGTGGAAATTTTTCCACTGCTTTATTTTTCTGCAGGAAAAAAATCCATTGCATATGTTCGTTAGTAACAATGAATGCATGCCAAATGCAAATACAATATTAGCAAAGCTTGGCAGTTTCAAAGTTGTAATTAATATTTTTGAGGTGACAAAGAATTAACATACTGTACTTTTTGTATTTATTTATTTATTTTATTACATTTTTATACCGCCCAATAGCCGAAGCTCTCTGGGTGGTTCACAAAGGGCCTCTACTTCCCTTACTCGGCTTCGTCCTTTTTCTTCTGCTGCCCCTTACGCCTGGAAAGCTCTTCCAGAACACTTGAGAACTACAAACTCAATCACAGCTTTTAAAGCTCAGCTAAAAACTTTTCTTTTCCCTATAGCTTTTAAATATTAAGTTTGTTCTGACCCTATACTGTCAGCTTCACCCTACCCGGGGCCTGTTTACACTTCCCTGTGCCTGTTTGCATTCTCTTTCTCTCTTTATTGTTTACTACAACTTTATTAGATTGTAAGCCTATGCGGCAGGATCTTGCTATTTACTGTGTAATCTGTACAGCACCATGTACATTGATGGTGCTATATAAATAATAATAATAATAATAATAATAATAATAATAATAATAATAATTAAAAAAATGAAAACCATAATAAAACTACCAACTGGTTAAAAACACAAATACAAAATACAGTATCAAAAGCACAAGCAGGATAAAACCACGCAGCAAAAATTGATATAAGATTAAAATACAGAGTTAGAACAGTAAAATTTAAATTTAAGTTAAAATTAAGTGTTAAAATACTGACAGAATAAAATTTCGTCAGCTGGCGATGAAAAGAGTATAGTGTAGGCGCCAGGCGGACCTCTCTGGGGAGCTCATTCCACAGTCAGGGTGCCACAGAGTAGTTTTATGAAATGCAAGTAAAATAAACATGCTAAATTTGATCACTCCCTATGGCAGCCAACCTGGTGCCCTCCAGATGTTAGACCACTGGCCATATTGGCTGTGGCTGATGGGAGATATGGTCCAATACATCTGGAGGGCACTACATTAGAGAAGACTGCTCTAAGACATCAGAAAAAAAATTAATGCAAAAAAATAGTTTTGCCTGCTTAATTTCTATGTTATAATTTAATCATTTCTTATAATTACTTCGTAGTTGACAGTAGGAATAGACTACCTGTTTGTCTGCCCAATTTATAAAGATGTAAGAATAGCTTTGTTTCAAGACCTAGGTCTTACACCTAATAGGTCTCATTCAAACTTGATTAAATTTTTATTGGGGGATACTACTCCATCCATTTCTAAAAAAGTAGCCTGTTTTGCTTTTAAAGCATCAATTTTAAGGAGGAAGTTTTCTAATGATGATGACCAGGTTTTAAGTTGCGACTGAATAGAGTCTATAGAACAACGTTTTTGGATGATCTTAGTCTTGTAATGTAATCTTATATATTTGTAATATATTTGATTATTTTGTTTTATTTGACTATATATATGTTTGTAATGGCTTTGGCTACACAAATAAACTTCTCTTTACTATGTTATCAAGTTGCTTTTGTTTATTTTTATTTATTTATTACATTTTTATACTGCCCAATTGCGAAAGCTCTCTGGGCAGTTCACAAAACAAAAGTTCAAAGACCATAAAATGCAACAACACAGTAAAACAATGTAAAAACCTAAGTTTTAAAATAGATATTAAAACCAGGTAAAATGGAGCATCAGTGCAAAATTCTAAAAATAAAATAAAATACTGCATGAGCACCATTTTTAAAACTGAAGGGCTAAAGACACAGGAATCAGGGGGATAGTAATAAAAGGGAATACAAGATGGCATACATACACACCCGAAGGCTCAGGAGTCGGAAAATGTTAGCTCTCACTCTTTACTTAAGGCAAACTTGCCCAACTTGGATGCCCTCCAGATGTGCTGGACCACAGCTGTGCTGGCTGGGGGTTGTTGTGCAACACATCTGGAGGTGCCAGATTGGGAATGATTGCCTTAAAGTCATCGTCGTCGTCGTCCCACCACACACACACACATCATTGCTAGGCATAAAAATAAATCAAGCAGCAGAAAACTTTCTCATCACTTTATCTCCTCTCCAGCTAGAAAAAAAAGTTTGATTTCTATGTGGCTCAGCAGCTCTTATGAAGAAAGGCTGGACGCACAGCGGAGACCTCAACTCTTGCTTTGTAGAAATAGCCCCAGAAGGTGCAAATGCAAGACACACAAAATTCGCCTTTCGAAGACAGCTTGGGAGAAGAGGGAGACACCCTCGGCATCCCACAAAAAATGTGGGGGTGAGGGCTCAATGGGGACCCCACTGCAAAACCTGGGGAGGGGGACAAGACAGTGAGGAAGCCCCTTGCAATTGAGGGGGAGACAGAGGAAATTAAGAGGGGGGGCGTACAGCTCTGTGCCCCCCACGCAGATAAGGAGGTACAAGGACCCAGATGCTCTCTGGGTAGTTCACAAAGCAAACCTTAAAAGACCATAAAACACAACGACATAGCAAAACACAATGCAAAAACCTTAAGTTGAAAACATTTATTAAAATCGGAGTAAAAACCAGAGGGGGGGGATAGGAAAGGAAGGTTGTCTCAGGGAAATTAAAGAGAGGAAGGCATACAGCTCTGTGCATAAAACACAGTAACGCAGAAAAACATAATGTAAAAAAGTTTAAAACTGCAATTAAAAGTAACAACTGGAAGAGGGGGGAAGAGGAAGATTGATTGGGGAAATACAGAGAGGGGGCAAACAGCTCAGTACCCCCCATACACATATAGGGACCCCAGCCTCCCTGCCAGGACCGCCATGAAGAAAGCGGAGGGGGGAGACCTCAAACCCTCTGCATATGTTCAGAGGCACTCAAGCGGGGGGGGGGGGACAGATCTCAAACCCTCTACATATGCTCAAAGGCACTCCAGCGGGGGAAAGAACTCCAGCCCTCTGCATATGCTCAGAGGCACTCAAGCAGGGGGGGCAGCTCTCAATCCCTTTGCATATGCTCAGAGGCACTCAAGCGGAGGGAGAGAACTCAAGCCCTCTGCATATCCTTAGAGGCACTCGAGCGGGGGGGGGGGGAGAGAACTCAAGCTCTCTGCATATGCTCAGAGGCACTCGAGCGGGGGGGGAGAGAACTCAAGCCCTCTGCATATGTTCAGAGGCACTCGAGCGGGGGGGGAGAGAACTCAAGCCCTCTGCATATGCTCAGAGGCACTCGAGCGGGGGGGAGAGAACTCAAGCCCTCTGCATATGCTCAGAGGCACTCGAGCGGGGGGGAGAGAACTCAAGCCCTCTGCATATGCTCAGAGGCACCCGAGCAGGGGGGGAGAGAACCCAAGCCCTCTGCACATGTTTAGAGGCACTCGAGCAGGGGGGGGAGAGAACTCAAGCCCTCTGCATATGCTCAGAGGCACTCGAGCGGGGGCGGGAAGAGAACTCAAGCCCTCTGCATATGCTCAGAGGCACTCAAGCGGGGGGGGAGAGAACTCAAGCCCTCTGCACATGCTTAGAGGCACTCGAGCAGGGGGGGGAGAGAACTCAAGCCCTCTGCATATCCTTAGAGGCACTCGAGCGGGGGGGGGGGGGAAGAGAACTCAAGCCCTCTGCATATGCTCAGAGGCACTCGTTCCAGGGAATTGGGGAGAGCGCTGCCCCCGAGGTGTTCGGGGTTGTGGCGGCCGTTTCCTCACCTCACCCCATCGCATCTTCTCCTCCTCCCTGGAGCCTGGAGGCGGCAACTACGAGCCCTGGGGCCGGCCTGGCTGGGCGGGCCTGACTAGGCCGACGCCTGGAAATGGCGTCAAGGGGCGGCTCCAGCTTCCTTCGGCCCTGACGAAGGAGACGAGCGAGATGTGAACGATGGAGGGCGGACGGCAGATGGAGGGCGGGGAGGAGGGTCGGTGACGGACCATGGAAACCCCTTCAGGAGGGCCGCAGCGCCCGCTCTCCCCTGGGAGTAAGCCCCATGGAACTCCATAGGACTGACTCCGGAGTAAGACTCGCGCCGTCGCGAAATCAGCCCTCGCTTCCTCTTTCCCCAAGGAAAATGCGGTCTTTAAAATACTGGCGATATAAAGTGTTTCCCTCTGTTGCTCTCTTTTCATGGGATCGTTTAATCGTCGCTTGTTTTATTGATTTCAATTGTCTTATTCTGCAGCATGATGGCATGGGTGCAATTCATTCATTTGGGGTGACTCCGCAATGTCTTAATATCAGCCTGCGCTGTTTGGGGGTGGCTGGGTGGGAACAAGAAATATATATATATTTTCCTTTGGGTTTAAAAAGGATGAGATGGGAGGCATGCATAGGTATCCATGCCGGAGTACACATCTCTTCCCTGACCTGTCTTTTCCTGAATTCCTTAAGATTTGTTTTAAACTTTTTAAAGTATTTAATATATATAAGCTGGCAAAGTGAATGACACAGGACAATTGCAGAATAAAAGGTCCAATTTGGACACTCCCAACATCTTCCATTTGAACCTCTCCTGTGTTTTCCCATCACTTCTTCCATCATTTGTTTAATCACAGGAAATGTGTTAAGAAGGGATTGAAGGAATATCTGCACAATGTCTTTTGACTGGTACACCTAGGAGTCATCCACCTGAACGCACCATGACACACATACAGTATCATACCTTCTTAACACCTTTATATTTAGGCACTAGCCTGGTAGCCAATGGCGAGAAGGAATTCCATGCAGATGAATGAGTGAGTAAGCAACCAAGCAGGTAGAAGAGTCCCTCTTCTCCCAGCAGGTTAGCAAATTTCAAGCTAGTAACTTTCGTGAAATTTACAAGGCTATCCTCTTGACACCTTGCCGATGAAAATAGGATGCCCACTTGCATAACATAACCCAATTCTCATAGCAAATTTGCACATTTACCTGAGAGTAAGCCCAAAAGAACACAGTGGGACTTACTTCTGGGTGAACTTATAGTATTGTGCTGTGAATCGTCTCCCTGCCATCACCATTACACATTTGTTGTGTCTGATGTATTCCTTGAATCTGCAATCATTTGTCTTGATTGGCTGCATTTCTATCCAGCCCTTCTTCCAAGCAGCTCAGGGCAGCATATATCATTTTTTTCCTTGCCAACTTATCCTCACAACAACCCTGTGAGGTAGGTTAAGAAGAGACAGAGAGGGAGGGAGAGAGGGATTAGCCAAGAGTCACTCCGTGAACTTCATGGCTAGGCAGAGGTATCCTGCACTGTTTTAAAAGGCAAAAGAGTCCACGTTGCTTCAATCGAAAATGTAAACGGCAGAAGAATATATTTTTATTTTATTTGCTATTGTATCGCCTCTGTATTTTAGGAAACTCCAAGAGGTAGCTTACAAACAACATTAAAAGCAAAGCAAACGTAGCATCATCGTTACAAAATGAGAAAGCTACAAGGTAACACCAGGGAAAGACGAAATACACACAATGAACCAGCAACGCAGCTTTCAAAATAAGCCCCCAGAAACAGCTTCAGCCAGTTCCAAAAGCCGTCTGGAAAAAGCCAAGTATTAATCGTCCTGCAGTCTGTTATCAGTTATTCAAAATGAGCCTCACCAGCATGCAAAATGGCAAGCCGTGTGCTACATGGCATCTTTCTGGGTGGCTGCAGCAACATACATGTGCATTAAGAAAGAGATTTAAGATCTGACAGGGGACCTGAACCCTGAAACATGACAACTCTAGCCACTCATATTTTTAACAAGGCATCAAAAAAGAGGCAAAACTACAGAGAAAATAGGACAGTGATCTAACTGCCCCCAGCATGTGTATATGGATCTGCCAATTTGACGTTAACAGTTCATGCACCTGATGATGTGGACAAAATCCACACAAGCGGATGACAGAATGTTTAGTCTTTAATGTTTAGTCTTCAAGGTGCCACAAGTCTGTTGTTTTTGCTGCAACAGACTAAGGGAACAATCCTATGCATGTCTAGACAGAAAAAAAGTGCTTCGTCTTCAAGGTATCACAAGACACTGATGTGTTTTTGGTTGGTTGGTTTGTTTATTGTACCAATTGACTAAGGCTGCAACCCTATGCATGTTTAGGCAGGAAAAGCCCTACAACTCTCAGTATTAACCAGCCAGCATGTCTTGCTGAGAAATACTGGGGGATGTAGGACTTTTGACTTAAAACCTCCCAAGATCCACCTCTGACCCTGAGGGCCTCAATCAGCAGCTCTATAAGGGATGGCATTGCTTCCAAATTTAATTCAAAGAGAAGTGTGCTTTAACTATCAGAAGTTTAAGAAACATTCATGGTATATTTTTAGATTGCTTGTTTTTACTTACATTTTAAATTGTGATTGTTTAAATCATTTTTTTGATGTTGCTATGAGCACTTTTGCAAAAGCAACAGCTGTGTTTTGCATATTAAAAAAGAAAAAGAAAAAAAAGACATTCCCCAATACTTTTGGGGGCAGGTATGTAGGACATGTGACCTTTTCATGAGGGGTGTTCATATGAAATCCTTTACATTTTACAAGAGGGATTGATCCAGCAAAACCAACCCAAGATATTTTGCTGCCCACCCGCAAATCAAGGTGCATAGTATCCATGCCTGGTTAAGAAAATACCACAAGCGCTTCTTCCCCCTTCCTTGCAGTAACGATATATCATAAATACTGGCTGCTTGTACATTTCTGAGCCCAATTCAGGGTCCTGGTCATACTCTGCAAAGCCTTACATGAATTCAAATGGCAATACCTGATGGAGGTCATCACTTGGGATGAACCCACCCATATGCTATGACCAGCATCTGAGACCTTCCTCCAAGGGAGGCTCAGAGGATGGCAACAAGGGAGCCTTCTCGGTGGTGGGCCCTGATTGTGGAATGCTCTCCCTGGTGAGGTCTGCCCGGCACCAACATTGTCAGCTTTTCAGCAGCAGGCTAAGTCTTTCCTCTAATCCCAGGCACCTGACAGTATATGATGGGGGTGCTTCGGTTTTTGGGTTTTTTTTTGTTAGGTCCTGGTAGTTTTATTGTTAGCAGTTTTCAAGAGTATTCCTATGGCCCCTAGACATTATCAGAGGGGCCATGGGATAGTGGGGATTACTTCAGTACTCCAATCTCGAAAGGGGGAATCGGAGATCAGACACACCTAGCCTTTCCCCTTTGCAGCTGGTGCAGAAAGAATTGTGTCAGCTGGCCTCTGAGGTCAGAAAATAGACTGTGGAGAGGGAAGGAAAGTATTGTTATGGTGAATGGATAGCGGAGGAGACCGGAGAGGCCATTACGAGCTATGTTTGCAGCCTCCTTCTTTCACCCTCTGAAGCAGTGGTGTGAGATGGGCCCAAAAGCCTGCCTAGTGAGAAATGAATGTGCAAGTGAAAAAAGCCAAGGGCAAAGGGTGGAAAAGGAGATATATCAGGGAAAATATTTATTTCTGCCAACGCATTTCGGACTTATGAAGGCCTTCTTCAGGGCAATTCAAATAAGGGTATAATTTCAATTTTCTCCAGAGCAAAATGATAGCAGATTATACTTTTATTTGAGTATAATCACCCTCTTGAAATTATACTCTTATTTGAATTGCCCTAAAGAAGGACTTCATAAGTCCAAAACGCGTTGGCAAAAATAAATATTTTCCATGATATATCTCCGTTTCCACCTTTTCCCCTTGGCTTTTTTTCACTTGCTATTTGGGGTTTCCTTTCGTTTTGGCGGCTTTAGTGAAAAATGTGACCTTGGAGAGATGGGAAAGGGGGCATGCCGGTGAGCATGGAGGGGAAGGCTGGCATACACTACATCCCCAGGCCTCCCCAGTCTCCTCCCCCCCCCCATTCTGCAGAACCCCAGCTAGACAGACAAAAAAGTGTGTCTAGCCAAAATGCAGAGCAGGAGTAACACAGCAGTGAAAGTCACCCCCACCACTCCTCTCGTTGTGCATTGGATGGCCATAAACCTTCAAGTTCTGAGGCTTACAGCCCTACTGATAGGTCTGCACCCTAAAGGTGCAACCCTATGCATGTTTAGACAGAAGAAAGGCCAACAATTCCCAGCATGCTCCCCACCAGCCACTCTGGTTGGTACATGGTAGGAGTTATACACTTTTTTTTCTGTCTAAACATGCATAGGATTGCACCTTTAGCCTATAATTCCAAATATTACAAAACCAAAAAAGTATGTTGAAAACAATGTAAACCATATATGCAAAGCTAACGTTTAAAGGACAAAGCATCTAAGAATAACACTATCCTTGAAAGTTACAAATGACAACGCAGAAAGATAACTTGAAAAATACATGTTTAAGGTGTACAGATCTACTTTGAAAAAACACAAAACTTCTAAACCTATAAATCAAGAAGATTATGACATCCCAATTCAATTGCCTGAGGCAGCTGCCTCACTTTGCCTAATGGTTGGGTCGGCCCTGCCTGACCGAGGATCTCCCTTTTGCACAAAGGGCCTTGCACATGGGCTTATGGGATACATGTGTAATATATTGAAAGTTCTGGAGGCTCAGTATGCATAGAAAATAACTGAGTCCCACCCAGATTCTTCCACTACTGGAAAGTGAGGGTTGGTTTCTCCACTCGATTAATTTTTTTTTTTTTAATGGTGATTCCAACGTGAATCAAATTAGCCAGCTAGATATTCTGTTTCATTGTTGTTTTAATGCTGAGGAATTTGTTCAATTAGTAGCTCCTGTGAGGGAAGCCCCTTCCATTCATTAGGAATGGTATGATCCATGCAAAACACTCCTACAGTTTCAAGTGCAAAAGAGAGTCATTCTCATCCTGACTGGAGAGAGAGAGAGAGAGAGAGATTCCCTGGCTGACAGACTGAGCGAAAACAGATTTTATCAATGGTCCTCCGAATCCCTCTCCGTCGAAGTGCTAGCTTCACTCCAGACCACCAGCCCGTGGTGGAGGGATCCATTCCCACGCCACTGAAAATGGAAGCAAACATCGTGGTACTTGGAGCAGACCAGGTGGGGAAATCAGGTGAGTTTTGTCACTAGAAGGGAGAGGAAAAGTCAGAGAAGATGAGCTAAAAGTAGAAAATCGTGAGCTTCAAAACACTTTCACAAAGATCAAAGGAGATCGGGGTGGTTTCTAAACTTGATCTGCCTGTAAACTTAATTTGACATGCGTCGTCCAAAGGGGATCAATTTTCCCTTCCAGAAAAAGACAGATAGGGTAGTAGTACATAGCCCAGCAAGGTAGCATGAGTTCAGCTCAGTATTATCCGTGAGCAAGAAAAGTTGGCTAGTCTACTCACTGAGCAAACTGCTAAATGTACTTATCAGATTTGTGAAACGGAGGTGAAACATAGGGGGGGGGAGAGGAATTAAGGAGGTTGTGCACACTGCTCTTTTTAGTCTCAAATGTTTGCTTTTAAGCACTTACAGTGGAATTGTCTGCATGTTTACTCAGAATTAAGTCCCAATTACTTCAATTGGACTTACGCCCAAGGAGGTGGTATAGACTAGGATTGCAGCTGTAATTCCATAAAACTCTAACCTCAAGCGTAATTACCGTATCCAAACACAAAATGCCTTCTATTATTTTATAGGTAGCTTCAATGCAAAGAAGCCTGCTTGTCCCCAGTACCAATATAGGATTTGAATGTTAACTAAGTCATTGCTAGTAAATTAGCAGCCTGGACATATGCTCCCCGTAGAATGAAATCCTACAGAATTCACTTGAACTTACTCCCAAGGAAAACTGGGAACTTACATGAACACATACCTTTGAGTAAGCTTGATTGAACACAGTGGGACTTAGTTCTGAGCAAACATATTTCGGTTTGCTTTATAAGGATGCAAAGGATGACCATCTAAAACTGTTGGCAGTCATCCTGCCTTTGAATTTGGGATAAGCACATGGTTGCAAACCTTGTGATAACTTGGGGTTGAGGTGCAACATTTACGTTTTATGACTCTGCAGAAATTAAAAGATTTTCTCCTAGGGGGGAAAAAAGTTAAATTTTGTAAGTTACGAATCCTGCAAAACTGAATTTTGAGAATGTTCGTATTGGCAGATTTGTTTGTTTGTGGGGCTGGTTCTTCCCCCCCTTTCTGTTTTCTCAGTCTGAAAATAGAAATAAGTTCCATCTCTCAAGCCATCAGATATAACAGCTACAACTCCCACGCTTTTTCGCAGCTTTGACAGTGCGCTTTCTCACCAGGAGGTTCATTGGAGAATACGGGGATATGGGTGAGTGTCATCAGTGTCATGTGGACACATTCATGCTTGTTAATTCTATGTCGACCTTTAGGAGGCAGCAAGGTCCGCTTAATCAAAGAAGTCGCCGCTGCGAGCATTGATTCAGGGCAAAGCGCTGGATCATTACCTTCTGCTGTGACACGGCGATGAGAGGTGTGTGGGCGGGTTGCTCAAGAGTGCACACTTTGCATGCATGAAGCTACAGGTTCCATGCCAGGCACTTCCAATTAGGGCAGCCCAAAAAACCAGATATATATTTTTAAGCGGACACAGAATTGCCTAAAAATTGCAAGTACTAATCTATATACATTGATGCAAATTTAGAAATCATTACTATATTTTAAATAGGAGTACAAGCATAGGAATACAAGTGCGAGGACTGTGTGACAGGTCAGCTGTGTGCTGTCTCAATCTGTTGTGGCTGGGCAAATTCAAGGCCCCTGACCGAATTCCTTTTAGAGTTCTCTTTAAACTGGACTTGAACTGGACAGCCCTCCACATAGAGGACACCTTCAAATACACGGCTTTCCTTATATAGCCCTTCAAATGAGGAATGTTCTCTGTAAAGGCCACCCTAGTTTTAGTTAAGGGATTCTCTACAAGCCCAGTGTCAGCTTGTGGTGTCCTCAGACAGCTGTTGAGGGCTCAACTAGGGTGACCAACTGTCAGGATTTCCCCAGATTTGTCCTGGTTTTTGTTCTTTCCATGGTGTCAGGGGGGATTTTCTATAATTTTCAATAATGTCCTGGAATGACACACCTTCCCCTTTAAGGCTGCCATTAGCATGGCAGGAGGGAATGACATGCTTTCTTGAGGCACATCATTCCCCCACCCCGAGCTCCAATTGAGATCTTAAAGGGGAAAGTGGGTCATTCGTGGACATTATAGAAAAGGCCCCAATTGGAGTGGATGGTGGTGGTGCAGAATGAAATCCTTTCCCCTCCTCCACTCCAATTGGGTTCTTTAAGGTGACGGGGGAATAACGTACTTTCTGCAGGACTCAGAAAGCTGCTTCCCCACACACACACTAGGTGTCCTCTTTTTTGGTTTCCCAAATATGGTCACCCTAGGCTCAACGCGTTGGCACTTGCCCCCTCCAACCTGGAATCAGCTTGCTCCCCTGAGCCACCATGGAGCGTGACTTGGAGCTGCCATTTTAACTTTCCCCAATGCAGCATTCCTCCAAGGCATCCTGGAGAATTAAAATGGCTGCTCCAATCTGCCCAACGCTGATTGCAGAGCTGCTCCCACAACTACCAGGGCCAAGTGAGCCCACCTGGACCACCAAATGTTGAGGCCAAGGGGGACTCTGCAGACCAGAAGCTGGGCCTGATTTTAGGCCTGTCTCTCAGGATACAGCTGTCACAAGGAGGCTACTTATAAATGCCTCTACCTAGTAGCTGTTGCCAGGGCTGACGTCAAAGCTAGGCATGGTTGGGCACCTGTCAAGGGCCCACATCCCAGCAGGACTTTACTACTACTTCTACCTGCTCGTTCACCTGCCTCTTGCTCTGCTCCAGACAACGGTGGTGGTGAGAAAGAGGAGCAGGAGATGCCACTGCCTACGTGCTCACTGGCTCTTTGGCTGTCAAAGAAGCAAGTGGTAGCGATGAGAAAGAGATGAGGAGCTACTGAAGCTGGTGACAATGGCAGTGAGAAGATAGACTCACTGATGGAAGGGGGTCATTGAGGGGCTCTTGCCCACGCGCCCTCCAGAACCTGGAGCCAGTTACGGCTGCTCTACATAGTTTCCCATTTGTTAGTCCCAGATGGGTTCCACAGGCTTGCGTCCATTATGCCACAGAAAACATTGCTGGTGTCAGATTATTATTATTATTATTATTATTATTATTATTATTATTATTATTATTATTATTGATACAAAAATAAGCAATGAATTCAAACAATCCCCTAAGAATTAATATCAAACCAACAGTTATGTGAATATGTATAATATACAAAAGGGGGGGGGAAGTGATTGATACAACTTCTAGGGGAAAGAAGCTTAATCAAATAATGAGAAAAAAATATAAAGGAAGAAAGGAGACCAAAAAAGGAAAAGAAAAGAAAGAAAACCCCAAATCATAAATGTACTGTATTCCTTTATTTGTTGTTACAATGTCCATATATTCAGAGCTGAAGTAGGCATTATTTATTTCTTGCATTTGTATACCGCCCCATAGCCGAAGCTCTCTGGGCGGTTCACATAATTGCTGCTGTCAGCTGTTGGCGACAGGGAGACCAACCTCAAAACTGTATTCTGTGGTGTGGAGAGTAGGATGATTTATATTACGCCTTTTTTCTTCCAAGGAATCCAAGGCGGCAAATATAATCCTCTCCATTTTATCCCCACAACAACAACCCTGTGAGGTAGGCTGGGCTGAGAGTCTATGAGTCTGTGACTGGCCCAAAGTCACCCAGTGAGCTTCCTTGGCCGAGTGGGGACTAGAACCCGGATCTCCCGACTTCCAGTCCGACACTTTAGCCACTACACCACACTGGCTCTCAGTCTGCTAGGCTGGTATGCTCAACATGGCTCTCTTGGGTGCAACTGCCACAGACCGTGGTGTTCATATTGTGAGAAGCAGCTCTGGTTTAAAGGTCTAGATGAATCCCGGAGTGCTGCGATTATTCCGGTTTATTCAGCTTCTTCCACCTCTATTGCGTTTTTCAGAGCAACTGTGGATTGCCAAGGGAAGCCAGCTCACTGCGCCACGGAGTTTACAAATTATGTTTTGACAGAAGGAGCCCAATCCAATTCTCCATAAAGGCATAAGCCCATGTGGTTGGTGGTCTGTTTCAAATCCCCAGTTCATGTTTCCTGTTTCGTGGGGCTGCTGCCAGCCCCTGACACCTGGAGAAGAATGCTAAGTTGGAAAGGGAGCAGTAGTGCAGGAGATACCAAGGGGAGAAGAGACAATTGAGTTCTTGGGAGCGGCTTTCTGGCAATTAGAACGTCTTGCTTTTTCCCCACCCAGAGTCGATCTACACCCACACTTTGGCAGTGGAAGGCAAAGAGATTCTTTTTCACATTTGGGACTTTCCTTGCTCGCAGGTGAGAGAGCTCTCCTACACACTATCACATTCATTCATTCATTCGTTTTATTTTCAGTATTTATATGCCACCTTATAACTGCTACTACAACAAAAAATATTCCTAATAAAATCATTTGTTGTTCCTTTCCTTTCCTTCCTTCCCCCTTTTTTAGAGGTGGGGGGAAGTAAAGAAAAATTAAAATTACCGTATTTAATAATAATAATAATAATAATAATAATAATAATAATAATAATAATATATTTATTTCTTACCTGCCTCTCCCTTTGGATTGAGGTGGGGAACAACATTAGAACAGAAATCAATACATCTTAAAAATTCATGATTTAACATTGATCTGGATAGGCCTGCCGGAAAAGACTAGTCTTTAAAGCTGCCTTAAAATCACACAGAGAGTTAATTTTACGAATCTCCTCCGGCAGGCCGTTCCACAATCTGGGGGCGACAGAAGAAAAGGTCCTCTGGGAAACTGATGTCAGTCTAGTTTTAGCTGACTGAAGTAAGTTCACCCCAGAGGACCTGAGTGTGCAGGGCGGACTATATGGGAGAAGGCGATCCCGCAGGTAACCTGGACCCAAACCATTTCTTCGATTCTAAGGCACACTTTTTTCCCATATAAACATCTCTAAAAACAAGGTGCGTCTTAGAATCGCGGGTGCGATTATTATTCTTAGAATCAAAGCTTTTTTTTTTCCTGTTGGTGGTACTGAAACTAGTGTGCGTCTTACAATTGATGGCGTCTTGCAATCGAAGAAATACGGTAAAACAATTTCAAACAAATTCAGTGCAAGCAATAATTAGAAGAATATAATCTCGAAGGTATGGGAAAGTAAGAAAAATAAGGTAAAAACTCTGCACTAGATTACTTCAAGAAAAACACACACACACTTCATTTTCGAATTCGCCATGGAATTCCTAAAGAATGGAGTTGCCAATATCTATCTGTCTGGCATTTTAATTATGCTAATCATGAGAACAAGTAAGTTGTGACTCATTTTTGTCTTATCTTCCTCCAATGGCAACTGCTGATTTTGGCAGCTGCCTCCTGGCTGCTATTTTATTTTCCCAGAATGCCTCAGAAATTGCACTATTCCTGGGCAATCTGAGTGAAAATGTGATTTTAATATTTATATGTAAACCACTTAGGGATTTTATTATGTTTAGTGGGATATAGAAATAAATAAATAAAATGGGAGTTGCCAAGAGGGGCTGCCATTTTCTCTGGGGGTTGCCCATTTTTCTCCCTTGGAATAATACAACATCCAGGGCATTCTGGGAAAATAAGATGGTGGCCACCAGGAGGCAGCCTCCCAAATTACCTCTTCTACCACCGCCATTAGAGGTAGTGGCAAAACGCAACACAAAAACCTAAAAGAAGGAAAGTAAAAGAACAAAAGACATTGAAAATGAGTTTGAGTAACAAACACGAATATACTTTAAACAAATTAATAACAAAAGCAAAATGGAATAATGAAATGAACTTTTTTCCCCCTTATAGGCCTCCTAGTAACAAGCCAGGAAGCAGCTTGGATCAAAAGAGTAATGATGGTTGGGAAATCCTCAGTGGATTCCAATGAGTTTGGATTTGTACAAATCTAAACTCATTTGCGAATTTTGTAGCAGACCAGCTTTTTCCAAGAGGTTCAGATTCCATGGACTTGCAGACTGATTTTTCACTTGGGGGGGGGGATTTGCACTAATCCACCCTTATGCTAATGCACATGAGTGCAGGTGTGCGCTTTCACATTTAACACCAATGCACATTTGTGTCATGTGCACTTTCACAAGTGGAACAAAATTCTCATATATCCCTAACATTTTTTCATTTCCATCAATGAGCAGATGATGGAATGAAGGACACCTGACAATCTGTGAAACATGGATGGGACAGATTGAACAAAATCCAAACATTTGTACCAAAGAGTAAATTTAGTACTCAGAAACAGGATGCCCAGACTGAGAGAGTGCTGCAAGCCTTGAAGCTCTGGATCAGGCAGTTGCTCAGGATTGGCTTTCCAGTGTCACCTGACTATCATGACCAAGGGGATTCTGGTCCATGATATTTGTATCCTGACTTGAGCTTCCTGCAGGCCCCTCCTCTGGTGAGCAGTCCTGGGAGTACAGGAAGGAGAGAACTGGGAGTTCACTAGGACAGCTCCCAGTATGAGCCCCATGACACCTGACATGGAATCTCAACCAAGATGGCACCCTGGATGTCATGCATCTCTTAAGCTCTTCCAGAAGATCAACCTTGGTTATTAATATTATCGAACTGCATCCTCTGATTTCCCAATATATTTCTGGCGGCTGTTATCCTAGAAATCGTAGTCAATTGCATCGAACAGTAAATTGAAACACTGATAAAGGGCACAATCCTATGCATTTTAGACAGAAAAAAGTCCTACAATTATTCCTAGCGTGACCCAGCCATAAACCCCATTTAAATCTGCTGACCCACTGATTTAATTGGGGCACCCTTTTAGTCAATCTAAATATTTCTTTAACGAATCAATGTAACCACTTTGTTGGCTAAACGTGGCAGGCTTGCTTATTTCCTTTCTCAGGAGCGGACGGACGACAGCTCGTCCGAGGATAAGCGCGTACAGTGGGCTGACGGCTTTGTCCTGGTCTACAGCATCTGTGACCGGGCCAGCTTCAACAGCGTCCAGCCCAAGGTCCAGTTCATCAAGGCGGCCAAAGAAGGGCTGAGCCAGGAGAAAGTGCCCATTGTCATTGTGGGGAACAAGCGGGACCTGCATCATCGGCGAGCCGTCTCCAGCGAGGAGGGCCGGCTCCTGGCACTCTCCATGGACTGCGAGTTCTACGAGGTGTCTGCGGCGGAGGCCTATCATGGGGCCGTCATGGTCTTCCACGGACTGGCGGAACGCATCTGCGAGGCCAAACTGGCCCTGAAGAAAGGCACTGGGATCCGCAGCATCGTCAAGAGTGTGTCTGCTGTGTTTGCCCGGAAAAGGACAGACTCGATGTGAGATAAGATGGGCTGGGAATTTGGGAATACCGGGGCCTCCGGCTTCCTCTTCCACACAGAGTGGAACATGTGATCTCTCTTGCCTCAAGTGATGTGCCTCCTCATCCCTCTCACCCCTGTACCTGAGACAGGAAACGGCAGGATCTTTCCAACCCAATAGACCTGGGATGTCAAAACACAAGAGGGGTCAGCCTTCCCACAAGGGAGGAAACACAATTGTCTCCTGCACCCTGCCCCAAAACCTTGAGACTATATGATTTGCATCAGGAATGGGCAGCTAGTGTCTTATCCAAGGCCACCTCATAAGCTTAATGGCTAATCCAAGGGTCTGAATTTAGGTCTCCCATACTGATGCGCAGCACACTAGCCCCTATACAGCAACATCTTTTGTATGGGGCCGAAAGGTCTGCACCATATGGAACCGCCTCACTCCACCGTACACACAGACAGTAGTTTCATTCGATTGGGGTGCAAACCCTCTCTCAACCCAAGGGCTGGATTCAATTTTGGAGCAGCTCTCAGGGGCTGCATTGCAGTGAAGGGTGGGACCAAAAGCTTCAAAATCCCCCCCCAATATAAGCCTATTTTAGCTTAAAAGCTCTTGCTGCCAGTAATCAACCCTTAGGAGGTGCATTTCCGCCTTTTAGAATGGGGGAAAACCCGTCAAAAAGCTAGGAGAACCAAAGTAGGGCCAAGGCAAGATGGCATGGCTTTCTTGGGTGCTCCAGAGGGCTGGTTTGGGCCCTGAGGTTCAACACCACTGCACTAGACAGATGGGACTGCAAACCTACTTCATAGGACCATAAGCAACTTTTAAACAGAGTCACCCTTGGGGCGACTGGCCCTGTATAATCTCTCTTGATTGGCCGGAGCTCTCCAGAGCGCGTCACCCTCCACCACCCCAGCTCTGCTTCCTGAGATTCTTCAAGGAGAGATGCCAGGAGTTCAGGTTTGAGAGGGCCATTGGCAGGAGGCTGGGCTCTCTCCTACATTGGAGGACTCGTAACTCTCAGGCTTGTCTGGCAGCATCAGGGCTGCCTGTCATCAGCACAAAATGGCTTGAAGCCAGCTGCCATTTTAATTTCCCACAATGCCACTGGGCGATGCTCTGCTGGGAGCATTGAGGGACATTAAAATGGCAGCTTGCCCAGCTGTTCAGAGCAGGGGGTGTGGGGAAGGGCAGGGCAGGCATCAATATAGGAGTCAGCCCTGCTTGAGGCCAGGAGCTGCTTACAGTGGCTACTTATACATCTTCAAATAAGAGAACACCAATTTGCATAACATTTCCATGTGTTTGTTTTAGACATAGCCGCAAATGTGGAAGTGATTGCTACCATTTAAATAGAAATACAATCCCTGCCACCGTAGTGCGGAAGACTGTGACGAGGTGACCCGTTCTGCCAGGTGATAACTTTTGATCGGCAACGTCAACATCTGGCACTAATTTCTTAAGAGTCCTCTTTAAACCGGACTTGCACTGGACAGCCCTTTCAATAGGGGGCGCCACTCAACCAAGCACTGTCCTCGGATAGCCCTTGTATCTTTCCAGTTTATCCTTTGAAAATAGTTAGTTTTAAATTCCTGTTTTGAACGCCCTTGTTTTAATTGTTGCAAGGTTTTGTTGCTTTCAGTGATTGCACACTGCCCAGATAGATTTTTTTTCAGCAGATGAGGCTGTATATACGTGTGAATAACGAATAAACAAACATTACATAAATAAATGAAAGACTGTCCTCTGTAAAGTAAGGCACATGACCGGTCCAGAGCTGCCTGAGGATGCTGGTGTCAACAGCTTGCAAGGACTCAATCTGGGACTTGATGACCCTGTTCAGATGACACGCTAATCCATGGTGATTAAGCATTTTGAGCTGTGTGTGTCATGTGGACCATTCATAACAACAGTTTAAGCATGCTCACTATTTTTTATTTATTTATTAATAACCCTATTTGCTGCAAAAGGGTTAGTGGCCTGAGCATGGCTTGGCGTTGCCTGAACAGGTCATCTGCAAAGCATCATTCTCCCCTTCTTAACTGAACGTGCAAGCACCTCTCCTGATAGATATTAGTGTAAAAAAACCTTCCCTGTTCCCTCCCCAGTATTACCAACTTGGAACAGGCATATCGTCAGCTGCACTTCTCTGCAGAGACGCAAGGATCTATGCCAAATTCTCCTTCAGCCTCCAGTTCCGTTTTCTCACTCGCTGTAAACGCAGCTAATTATTACCGAGCTGTAGTGATGTGTGAGTAGGTGCCTGGAACTTCATGTCCTCTGAAAGAGCCCATCCCTCCCTCTCTCCCTCCCGATCCGTACACTTGACAGCAGGCTGGTTGCTGTTGTTAAGCGATGAACGGCACACGCCTGTTCCAATGGAGACATGGCTCTTTTCCAGAGCCTTGTGTGGGTGTGGTAGATCTTAAAGAATCCGGTCCCAGGAAGAAGCTGCAGCTTGTCTTCTGCTAGGAAATTATCCCCAGGCCTCTGACGGTTGATGAAAAGCATAGGAAACTCATAGAAAAGGTCTTCTTGGCTGACAGGAAGTTGACATCAGTGTTGTAGCTAGGGCTGCTCTTTGGGGCCAAAATACAGCTCCTCATAGGGTGCAGTGGATCCCAATGGCCACCCAGAGAGCAACAGGTAATGAGAACATCAGGACAGCAGAACCAAAATCCCTTTTTATTCCTGGAATCATGGTGGTGTTATGATTTAAGTGAGTTTAAAATGCAAAATTGCACATGCTCAGAGTATTTTTATTTATTTATTTATTTTGAATCAGAGGCCTATATGCAGCAAATAGTGGATTAATACACAATCCTATGCACATTTAGACAGAAAAAGTTGTACATCTCCAGCATAGCTGGGTAGGGAATGCTGTTTGTTGTAGGACTTCCCCCCCCCCCCAAACGTCCAAAGGATTGCGCCCTTAAGTACTCTAATCAACACATACATCAAGAGTCATGTTCTTAAAGTTACATCGAATTTCAGGTATTCTGCAAGCAAATTTTATTTGCGATATCCTTAACACCACTACAAAATACTGTGGGTGGGGCCAGGTTTTAGTAATACTAAATCTTGAGAAGACCCATTGAAATTAACAGGATATAAGTTAGCAATGACTAGTGGGTCTACTCTAAGTATGAGTAAATCTGGATCCAACTCTCTCTATATATACTACGAGCTGCCCTACCTACATGTAGCAACTTATCACGGGTTTCTTTAGCTCAAGAATTTTGAACCTCTTTCAGCCCAAGGGAAGAATTCCATTTTGGATAAGCTCTCAGGGGCCATATTCCAGGGCCCAAATTCCCCAAATACAAGCATAGCTTAGCTTAAAGCTTTTACTTCCAGTAACAAAGCCTCTGCAGAGGCAGTTTGAGTTTTTAGAATGGGAGGGGAGGGAACCACCAAACTATTGGAGGTTGAGGGAAAAGGGCAGTGACATAAGGAAAATCCCAGATGGAGACTCTAGATGGACCAAATTTGGCTCACGAGCCTGAGGTCCAGCACCCCTGCTTTAAGAACATAAGAAGAGCCCTGCTGGATCTGACCGAGGGTCCATCCAGTCCATCATTCTTGTTCACACAGTGGCCAACCAGCCATCGGCCAGGGACCCACAAGCAGGCCATGGTGCAACAGCACCCTCCCACCCATGTTCCCCAGCAACTGGTGCACTCAGGCTTACTGCCTTGGATACTGGAGGTTAGGGTGACCATATGGAAAAGAGGACAGGGCTCCTGTATCTTTAACAGTTGCATTGAAAAGGAAATTTCAGCAGGTGTCATTTGTATATATGGGGCACCTGGTGAAATTTCCTCTTTTTATCACAACAGTTAAAGCTGCAGGTGCCCTGCCCTCTTTTAAACCTGGTCACTTTAGTATAGCTCCTGCACCTTTAACTGTTGTGATGAAGAGGGAATTTCACCAGGTTCCCCATATATACAAATGACACCTGCAGAAATTCCCTTTTCTGTGCAACTGTTAAAGATGCAGGAGCCCTGCCCTCCTTTTCATATGGTCACCCTACTGGAGGTAGCACATAACCATCAGGGCTAGCAGCCATTGATAGCCTCCTCCTCCTCCTCCTCCAGGAATTTATCCAACCCTCTTTTAAAGCCATCCAAATTGGTGGCCATCACTACATCTTGTGGCAGTGAGTTCCATAATTTAAATCTGTGCTGTGTGAAGAAGTCCTTCCTTTTATTTGTCCTGAATCTCCCACCGATCAGCTCATAGGGGAAATGCAGTCCCAATCCTGATCTCTCTTTCTCACACACCCTGGCAATTATTTTGAAAGAAAAAAGCTGGGACAGATCTACACCTTGTGTCAAATCGTTACGAATGTGGAATAAAAAGCCGGAAATAACATGATGAAAGCGGTATATGGAATGTGTCCTGTGCCCCAACGGTTAGCAATGCACTTCAATACTGCTATACAGCAGAAGTGTAGATCTAGCCCCAGACACATCAAATGCTTTCACACCTATATCCTATTGTCTACTATGGCTCTGATTGATCTACTGTCACAACACCAAGCTTGCAAACCCACTAAGCACAGTAAAGTCAGACTAAGCCAGTAAGAGGAAGGTTTAGACCAAGGGTGGACAGAAGGCTGATCTCCAGATGTTTTGGACTTCAACTCCCCAAACCCCCTGGCCAACATGGCCAATGGTCAGGAATTCTGGGAGTTGAAGTCCCAGACATCTGGAGTAGACCTTCTGCCCACCTGTGGTTTAGAAGGCCCATGGCTCAGTCTTTCTTAAAAGTGGTGCTATAGAGGCCGCCGTAGTGAGCCCTGGTGTACGTCACTTCTGGGCTGGGACGGAACAGCCCTTCACTCCGTCTCCTGGTGCCAACCCCGTCCTTGTAGGGGGAGAAGGCTGACGTGCGGGGTCCGGTATACTCTGCGTCGAAAGCTGGGCCCCGAGATGGGTAGGGGGCTTGCTGTGGAAGGAGGGGCTCGTCAAGGTTGAGGAAAGGGAGTGGAAAGTGACCTCGACTCGATCGCCTCTCCCCTTGCAGTGGGAAAATACCCCCACTCTCCTTGGGGTGGGTAGCGATAGACTGAGGGCCTTCCAGCTCTTGGCATGACTCTGAATGAACCCCAGTCCTGCTTGCAGTTTGCTCTTGTTTCTCCTGGACCTTTGGAAGCTAAATCAATGGGGCATGGTGGGGAGGGAAGAGACAAAGAAGGAAATGGCTTGGTTAATGGAAGGGAAGAGGGCGCCATCTTGCCCTTTGCCTCGGGCATCAAAACCTATCGGGCAGGCCCTGCTACCCACCCACCCAAGTTATGCCTGCCGCTCCATCTCCCCATCTGTCCTGCTGAGAGAGGAAATGTAACTTACGGGTACATAGCGGAAGATGGTTCCAAGCAGGCTGCATAAGGTAACCGGCAACATGCCCAATATGCCCGCTGCCTCAGACGCAGCCTTGCGCGGAGAGATGTGTAAAAGCTGCCCAGCTGTGTTCCAAGCAGTGAAGGGGACATTCAACATGCTCGAGATGGCGGCGAGGGAGGCTGTATGAAGTCTCCGAGCCAGGCTGGCCAGCAGGTTCCCTATCTCTGCCTTCTCTGCTGTCTAGAAGCAGAAAATAAAAGCAAGTAACATGTTGGGTGAGCGTGACTGCCCCACAGGGCCGGGCCCAAGACATTTTGCTGCCTGAGGCAAAGGACAAGATGGCGTCCCCTCCCATTCCATGTACAAAAGCTGACTGGTTTGGCAGATGAATCTGTCTTCAACACAAATGTTGGGACAACGTTCTCCACTGTGCTTGAAGGCAGCAGGCTAACATAGAGGACATGGAGTAGGCTGCATAGTTCTCTCTTTGAACACCTTACTGCTGCCTCCCAACATCTGCTGCCTGAGGCGACTGCCTCATCCTGCCTAATGGTAGAGCCGGGCCCAGCTTGTAGGATATTTATATAGATCTGGATCCTGATTTACTCATACTTTGAGTAGACCCACTACTCATTACTAACTTACATCCTGCTAATTTCAATGGATCTTCTCAGGATTTAGTATTCCTAAATCTGGTCCAACCCATACTGTTTTATAGTGGTGGTCGGGATATTGCAAATAAAATTTGCTTGGAGAATACCTGAAACTTTATGTAACTTTAAGAACACGACTCTTGATCCATGCAAGCCTAATATGAAACTTACACTAAATGCACTTCACTATTTTCCTCCATAATGAAACGTTCGAAGAAATGTAGATTTGCATGAGATATACATTTGTTTGGTTTCATTTAATATATTTCCCCTTTGTTTGTTTTACATATTAAATCCGTTCTCCATCTATTTTGGGAAGTGGAAGTTTTTGTGGAAAAAAATCCGATACAAATTTTTTCCAGAAATCCCACAGCAGAGAACTCGGGCACTGATACGATCAAAGACCGTGCGCCGGGACTTTGATTGCCATGGTCCATTGGGAGAGCGCTTGCTGTTTCCTCCCCTTAGTGGTTTGGGTCAATGAGAGGATTAATTGCCTGTGTAATTTTGGCCTCTGGTATGACTCCCGCGTTGCTCCCTTTAGAGTAAGGAAGAGGCATGCAGGATGCTGACTCATCACAAAACAGCTGCTACTTAACAAGTCAACATCATCCACCATGGCTGACCAAAGCTGAGATCCCCAATCTGCTTCTCCAATACAGAATAGTAGGGCTGTGCTCTGCTCCGATTCGGATAGCGAATCCGGAGCAGACCAACCCGATCCGCCTCCGCCAAAGGTGGATCGGTTCGGGAGAGCTGCAGATCGAGGCGAAGCGGTTCATCTCCATCCAGAACTCTGAACACAGGTAAGGGGGGGGGAGAGGGGCTCACCTGGCGCCGGCACCGCAGTCCGTGTGGTGCTGGCAGCAGTGCCAGGTTAAGCTGCAGGGGGGGTTACCTGCCTCCGTCGTGGTCCGGCGCGGGCTTCAACTGAGGTCCAGGCCTTAGTTGAAGCCTGTGCCGGACCGCGATGGAGGCAGGTAAGTGGGGGGGGGGGACTTACTTGGCTCCGTCACTACAGTCCATGCGGCGATGGCAACAGAGCCAGGTAAGGGGGCAGGGGGGAAGGGGGCTTACTCAACCCCCCTTTTGACCCCCCCTTCCCTACTTACCTGCCTCCGCCGTCCACCACAGAGGCAAGTAAGTAGGGAAGGGCCCCCCAAATATTGATCTGCCCCTCCGGATCTTGCTCCGCGGAGCAGAGCAGGGGAGGGGCGTATTGGCCCAATCCGAAAATTGCGGATCGGGCCATGAAGCGGTTCGGGGGGTTCCGTGCACAGCCGTACAGAATAGAACTCTGATGGGCATCAGGGGATTGCAGATTTTCGTACTTTCTCTGCAAACGGGAGAGCTAGAAAGTATTTGCAGCCCTGCTCTTCTGTTGTATAAAATGCACATCTGCTCTTCTTCGGGTGCTTCTGGATAAAGCCACCCACCCAGCACGCAGCCCCTGACGGATTTCCCCGGAGGGAATGTGGCTCTCGAGAGAAATCAGTTTCTCCAACCTTGGTGTAGACAATTGTCTGGATAAGTCAGTATAAAGCAGCTTCAAGAAACAGATAACAGGTAAGAGAGCTCCTTCTCTCTCACCCAACTTCCTGGTCACTGAGTTCATTGGAGGTCATTGCTCCAAGCGGTTCCACATGGACCTTTGGCCTGATTGGGATCTACCAGGAGAAGAGCCTTTCGTGTGGTGGCTCCTTCTCTTTGGAAATCCCCGCTCCTGGAGGTCAGGCAATTTACACTAGGCTGCTTCTGGCACCTTCCGAAAACAACTCTATTCTAGGACGCCTTCCTCAACAGATCAGCCACTGTTTTTTATTGGTCCTTTGTTTTAAATGGAACAACTTTAATTGGCTTTTTAAAATCTTCTTTCTTTTTTCAGTTTATCCCTGTGGGCACCGCTCTGGAAACTATGTTAGATATGAAGCGGTATATAAACAGTGAAAATAAATAAATAAATAGTAAATAACCCCCTTGAGAACATAAGAGCATCCCAGCTGGGTCCAACCATGGGCTCACCTTGTCCAGCCAGATGCCTCTGAGAAGTCCGCAAGCAGGCCTTACTTGCCTCCAGCTATTGCTGTTTGAAGATATACTGCCGGTGGACCTGAGACCCTACTCCCAGTAGGGAATACTCCCTATGAAATCTGTGTGCAGTGACTAACTTTCTTGCTTAGAAAGACCTTGATACTTGGGAACACAAGGAAGCTGTCTTACCTTGGGGCAGACCATGGATCTATCCAGACCGGTATCATCTCTACACTGACCGGCCATGGCCCCTGGGGTTTGAGGCAGAGGATTTTCCCAACCCTACTTGGATTGAATCTCGGACCTCATCCCTGCTCTGACCCTGAGCTTTGGTCTTTCCACTTACAAACAATGTAAGGTTCCAGTCCTCATGGTTCTGAATACAAGGAAAGGAAAGGAAAGGAACCTCTCGTGCAAACACTGAGTCATTACTGACTCTTGGAGGGATGCCAGCTTTCGCTGACGTTTTCTTAGCAGGCCTTATAGCGGGGTGGTTTGCTGTTGCCTTCCCCGGCCGTTATTACTTTCCCCCATCTAGCCGGGTACTCATTTTACCGACCTCGGGAGGATGGAAGGCTGAGTCGACCTGAGCCGGCTGCCTGAAACCAGCTTCCGCTGGGATCGAACTCAGGCCGTGGGGAGAGTTTCAGCTGCAGAAACTGCTGCTTTACCGCTCTGCTCCACATGAGGCTCGCCTCTGAATACAAAGCTGGTTTAAATAGGCACATAGGAAGCTGCCTTAGACCAACTCCATCCAGCTCAGTCTACACCAATCTTCCCCGACCTGGTGCTCTGCAAATGTGTCAGACCACAATTCCCTTCAGCCCCAGGCAGCAGTGATGGGAGATATGGTCTGACACATCTGGAGGGTGACAGGTTGGGAAAGGCTAACCTACAAGGATGGACAGCAACTCACCAGGATTTCAGGTAGGGATTTTTTTTTCTGGCCCTACCTGGAGATGCCAGGTATTGAACCTGGATCCTTCTGCATGAAAAGGAGGTGCTCTACCAGTGAAGGCTGCTGGCTCTGATTTTGGTGGGGCTGTGAATCCATTCTGGGCTTCAGTCAGAACTCTAAAGGAGCTATCTAACGTACTGATCCAGCATTTTGGGTAGCTCCCTTAGAGTTCTGGGTGGTTCTGACTGAAACCCAGAATGGATTCACAGCCCCACAGAAATCAGAACCACCAATCCCCATTGAGCTCAAGTACTCAGCCATGCCCCCCTCCTCTCATGCTCAGAAACACCCTTTCCAAATTCATTACCTTGCTTCTTTGGCCATCCTCTTCTTTCTTGGCTTCCTCCTCTTTCTCCGGCACCTTTCCCTGCCTGCTGCTTAGCCATCCAGTTGCTGTGTTCAAAACACCAGAGATGACCTGCAAGGCCTTCGCTGCACTCTGGCTGGCCAGACCACCCTGGGCAGAAAAAACAAATCCACCAAGGGTGAAGAGTCCACGTGTTCTACTCCCAGGCCCAAAGAAGACAGACTGGTCAAATGAATGGGGCAGGGGTAAGAAGGATCTTTTGGTCACTTTGGAAAAAAGGTCTGGAGCTCAGTGGCGGAGACCCCTCTTTGCATGTAAAAGGTCCCAGATTCAAGTCACGGCATCTCAAATTTGGGCTGCGAAAGACTCCCAGCTGAAACATTAAGAGTGCCGCTGAAAGAGGTTCTGCCCTGGTTTAGACGAGGCATCAACAATTACTGGAGTAAGTAAATGAGTACTCTCAAGGGTGTTTTGACACTCTTTTGGAGAAGCTCTCGAGTAGGGTGCGTTTCAACCTTTTAGAACGTGGGGAAAATGATACAAAACCCCAGGAAACTACCAAATGATCACTGATTAGGGGAAAGGTGGCGTTGTTGTTGCCACCTGGGCAACTCCAGAGGCTTGGATTGGGGCCTTGGCTTCACATTCTGTGCACCCTTGACCTAAAGGGAAACACGAGATGTTCTATTTAATCTCCACAAGTAGAAGTATTGCAGCATAGTGGGGCACCCAAGACATCCTTGTTGATGTGGGCTGGAGCCAGAAACCATTCCCTGGAGATACATGTAGAAGAATAGATCTTGAGAGGGGAAGAGGTGCTGAGATTCGAGCCACGGTTCCCAGGCACAAAAGCAGCAGGATGTTGGGAGGGAGATACCGTGTGTGTGTGTATGTGCATGTTCCTCCTGCCATTTAAAATTGGTGTTCCCATTGAGAGTTCATGGCTTTGGAAAGGATGTTAATCAAAGCCATGAATCAATGTGGAGACAATCCAAAATAAACCAGCTTTTTCATCTTCCAATCTGCGAACTGATGGCCCAAAGATAGAGGCAAGGACTTTAGTGGAGATCAGAACGGAAGGGAGCATTGGAGCTAAATTTACTTTATCCTCATGACAGTTCCTTCCTTCTCTTGGACCTAGGTTGTGGTCCAGCAGTGGAGGAGGCTGGAATACAGTCGCAAGGAGGTATGCAAAGAAGGAAATGACTCAAGCCCACAGTTGACATCTTTTCGGCAGCAGCAAAGGCCTGCGCAAAGTTTCCAGATCTGATGTTGGATTTGATTGTCTGCTGATTTGCATGGTAAAATATGTGCACACATTATGCTTGAGCAGAGATCCACATACGTGTCTGCATGTGTGTGTGTGTGTGTGTGTGTGTGTGTGTGTGTGTGTGTATGGGGCCCGAGGGTGTCTCATTTTGAGCTCCAAGTTCTTGACATGCTGGAGTTAGACACTGTGAGCCATCTAGCGTGGTAATGCAGCCAGTCACATGCCAAAAATATCACAACAATGTGTAATTTGGTGCTAAATTAGACTATGATATGCTAAGCCACTGCTCGGTACGACAGCACACTCACCATAGGAGAGATAATTTTGTGAACTGCCCAGAAAGCTTTGGCTATTGGGCAGTATAGAAATGCAATCGATCAATCAATCAATCAATATCTTAGGCAAGCTGCTGACTTACCAGACCTGGGATCCACATAGCCAATTCCTGTCCTTTGTCTCGTGTATGCTGGATGGTTTGGACTGTCTGTTTGTAGGCATGCCAGGAAAGTCCAGTAGCTAAGGTTTTTATTCTCCCCAAGGTGCTGGTTTGAGATACCTCATTTGACACACATAACCCTGGAGGCTCATGAGCTAGAGGGGAAAAGTTGGGTGTGGGGAAAGAGAAGAGAAGATACATGGTAATCAATCAAGGTGCAAGAGCAGACTTCTCTTTTAGGCAAATAGGTTAGAAGGTTCCCAGGCTTTCTGTGACTTCACAGCATCTCTACCAATGGATACCCCAGGATCCAGGTGATTCATTGGCGTCAATCAGGTTTTCTCTTTAGGTCAATCAATACAAATATAATATGCACATAAATAAGATAATCTCACCTCCTTCCAACCCAGGTCTCTTCAAGGCAGCACACACAGGCCTGCCTTCTCAGAAATTAAGTAGGTTTTGAACAGAAATGTGGCTACACAACAACCAGATTACATGTATCAGCCAACCAGGGAGAGGGCCTTTTCAGTGGTGGCCCCCCAATTGTGGAATGATCTCCCCGACAAGGCTTGCCTGGCACTGACATAGTTTTTTTTTTTTTGGCACCAGGTCAAGACTTTCCTCTTCTCCCAGGCAGTTAACAACATATGCTGAGTTTTTAACTAACCCCAGAATAGGTGTTTTAAATGGATATTGCTATTTTTATGCTTTTGATGGTTTTAAATTTTTGTATATTTGTTTTTAATGTTCACTGTTTGTAACCTTTGTAAACCACCCAGAGTGCTTTGGCTATGGGGCGGTATATAAATGTTATAAATAAATAAATAAATATAAATAAATAACCACATATCCAGGCAAGCTCCAGCCATCAGGGGTATGGCTGACAGCTCTTCTCATGTATCCACCACAGAGTAATCTGATTTGGTTTGGAACACATGCATTATTATTATTATTATTATTATTATTATTATTATTATTATTATTATTATTGCTCCATCAGTGTACATAGTGCTGTACAGAGTAAAACAATAAAATAGCAAAACCCTGCCACATAGGCTTACATTCTAATAGAATCATAATAAAACAATAAGAAGGGGAAGAGAATGCACCAAACAGGCACAGGGTAGAGTAAAACTAACAGTATAAAAGTAAGATCAAAATCAAGTTCTAAGAGCTTTAGAAACACACACACACAAGCTGGGCTATTTCTCAAAAGCGCCATGCAAAATATTTTCCCTTTGGGGCCATTTTCAAATTAGCTCTCACACTTAATAAAAGAAATCTTCAGCTGCAATCCTATACTCACTTACCAGGAGGCAACTCTCATGGAATTTACTAGGTTGTTCGTGACTTCATGGACCAGCCCACGCCAGAGCTTTCTGTCGCCTGTCGCCACCCCTAGCTCCCCCAAGATCAAGTCTGTCACCTCCAGTATATCATCCATCCATCTTGCCCTTGGTCGGCCCCTCTTCCTTTTGCCTTCCACTTTCCCTAGCATCAGCCTCTTCTCCAGGGTATCCTGTCTTCTCATTATGTGGCCAAAGCACTTCAGTTTTGCCTTTAATACCATTCCCTCAAGTGAGCAGTCTGGCTTTATTTCCTGGAGTATGGACTAGACATGAATAGGCTTATACTGTTATAGACAACACAACTAGTTTAAATGCATTTATTTATTCATTCATCCATTGATTCATTCCCTAGCTTTTGACTGAAGTACACATGGCAGTTACATTTTTAAAAAATCGGCACAGCGCCCCACAAAAAAACCCACAAAGAAACAAAAGAAACCCAAAATGCCATATCCTGGCTTCCCATCCATTTGCTAAGGCTGAAATCCTATTTATAGACTTACCTGGTAGCAGTGGAGGCTGGTGACTCCTATTTCAGTGAGGCCGCAAATCCGCTCTGAGTTTCAATCAGCACAAGTCGCAAGTCTAAAGGAGCTGTCCAAAGGGCTGAACCCTATCACTGAAATGGGTCCTGCCCCTTCAATAACTCCTTTAGAGTTCTGACTGAAATGAGACCAGATTTGGGGGGGGCTTTGACATTGGAGACACCAGGCTCCACTCCATTGGACTTAATGAGGCTTACTTCTGAGTAGACAAGTATAGGCATGTACTGGAAAACAATAGTTGTGAGGGGAAAATGCTTTCTTTATATATATATATCCTGTTTTCCCGAAAGTAAGACATCCCACGAAAATAAGACCTACTTCCAGTTTTGCCTCTCGCTGTAATATAAGGCATCCCCCCCCGAAAATAAGACCTTTTTTTTTGTTCAACAATAAATGTGTACCGTATTCTTCTTCATGGAAAAATAAGACATCCCCTGAAAATAAGACCTAGCGCATCTTTGGGAGCAAAAATTAATATAAGACACTGTCTTATTTTCGGGGAAACAGGGTATATATATATATATATAGATAGATAGATAGATAGATAGATATAGATATAGATATATATATATATATATATATATATAGTAGGCACCATCTTAGAGAGCAATTTCCCCTCACTCCATGAGAGAGTGAAGGGAGAATACGGCCTCTAAAACAGTGCCTTCCTTTTGCAGTTTTTATAAGTATTCGCATTAAAAATAATGAACATTTTAAAGACTGGGTTGCCTGATTAACTGGGGATGTCTTTTTAGTCAATTAAAACGGTTTTTGATCTACAAATCTACCCGGGTTGAAAGCTCAGTTTTAAAGGCCTGTAGTTAAGCAGAGAAAGGCTCGTTTTAATTTGATTTGTTAACAACACTTTCTTTGAACGGCTATTTTTATCTCCGCTTTTTATGGCTTTTGAACTTCAGATGGGACATGGATGCAATTTACAGTATGTGTTTACTACTACTACTACTACTACTAATAATAATAATAATAATAATTTGTGGATGGAGTCCAATTAGTCCTTCGAAGTACCAAAAGAATGGGAAATAGGAGTATCTCTATTGCCACCTTGTGGAAATTTGTCTGATTTTATATTGCATTCCTAAACTTTTAACATTTTAAATTTATTGTATATTTATTGTATTTTATGGTTTTAATTGTGCATTCCCAGAGAGCCTTGTCTACTGGGCAGTATAAAAATGCAATAAAATAAATACATGGACAAATAAATACTTTAGTGCCACCTTGTGGTTTCCAGATTCTCAGACGATACACCTGTGCACCATAAATCTGATGCAGTTTGTAAAAGCTTGGAAAGCTCCTTAAAGTGCTGACTGAAATGTGGAGCAGATTTACTGCCCAACTGACATTGGAGCCACCAGCCTCCACTGGAGGTATCCCCATGTTATCCCCGATCTGTGACTGGAGATAACAAGGGGATTCCCCTGTGTGCTGCTCCCCCTCCCAATAGGAGAGTGAGCAGAGCAAAGGGAAGTCCCTTTGTTATCTGTGATGAGAGATCAGCAGTAACAAGGGGTTGACCCTGGACTCAGCAGGCACCAGTCCTGAAATCACCTGCCAAATCCCTTTCCATGCCACATGCACCCCAATTGCGACGTAAGCAGTCTAGGAAGGAGCTACCCAACTCCGCTGGCACTTGCAGGAGTCAGCTCTGGCAAGCACCAGTCAAGTCCCTTTCTCCGTGCAGAGAAAAGTGGGCAGGGCAGGGCAGATGATGTCACAGGAAGGGAGGGGCTTCAGGCAGTCCCACCCCCTTGGTACCATCCAGCCTATGGTATCATCCAGCCACCCCTGCTGGAAGGATTTTGATGGTGCTTGCAGTCACCCTAGAAATCTGATAGGGAGCAGTGAACTTTGGGACACCTGTTATTTATTTATTTATTTGTTTATTACATTTCTATACCGCCCAATAGCCGGAGCTCTCTGGGCGGTTCACAAAAATTAAAACCATTCAAAGTATAAAACAACAATATAAAACCATAATATAAAATACAATATAAAAGCTCAACCAGATAAAAACAGCAGCAATGCAAAATTACAAATTTAAAACACCAAGTTAAAATTTATTTGTAGACTGTTAAAATGCTGGGAGAATAAAAAGGTCTTCACCTGGCGTCTAAAAGGATATAATGTAGGTGCCAAGCGAACCTTCTTAGGGAGCTCATTCCACAGCCGGGGTGCCACAGCAGAGAAGGCCCTCCTCCTGGTAGCCACTTGCCTCACTTCCTTTGGCAGGAGCTCGTGGAGAAGGACCCGTGAAGATGACCTTAGGGTCCAGGCAGGTACATATGGGAGGAGGTGTTTCTTCAGATAGCCTGGCCCCAAGCCGTTTAGGGCTTTAAATGTTAATACCAGCACTTTGAATCGGGCCCGGACCTGGACTGGCAGCCAATGAAGCTGGAAAAGGACTGGCGTAATGTGGTCTCATCGGCCAGTCCCTATTAGTAAATGTGCTGCCCTGTTTTGTACCAGTTGAAGTTTCTGGACCGTTTTCAAGGGCAGCCCCATGTATAACGCATTGCAGTAATCCAAACGAGAGGTTATCAGAGCATGGATAACTGTAGCTAGGCTATCTCTGTCCAGATAAGGGCACAGCTGTTAGGATGCACCTATCTACAACTTCTATGTTTATAAAGCAATGCAAATACTACAAAATACCAGCAAGTCTCCGGTGACCTCATTCAAAGGACACCAAACCTGGGGCAAGTGCTGGGACCCCTGAAATCTCACCGCTGGTAGGACTGAGCTGCACATAACCGTATAAAGGCCTCTAGCCCTAAATATGCAAAGCAGTGCTTTGGCGATGGGGAAGTTCACATTTTTGTCGGCATATCCAAGACCACCCACAGATAAACCAGGTAGCGATATTAACCTGACTTGTGCTCAGCTTTTGGATGTTTCGCTTTCTCCAGCTTGCCAATTGTCGCATCTCCTCCAGCTTTTACCGTTTGGATCACTCGGCGGCTGCTGGCAAACTCTTTGGTGTCCTTCACAATGCTCTCGGACTGCTCATAACCTTTGGCAGACAGTCCAAAGACTTTGTCCAAGGTGTCCATGACGGAGTGCAGAGCACTTTGGATGTGAGTTAAGACTGAATCCTTTAGATCAGATGTAACCTGGAGGAAGGGTCAACAGAGAAGGGTGTTTACGGCCCATTCCTGCCTTTCAAGCCAAAGACGGGAACTGTCCAGCAGTGTCAGCAGAAAGGACTCAGTGCTGAGTAGGAAAGGAGCTGTCCAGAAGGTCACTAGGCTAGGAACAGGTCTATAGAGGTTAGGGTAGCACCTAAGGGTTTAAGTACTCAAAAAACCAGAAGCAAAGGGATAGGCAAGAAGGATGTTTTATTCAATGAAAGAAAGAAAAAATTCCAATGTATTTCGGACCACTAACAGGTCCTTCTTTAGGGCAAATTAGTATAAGGAAACAAGTGTTGTTTGCTTTTCAGATGCCAGTTTCTTATGCTATGAGAAGAGCACTTATTGCATTAAACTAAATTGTCCTGAAGAAGGACCTGTGTGTGGTCCAAACTCTATTGGAATGTGTTCCTTTCATTGGATAAAATATCCCTTTGGTCTAACCCTTCACTTTCTTTCTTTTTGGCATGCCTCACAGGGCTCCCCTTTTTGTTGGCTTTGGGATCAAGGGATGAATCCAGCTGAGGCAGCACAGTACCTTTGGATGACATTCTCAGGGGTTCCCTCTGGGTTCCGTCTCCCCGGCCAACCTGAGTCATGGTGTCACACTGACACTGGAGTAATCTTCAGAGGAGCCAGTTGTCCCCTCAGGAGACCCTGGAACTAGGCAAGATGGCTTGGGACCCTCAGGGATACATAGATAAACAATCTAGCCTGCTATAAAGCAGCTTTCTACATTTCATGCCTAGACTCTTGGTCTAATCCAGCCAGACAGTTTCTCATGATCTTAACTTACTTTCTCCACTGGCTGGTGTAGGGCAGGAATCCTCTGCTCCAAGCGATCCAAACCTTGACAAGCCAGAACATTGGCTGCTGCCACTGAATCAAAGAGGATAAAGTTAGCAAGCCACCTTGCAGAAAATGTTCTGGGTTCAGACAACACACTAACCCACACCTCAACAACAACCCACACTCAACCACAGAATGTGGATAAGCATGATATCTAAACCTAGTCTGTGTACCACCAGTTGATAATAACTGGTTTAGAGCACTGGGCTGAATATATATATATATATATATATATATATATATATATATATATTCATAGAATCATAGAATAGCAGAGTTGGAAGGGGCCTACAAGGCCATCGAGTCCAACCCCCTGCTCAATGCTAAAGCATCCCTGACAGAAGGTTGTCCAGCTGCCTCTTGAAGGCCTCTAGTGTGGGAGAGCCCACCACCTCCCTAGGTAACTGGTTCCATTGTCGTACTACTCTAACAGTCAGGAAGTTTTTCCTGATGTCCAGCTGGAATCTGGCTTTCTTTAACTTGAGTCCATTATTCCATGTCCTGCACTCTGGGAGGATCGAGAAGAGATCCTGGCCCTCCTCTGTGTGACAACCTTTTAAGTATTCGAAGAGTGCTGTCATGTCTCCCCTCAATCTTCTCTTCTCCAGGCTAAACATGCCCAGTTCTTTCAGTCTCTCTTCATAGGGCTTTGTTTCCAGACCCCTGATCATCCTGGTTGCCTTCCTCTGAACAATAGGTGTTGCTTTTCCCAAGCAACTTATGGAATATAATCAGATGGAAGATATAATTAAAGGAGATGATGGCACACCTAGCAACATGCAAACAAGGTGTTCATAATTCTGGAAGGGGTATAAATAGATGGATAGAATCATAGAATCATAGAATAGTAGAGTTGGAAGGGACCTACAAGGCCATAGAGTCCAACCCCCTGCTCAATGCAGGAATCCACCCTAAAGCATCCCTGACAGATGGTTGTCCAGCTGCCTCGTGAAGGCCTCTAGTGTGGGAGAGCCCACAACCTCCCTAGGTAGCTGATTCCACCGTCGCACTGCTCTAAGAAAGAAGGCCTCAGGTGGACATCAGCAGTAGAACCCTGTCAGGTTCCAGAAGCTGTTTGTGGGTGCTGGCTGTTGATGCTGGCCCTGAATTAAACAAATGTGCTGCTCCATTCATGCCATTCGGCACCACTTACCCTGAGGCTCCAGCTTCTGTACCACAGGATTCACGCTCCACGCAGCCAGGGAGGTGACCCTCTGGACACACCGTTCATAAGCCCCACACACTAACGCCATCAAGGGATGGGCCTCTTTGGTGGTGGTGTACGTCTTCTGGAGGGTGTTGCATGCTGAATTCACCACTGGGATATGCAAGACCCTCTGCAATGCATTATTTTCCTAGGGAGGGAGGAAGAGAATATAGACATCTGAGAAGACCTGTCCTGC
This sequence comes from Elgaria multicarinata webbii, assembly GCF_023053635.1. Taxonomy (NCBI): domain Eukaryota; kingdom Metazoa; phylum Chordata; class Lepidosauria; order Squamata; family Anguidae; genus Elgaria; species Elgaria multicarinata. The sequence continues at coordinate 18,874,909 of NC_086186.1, read as the reverse complement.
AAGAGAGATGTAGCAGAGATGTCAAAGACATTTTGCAAAGGGATCCAAATGAATTTGGATTTCTGTGATCTGACCTGCAGATTCCTCAGGAGTTTGTTTTCCAAGTCATGTGGATGTGTGGACTTTTTTTTTAACTTACTTTCTAGGGGGATTTGCATGAATTAGAGTGCTAAACACTATCCCAAAAAATAGGTTCAGCACCTTGGATAGCTCCTTTAACAGTCTGGCTGATTCTGACTGAAACCAGAATAGATTCTCAGCCCCACTGAAATCGGAGCCACCAGCCTCCACTGGTGTTATCTTATATTTGCAACACCTACTGGCAATTCAGTCTGCAATGACCATTTGGAAACTGAGCTTACATTGCAGACATTATGGCTGCACAATCTGCCCTAACTTTTGAACTTTTCACTCTCTTCCCCTGTCCCCTGACTCTTATACCATCTAGTTTGATGAAGCATTCTGGTGGTCTTTCTTGACATTTGGAGTGGTCCTCATAAAGGTATTTCCCAACTCTGAATTTTGGATTACCCCACCACCCCGCACCCTCTAAAATTTGAATTTTTCCACAGTTGTGATCTGAACTCTTCTCTGCAAAGAAAGTATTTCTCTTTGCCCTGGTCTTACACTGTTAGGAATTGTGTGAATGGCTTTTATTTATTTATTTTAAAAAGTAAACAGCAGGTGTGGAAGCCCAATCTAGATTGGGACTCAGGAAAGAGGTGGGTGGGAAGCTATCATTGCCATGTGCTGCAGTCCTGATTCCGGATCAAGCCTCCCCATGACTGCCATTTACTTTTTTAAAAAAAGCCATTCATGCAACAGCTAGTAGTGTGCATGGCATCTCATCCAGTTTAGTTCTGGAAATAAAAAAGATGCAAAAAGGCAAGCACCTGCTCACAATAGTCTGCTCTCCAACCAAATATATTCACTTTGGGGGCTATACTTAGATCCACTATCAAAATAATGATGCGATTTCCACAGCAGGGTGTAATAATCAGTAACCATGCAGGGAGTAATTTTCTTTGAAATGCTGTCAATGTTTGATTCATTTCTCTCCCCCCGCCCCTTACCTTGAGCCTTCCATTCTGCATCGCTTCTTTGCTTTTGGCTGTAATCATTGAACATCAGCCTGTAAAGGAAAGCAGAGAGAGTGACTCAACTTGCAAAGGCAAGAGCATTTCTTATGCAACACCCAGAAGAATCTAAGCTTGTCTGCTTCCCTTCCAAGAGTAAGGTGGAACCTCAAACCCTGCCATCTCCTTGCTCAGATCTAGCTCTGTCAGATGCCATTGTCTTTCCCTGGGAACATCAAGTCCTTGAAGAATAAGAGACAATGGTCTAGGAGTGGTCACCTTTACGGAAAAAAATAGCACTACCTAACGCTGCTATAATTCAGTGGTGGAGCACATTTTCCATGAAAAGCTCCCTGGTTCAGCTTCTGACATCTCCGGATAGAATAGGAAAAGACTTCAGTCTGAAATCCTTCAGAGCTACAGTCAGCATCTTATGTCAGTACTAGGGTGACCATATGGAAAGGAGGACAGGGCTCCTGTATCTTTAACAGTTGCATAGAAAAGGGAGTTTCAGCAGGTGTCATTTGTATGCATGTCACACCTGGTGAAATTTCCTCATCTCAACAGCTAAAGCTGCAGTTGTCCATACTTTGGTAACTTCCAAATTAGATTACTGCAATGCCCTCTACATGGGGCAGCCTTTGAAGACGGTCCTATATAAATAAATAATAATAATAATATATACAAATGACACCTACTGAAATTCCCTTTTCAATACAACTGTTAGAGACACAGGAGCCCTGTCCTCCTTTCCATATGGTCACCCTAGTCAGTACTATCTTATGTACAAAACAGAAGAGAAAGCTGTTCCGTTCAAAATGGCGGAGTCTCTACTTCCTACAACTGAAGGCCATTTTTGACAAGACCACTAGGGGGCCAAAATGGCTTTGGGCTGCCAGTTGCCCATCCCTGGGCTAAACCATCATGCAATTAGGGATGTATGAGAAATTAATTTCAGTTTGTTTTTGATCAAGGTTTGTCCAGTTCGCAGCTTCCGGACCAAACACAGACTCAGATGCAATCTCTGGTTGGAGTCTGTACATTTCTGAGCTTCCAATGTCATTTGTGGACTCCCAAAAATGTGTTTGACTGCATGTGGACATGCACACAAATACCCTTTTAATCAATGGGGAAAAATATGCATGAAAATACACATGTATTTTGATGCAAAAAAAGGGGGGGAGCTCACTATCGGATATGGACTTGAGTTGGAACAAGCTTCAAGGTGGAATTAGAAAAAATCAGTGAGCTCACATTTTGCTGATACACACATCCGTACATGCAATAGAACTGAGCCCAAGCCAAACATGTCAGGTCATTGGGAGTGATAATTAGCTGGGAGTTTCCAGTGTGCAAAGTGTACCCAGTAGCTGCAATCTGTATGGGGATGTTTTTGAGTATAAATGCTGCCAAAGGCAAAAAAAAAAAAAAAAGATTATGAAATAGAAACTTGCGAAATCTATGCACCAAATCCTGAGTCTATAGCTTCTGTGATACAGCCATTCAATTTAAAAATAACAATGAGTGAAATTGAACCAGAAATCCAAAAGGAAACATTTTCATGAAGTTGATTCTCCATAATGTTGTTTTGCTGATTCATTTCACTGATTCTTCTTCATGTTTACTTGGGACTATTTCTCATTGATCTCAATGGGACTTACTTCTGATTAGATCTTCATGGGATTTTTCCTCTAATCCTCCCCCAAATGTGGCATGGGATGCCTTTTGAACCGTTAGGTCTGCTTTCACATAAAGCAGTGGCAGGGAACCGGTGGCCTTCTAGATCAGGGGTCCATAATGTTGTGGTCATGAGGGGATCCCAGCAGTAACCCACTGATAAGGCATTTTATGGTGGTATCAGCAGTTTCTCAAATTCCCAAGTGTGTCTAAGAATCCAAAAACCTTGGGCATCCCTCTCCAGATTATGTTGGACTCCAAGTCCCATCAGCCCCAGATAGGACAGTCAGTGATGTGAATTGTAGTCCAACAGCTGGAGGGCCACAAGTTCCCCACCAAAGCATGCTTGGTTTGTTTGTGTATTTGGAGTTTTTTGTTTTGTTTTGTTTACAAGATATTCTTATTTATATTGCTGATAAGGCTGGCTAAATCCATGACAGTCTGAACCCTGAAATCTATCATCATCATCATCATCATCATTTTTTTTATATTTCACCATCAATGTACATGGTGCTGTACATAGTAAAAGAATAAAACAGCAACACCCTGCCACATAGGCTTACATACTAATACTATTTTAATACATTCTAATACCATTTTTTTTTTAATACTAAGGCTGAGCCATGAAACATGTGGATGATGGAAGATGCTTCTGAGCATGCACAAAGCACCTTTAAAACAATTTAATTAATTTTCCAAAACAAGCCAACCAAAAGAATGAAAAGGAAAAGAATGAAATAAAAAGAAATACTTTGCATTTAAAAATAATACTCAAGAAGATTAAAGAGCAGAATGTTTAGGCACAAACTGCTATGTCTCTCAGGCAGCGAGTAGCAACATTCCTCTTTTAAAAGACGGATCACAAATCCCACACCATAGCGTACACATTGAACTTTACTTATTGCCACTTATAACACTCCTCTTTCATTTAAATTTTATTTATTTATTTATTTATTTATTACATTTCTATACCGCCCAATAGCCGGAGCTCTCTGGGCGGTTCACAAAATGCCCAAGGTAAGCTGTATTGCTCATCTAAGAGCATCTTCACATGTTACCCAGCCCCATGTGGGTGATTGACTAGAGTTACCAGAGCTGCAGCCAATGTCCACAGCTCCTTGCCATGTATACACAATGGACCAGCCCTTTCCCAAACCAGGTTATTATTATTTATTTATTTATTTATATAGCACCATCAATGTGCATGGTGCTGTACAGAGTAAAACAATGAAATAGCAAAACCCTGCCGCATAGGCTTACATTCTGATAAAATCATAATAAGACAATAAGAAGGGGAAGAGAATGCACCAAACAGGCACAGGGTAGAGTAAAACTAACAGTATAAAAGTCAAAACAAAATAAAGTTTTAAAAGCTTTAGAAAAAAGCTTTTTTCTATTCTATTCTATTCTATCTTATTTTAAAATTTTATTCTATTTTATACTATTCTATTCTATTCTATTCCATTCCATTCCAACACCTCCAGATGTGTGGGAATACAACTCCCAGCACCCCCTAGCGAGTCCTGTTGGATGAAGGATACTGGGACTTGCAATCTCGTGCAGAGTGAAGCTGCAATAGAACTAAATGCAGGTCACCACTTTAAACATGGCTGCATGCACCACGTATATTTGCAACACGGCCTCTTAATCCATGTTACGTAGGGTGACTATATGGAAAGGAGGACAGGGCTCCTGTATCTTTAACAGTTGCATAGAAAAAGGAATTCAAGCAGGTGTCATGTAGGCATATGGCACCTGTTGAAATTCCCTCAGTTAAAGTTGCAGGAGCCTTCCCTCTTAACCATATATAAAAGAGAGCAGGGCTCCTGCAGCTTTAACTGTTGTGATGAAGAGGGAATTTCACCAGGTACTGGGTACCTACAAATGACACCTGCTGAAATACCCCTTTCTATACAACTGTTAAAAGATACAGGAGCCCGGTCCGCCTTCCCATATGGTCAACCCCGTGAACCGATCTCATTGACTTTCTATGGGCATCCTTTTATGTTATAACTATATTGGAAAAGGTACTCACAGAGTGCAGAAGTCGAGCTGCCCTTACCAGAGTGCCTGGACTGGAAAGTGTGCAGCCCTGTTGCCTCGACTCTGGTAACCCAGACGGTAACACCAGTAAGCTCCACCTTCTGGTTAAATGGGTCAGAGACTCTGCCAAGTTTCTGTGGCAATGGGGCAAAAGAGCTCCCTCAGATGCCATGAAACTCAAGCAGACGTCCGGAATGTGGGCCCGTTGCCATCTTCAAATGACAGAAAGGTTTGGAAGGCTTCCAGATGGAGGGCTTCTAATGCCACCAAGCTGGAGATCTTGTGCAGCTCTTCCATCTTCCCCTCCTGAATGGATTTTTTTTTCCAGGTAGGGAAAAAAGACGATGGGAAAAGACAGGAGGGTTACAAATGGAAGGTGAGGACTGGAGCGCTTGCAAAATTCCCTGTTTGAGGCAGGGCAACTGTACACACACACACTGCTTTGCCTGGAAGCACCCCCAAATTGCAAAAGGGAAAAAGGGGGAGCAAAGTGCATTGCCTCAATTCAGAATCTGCTCCCTGCAGACCTTCCAAAAGCACCTAACACCTTCTTTTTCAAAAAACCAAAAAAATTCCAAGTGTTTTTAGGGGATCTACTCCCTTTCTAGAGTATCTCTCCCTCTGAGTCCAATTTTCTTTTCACTTTTCCTTTTAAAAACGCTTCAATATTTATGAGTTGATTTTTATTATAGGAGTACCTGGAGCTCAAATTGCGTTTTGAGAGTCCCTTGTAAAATACCAAGTGCCGAAGGTGGACATGGTGTGGAGGACCTATGAACATAGGAGTGGTAGCCCAGCGGAATTGCATTAGCATTGTCAAACACCCTCCATTGCCCCCAAGCAGTGAAACATTCTGGGGTGTGTGTGTGTGGCCTGGGAGTGGTTTTCTTTGGACCAGAGAGCCGTGGCGATGGACAGCATTTTTGTAATATTTTCTTCTTTGTTTCAAACGTGCAAGAGGAGAAAAACAGGAGGGCCTCCTACAAGGTGCCAGAACTACTATCCCAAATCAACTCCCCCCCCCCCACACCTTGATTGCATCCCTCTCACTGCAAAGGGATGTTCTTCATGCTTGCTCACACCTGGCCATGTCACTTTTTTGGCCAGCTAAAAACATTTTCCTGAGACAATAGAACAAGATGGCACCCTCCCCTATTCAATAGGGCCAATAGAACAATATTTATTTATTTATTTATTTATTTATTTATAATATTTATATACCGCTCCTCATTGAAAAAAATTCGGAGCGGTGTACAAGGTAAAATGAAAATAAAAACAGAATAAAACAGTTAAAACAAAATTTAAAAAGAAGCAAAAAACAACAACACAGAAATCCAAGGCTGCGTGTTAAAGAAAGGCTTCTTGGAATAAAGATGTTTTCAGGAGGCGCCGAAAAGAGTAGAAGGTTGGAGCCTGTCTGACCTCCAGAGGCAGGGAGTTCCACAGGAGGGGCGCCACCACGCTGAAGGCTCTTCCCCTGGTGGACTCCAATCGGAGGATGGATCTAGGTGGAACCACCAGGAGCAGGCCCTCGGATGACCTCAGTGACCGGGCAGGTTGGTAAGGGAGAAGGCGCTCTCTCAGGTATCCTGGTCCCAAGTTGTTTAGGGACAATAGGGACAATAGAACAAGATGGCACCCCTCTCTTTTCTCCAACAACTTGCTGGCTCGTTCTCATGGTAGGGCCGGCCCTGCCAATTACTCTCATGCTAGTGAGGAGACACCTTTTCCCACCACACCTGAAGGTAGCAGGCTGGCTTACAGGGCTCAGGGCAGGCTGTGTGGCACACACAACTCTTGTCCTCTGACACTTCGCCCGTTCCATCGCTGTTCCACCTGTAGCCTGCTCAGGAAAGCAAAAAAGCAACAGTAGTGCAGTAGTGGTGATGCCAGGTTCAATAAGATACCAGAACTGTTCAAGGCAGCTGGCATAAATGCCCCCATCCTGTGCCATTAAATGTTTGGGGATAGGAGACAGCCTTAACTTGGTGCCAAAAAGGATGACCATGTTGGCACCAGGTGGGCCACAGTGGGGAGACTGTTCCACAGGTGAGTGGTTCATTTCAATGCTAATCAGTACCTTTTAAGGCAACCTCTTACGGCTCATCTACACCAAGCAGGATATTCCACTATGAAAGTTGGATGAAAGCGGTATATAAATGGCAGAAGCCACACGACTGCTTTATAGTGGTATTGAAGTACACTGACAACTGTTGGGGCCCATCGACACATCTACACCAAGCAGGATATTCCGCTATGAAAGTGGTATGAAAATGGTATATGGTCTGTGTCAATGGGCCCCAACAGTTGCCGGTGCACTTCAGTACCCCTTTAAAGCAGTAGTGTGGCTCCTGCCTTTTATAGACCGCTTTCATAGTGAAATATCCTGCTTGGTGTAGATGAGCCCTTAGGTTTGAGTTACAGGGAGACAAAAGCCAGGTATGTGAACAATTAATGTTAAGCCTTATTCTCTAGATTCTTAAGAGCCCAAGTCTCCGTAAAGCACTGTGTAGCTTTCTTTCTTTCTTTCTTTCTTTCTTTCGGCTGCTTCTTTCACCCCAATTCATTATTGCCACCAATGTAGGCAAAAAGCAAAGGAGCTGTAACTCAGTGGAAACTCTTTCCTTAAGCCTGGGAATGAATCACTCGCTCCTTCCAGTCAGCAGGGCAAAGGGCAGCAGCCAGTCCAACAGAACAGCCTGGTCACTTGGCAAGGAACCTATACTAGGCACAGACTGGATTCAAATACGTCTAAATAAATAAATAAATCAGTCCCAGCACAAGTGATCCTTGTCCTAGTTCGAAGAGGGGTTGAACGAGCCCACTGCAGTTTACATATCAATTGAACATGAGACCAAAGAAATTTCACAATAAACCTAAAACCTACCTTTGCAGTTGATATATGAGAGTGAGAATGAAAGCAAGAGGTATTCATAGAATCATAGAATAGCAGAGTTGGAAGGGGCCTATAAAACAGTTTATTCCTGAGACTCCTGGGCTAGACCTACACTACTGCTTTATAGCGTTATGGAAGTGCAACTGATAACTATTGGGGCAAAATCCACATTCTATATACCACTTCCATAGAGTTATATCCTGGTTTTTATTCCACATTCATAATGATTTGACACAAGGTGTAGATCTGGCCCTGATGAATCTGATTAGGCTAAAACCTATTAGCTACTAAGCCACGTTCAGGGTCATGTAATGTTCTAAACAACTTGGGACCAGGGTACATAGCATGCCTGTTTTCCCTTATACATACCCAGGTGACGTTTAAGACCAGCAGAAGAGGTCTTGCTGGTCATTGCTGGTTATTTCAAAACAAACGGCATGTCTCCATGAAGTACCCTGATGGCGGGACTTCTCTGTGGTGACACCCAACATTTGGAAAACCCTCCCTCTTATCATTCGAGAGGCAGAAAATGTGGCATCTTTTAAAGGTGTACAAAATTATGCATGGTACGAAGAGTGTGGATAGGGAGACATTTTTCTCCCTCTCTCAAAATACTAGAACGCAGAGTCATCCCATGAAACTGATTGGTGGGAGATCCAGGACAAATAAAAGGAAGTACTTCTTCACACAGCACATAGCTAAGTTATGGAACTCACTACAACAGGATGTGGTGATGGCCACCAATCTGGATGGCTTTAAAAGAGGGTTGGAAAAATTCCTGGAGGCAAAGGCCATCAATGGCTACTAGCCCTGATGGTTGTGTGCTATCTCCAGTATTTGAGGCAATAAGCCTGTGTGCACCAGTTGCTGGGGAACATGGGTGGGGAAGGTGCTGTTGCACCATGTCCTGCTTGTTCACCCCTGGCCGATGGCTGGTTGGCCACTGTGTGAACAGAGTGCTGGACTAGATGGACCCTTGGTCTGATCCAGCATCAGGGCTCTTCTTATGTTCTTAAATGCCTCCTGAAGACAGGTTTGTTCACCCAGACTTTCCCTGGGCTGTAAGAAAACTAGCTACACCACTCCATTTTACTGCTCCTTTATTGTAGTTGGAAGTGTTTCAACACTGTGTTTATTTATTAAATTTATATACCGCCCCATAGCTGAAAAGCCTCATAGAAAGCTGCATAGTTGAGTTGGGATTTGGACCCCAACCCTACTATTCCAAAGTCAGCACTGTATGCACTACATCACATTGGGTCCCAATACATCAAACCCACCTCTCTTTTTTGGAGGGGGAAAAAGACAAAACAATTCTACTATGCCCCCAGGATGTTTTTTCTTTTAGATCCATGAATCCCTAGCTTGCTAAAGGCTAAACCTGTTTGTCTAGAACTCTCCAGGACAAAATGCTGCTGGTACAACTTTCCAATGCACTCCTCTGTTTCAGGCTGTTCCTCAGGCCCTTAGAATTGGTTCATGAGGCTTTGCAAAACTTTAGAAACAGGGCAACCTGTCCCTATTGCTGCAAAACATGTAGTCCTTTACATCATATGCATGCACTCAATCGTGCTGATTGGAGAAACAAACACACACACACACACACACACACACACACACACACACACACACACACACACACACACACACTACAATCAACTCAACAATGTCCTGAAAGCAACCCTACAGGGAAAATTTGCATCTGGTAGCTGGGTTCACACAACACACTAACCCACACTCAACCACTGAGTGTTTCGTGTTTTCTGAATGCAGTGCGTTTACCCCAGGGTGGCTTGTTAACCATGCATTGTAGCTTATTTTTCTCAAACAAACCACATTGAGAACCCATGGTTTGTTGTCGGATTGTTCAGGGTGGTTAACAAGCCACCCTGTGGAAAACAGGCTGTGTTCAGACAGCAAGATAACCCACAGTTCAATAACAACCCACACTCAGGTTAGGGTGTTGTGTGATTCCGGCCAATGACTTCGGAAAAGTGACTTTCCCACTGGCCATAAGCAGCTATAAGCTCATGCTGCTTCTGTTCGTCTTAATTTGCTAAGGATGAAATAAGTTCTGTGTTTTAAAAAATAAATTAAATAAAATTCAAAGCGACTAGAAATAAGACTGGGATAAAAGAAGGTCAAAGACAGAAGTCTTTGTTTTGTTTTTAACAAGGCTTTGCTTCCCATGGGGCACACATATCTCTTTTGTCCCATGGTCAAATAGGGTTTTGCAAATTTTTGAAACAATGCCATGAAAATTAAAAATACCCTTGCAAAACAAGGTCAGAGGCGACAGTGAACACGGCCTGAGAAGCAATCCCACTTTGAAACCAACGTTAAGTCTCAGATATTTTTTTTTTTTTGACTGCCCTTAGCTGAAGCCTGAGCCAGGCACAACGTTTTCCAATGTACATCATTCCCCTGCTACATTTAGACCCAAATCTTGACAAGTGAAAGATCTGCACAATTTCGTTTTCGCTGTTGTGCAGTCCCACGGAAATCTGGCTCAGTCTTTTACAAGATGTCAATGACCTCCATCAATGACCACCTCGATGTATGGCGGCATGAGGAAAGAGGAGGAAATGAACCCAGTTGCAAAGAACAAGCTTTCTGGAGAGGAAGCCCAACAGGCTTAATGTGTCATTCTACCCAATGTGACCCTCCAGAGAAGACACTAAGTCAATGCTTCAGCCTCAGGTCAGGCCTGGCGACGGTGAGGATCCCCACCACAGAGGACAGAAGACCACAGAGTCCGATGACTCCAGCGTTGGTCTTGTAGATTCCCAGCCTGTCCAATGGACTGGAGAGATCACAAAGGTTCTTCACCGCGTCAAGCAACAGGGGAGGGTGGTTTTTCAGCGTGAGGCAGAGCAGCAGGAGAAAAGGCTGCAGCCCGCTGGTTGCCAGGGAAGCCACACTCTGGAGTCGCTGGCCACAAGGAGACAAGCCTTCTTCGGGCTTCCTCGTGCGTGCCGTCAGCTCCATGCGCCAGCAGAGCTCATACAAATCCTTGGCCAGGCTGATCACCAGGGAATAGTAATAGCATTTGGTCGCCCAGCCGCGCCACTTCTTCTTGTCGACATCAGAGACAAGGCCCACGCTCCTCACCCACAGGACGGTGTCACAGATGAAGTACAGGGCACGGTTCAGGTTGGAGGCCATCAGGCAGACGCAGGGAACCACATTTGGTATCTGGGTGGCCTGTCTGACTGCCACGATGGCGTGCACCATATTGCCAAGCCTGAACACTGAAAGAGAACCCACAGCGATTAAGACACCACGTTTATGGACGCTGAAAAGCCAAGAGAGCCCTTTTAGAATTCCACTGGCTACTAAGTCGCCTTTGGCAATAACAGAGCTGAAGATATCTTCTTCTGCCTGCCTTTTCTAGGAGCAGAGTGGCTCAGCCAATAGCACCCTGAGGCCCTCCTGATTGCCCAGTAACTCTGTGACAGGTCAGCAGCTGGGCCAATCACTGACAGACATTTTTCTGTTGCCAGTGCAACACCATCCCCCCACCCCCAGCAAATTTACAATATACATTTCATGGAGGTTTTTTCTTTCTTTCTAGAAAGGGAAAAAAATGACTTCTCGCCTTCAAGAATGTATTGAGGTCTTGGGTCTTCCGGTCAAAGAATGTCTAATCAGAAGTGCGAGAGAGGACATGTTAATGGGCCTCGTTCACAGAGAATCTAGAGCTGTGCTCCTGATATGGACTCACTGAAAAATGGACTCTGTTCGTTAAATACTGGAGTGTACCAGTATAAGATTAGATGTACCAGTACAGGATTAGAAGTGTTTCGTCGACGTGGATGTTGATGAAACTAATTTACATAAAACAAAACACATTGCACCGTGCTGACATGCTAAACCCCTGGGTTGTCAAGAATGAAAAGGGAGCGAGTACACGTGCTGGTTCACACCACCTGACTGCTCCTGCTGCACGCTGGAGGAGCTGAACAAGCTAGGGACGCTCTGATGCTGGGTTGTTAAGCGCAATGTGCGAACCAGGAATTTTGGCTTGTTCGGGGAGAGACAACCCAAAGTTTTAACCTAACTCATAGTTGCTTCCAACTCTGGGTCGCTTCTCCTCCAACATCTCACACTTAACGACCCATGGATAGAGCATCCCTGTGCTATTTATTTATTGCATTTTTATACCACCCAATAGCTGAAGCTCTCTGGGCGGTTCGCAAAAATTTAAACCAGTCTCTTACTCCCACTTCGTTCACAACAGCCCAAAGTTTTGAAAAGCCCTGGGTTGCTGTGACATCCGAACTGGGCTGCCTATTTCTGTTACGTATTGCTTTTGTACATTTGCAGTACAAGAAGCCTCCCTCTTTTCCCTTTTTGCATGTACTTACACTTGCGGCCTGAACTCATGCTTGACTCCAGATCTTTGAGCTTGGTGACCACTTGCTCTTGGCCAGGCTTATGTTCTAACAGATAGCTAAGCAGCATGCAGGAATACTGAGTGGCTCTGGAGAGGGGAGGGGGAAAATAGGAAGAGCATTGTTCACATAACAGGCAAGGCAGGCCTTTCGCAGTGGAAGAAGGCCGAGACATCCCAAAATGAAATCGTGGCGTTATTATATGTATATTGGCAGCACCAAAAAGACCGGAAGAACCTTCTACTCGGGTGCAATTGCTCACAATATAGCCCTGCCATGCGTACTCATGCTAAGACCTTGCCGTTTCACATGAACCAGGAGCACACTGGAGAGAACAGGCCCAATGCGCTCTTGCAGCTCTGCACTGCAGGGGAAGAGAATTAGCAGAAGGCCCACTGTCTTTGATGGAAGCTGGTCTACAGGAGTCTGCAAACATGCTTGGCAGGTGGCCAGCAGTGACCAGAAAGTTCATTCTACCGACCAGTGTGGTGTAGTGGCTAAAGTGTTGGACTGGGAGTCGGGAGATCCGGGTTCTAGTCCCCACTCGGCCATGGAAAGCCATTGGGTGACTTTGGGCCAGTCATAGACTCTCAGCCCAAGAGATCTCCCAGGGTTGTTATTATTATTATTATTATTATTTATATAGCGCCATCAATGTACATGGTGCTATACAGAGTAAAACAGTAAATAGCAAGACCCTGCCGCATAGGCTTACATTCTAATAAAATCATAATAAAACAATAAGAAGGGGAAGAGAATGCACCAAACAGGCACAGGGTAGAGTAAAACTAACAGTATAAAAGTCAGAACAAAATCAAGTTTTAAAAGCTTTAGGAAAAAGAAAAGTTTTTAGCTGAGCTTTAAAAGCTGCGATTGAACTTGTGAGGATAAAATGGAGAGGAGGAGGATTATGTATGCTGCCTTGGGTTCCTTGTAAGAAAAAAGGTGGGGATATAAATGTATTAATAATAATAATAATGCCTCCAGTGCCACAGAAGTGACTTTTTTTTCCTGGTAAACAATTTGTACATCCCAAACAAGTGTTTCATTGAGACAAACGAGAGGAGCCTTGTGGGTCTTTCTTAACTTCCTTCAGCTGCTGCAGCAGAAACACTTTTTTCTTAGAAGGGGGTCTAGGTTTTGAGCTTAGAAGTGTGAAGGCCAGAAAAAACAACAGGAAAAATAGAGGGAAAGCCAGAAAAAACAATCCCCCCGAAGGGATTTTTGCAAAATTGGGGGGGGGGAGCTTTTTCCACCCCCCCTTTTTTCTGCTATCCCTCCAAGGTCCTTAAGCCTACCCAACTGTTGCCACCAAGCCTTTGCAGGCCTTTAAGCCTGCTGGGGTTATTTTTAACTGGTGTTTAAAAAGAAGAAGATTGTATTTGTAACTCTCTGTATTTCTATTGCGGATTTCATTGTTTTATATTTCCAGCAGAGTGAGATGAGAGGGGGAGTCGAGCCCCTTCACCAGTCCTGCTGAAAGCCTTCCCTCATGAATCCTCCTCCTCCCTCCACTGTTACCACAAACAACACAATTTGAAAACCACGGCAATGAGGTTCCATGCAGCATGCAATACTTGAAGACAGGACATGCAACAAGCACGTGTGATCATGAGCAGCCAAGGACCAAGAATACAGTTGACTGTTGAGACATGCACAAGCCATTGCATGTGCTTACCTTCATTCTTTGTTACCCTTCGCCTCTCACTAGCAACATTTTGATTGTAAGCCCCTTGGGGCAAAGTCTTCTTTTGTTGGTGTTGCTTTCATTACTTTGTAATCCACCACGTACAATGGTATTACTCCTCTCTCTCTCTTTCATAACTATCTGTCATAATACACTAGTGATGCTCAAGTTTCTTTTTCCCCCTTTTTCCTCCAAAGGAACACTGGCAGAATCATCTAATTCAACTGACAGCAGCTCAAATGTCTTGCCCATCATTTGTTCCCATGCCACGCTGCCCAAGTTTTTTAAGACCTTCGGGGAAGACCCTTCTCTCGGTCCCGCTGCCCTTAAAGGCATGTTTGGTGGGGACGTGAGAGAGGGCCTTCTTGCTGGCTGCTCCCAGACTCTGGAACTCCCTGCTAAGGGAGGCCAGCTTGGCCCCCTCTCTGCTGTCCTTCTACCTGCAGGCAAGCATGTTTTTATTCAGCCTGGCCTTTGGCCCATAAACTGGTCTGTTTCTGAAGCGGGGTTTAATTGGTTGGGTGCTGTTTATTTCTTTTATTGTTGTGTTTTTAAATTGTTTGTTTTTATGTTATGTTTCAATTCGCTTTTGTTTTCACCTGTATTTATTGTTAGCTGCCTTGACTGCCATTTTTTTGGCAGAATGGTGAGATATAATTAAAAAAATTGTACCTGATCCTTTTAACTGGAAGCTTTGGTCTAAGTTAGGATCCTGCTTTAGGTCCAAGAACAGGGTCTCCTGCGGGTCTTTAAAGACACAATCTTATCAGTTGCACTTTTGATGATTAGAAGACCCTGAACAACCAATGCAGGTTGTAGTGGAAGCAATTTTTACCTCTTTGTCTTCCTGCCTTGATTTTTTGCTAGACGGGTTTTTTGCCCATCTAGCTGGGGCGTTTCAGAGTGGAAGAGAAGGACAGCTCGTATCCTGGCTTCCCCCATCTCCCCCCATCCCCTCTCCCTAAAATGTGTCCTTTCCCCCCACTCTGAGGTCGCTTTTCCAACTTCGGAGGGTAGCCAGTGTGGTTCTCTCCATGTTGGCTGCGAGAATGTGGGGGAGGTCGTATCTCTGACCCAAGATATAGCCCCCCAGGTGATGACGAGGGGTCATAGGGTTGCTCCCTAAGATGGTTAATGGCAGCCGCATCCCTCCTCACATTTGGACTGGGATAGCATTTCTGGGGAAAGGGCTTAACCCTTCCCTCCCATGCCATTTTTGTGATGAAAATCCTCCATGTGCTATTTGCCATATTGGTGGGCACATACTGGGGTGTGCCATATGGCTTTCTAATTCTAACCTTTAAGAGCTGCTAGCTCAGAGTGGAACAAATTACTCTGTAGCGCACACAGGATTCCTAAACCCATGTTACATGAAAAATGCTAACTGCAGAGGAAATTAGCAGAAAGGCAATGCATCAGACTACGCTTACCAACCTACCAGAAACAAAACAGAACAGGCTGTCCTGGATTCCCTCCGTGGGATGATCTGCAGAAATCAGCAGATGAAGCTTTTCACAGCACGGAAGGATAAACACTTATTAGCTGCTCATTTGCTGCAATGAGCTGCTGATAGGGGCAAAAGTTGTTACCGATGCCATCCATATCCTGCCATTACCACAAGGAACTCAGGCGATAGGGCATACATAGCTCTCCATCCCACCCCATTTTATCTTCACAGCAACCCTGCAAGATAGGTTAAACTGTAATAAACTGAAAGAGAGTGACTGGCTTAAGGATACCCAGTGAGCTTCAGGTCTGAGTGGGGATTTGCAACTGGGTCTCCACACTCCTAGATGAATACTATAAACCCTATGTCACACTGGCTCTCATTTTCTTCATGAGTCACCAACCAGGACGGGGCATTTGACTGGAGAGGGGCAAAGAGCAGAGCAGCAACTCATTCAGAGAGGCTTCAGGCAGTCTCTTCCCTGTGCGAGAAACTTTAAAGTCCCATCAAGTACCAGCTGATGTTATATTCATTATTATTATTATTATATACAATGATGTTCTATTGATTTTCTATTATTATTATTACTAAACATGATTATGTTCTATTAATTTCTGTTGCTATTATTACTATTACTAAATAAAATTGTGTTCTATTGATTTCTGATGTTATTATATAACCACACATGATTTCATTCTATTAATTTTTGTTATCGCTATTAACAAAATAAGCCATTAATAACTATATATAATAACAACAAACTGTATCACCTGCTGCTATTATCATTATCGTTATCATTATTTCAATTATAATAAAAATCAGTAAGTGTACTGTTGTTGTGTTTGAGCTTAAAGTTATTATTTTCTGTTGTTATTAATATAAGCTGTTAATAACTATATAAAAATAACAATAATAAACTATATCAGCTGCTATTATTATTATCATTAAAATAATAATAAAAATCAGATTATTTAAGTGTACTGTTGTGTTTGGGTTTTAACTATTCATTTTTGTTATCATTATTAACAATATAAGTTAATAACTATATAAATAAAAATAACAATAAACTACCGTATTTCTTCGATTGTAAGACACCATCGATTGTAAGACGCACACTAATTTCAGTACCACCAACAGAAAAAAAACACCCTAAGACACATCCGCGATTCTAAGACGCAACCCATTTTTAGAGATGTTTATATGGGAAAAAAGGGTGTCTTAGAATTGTAGAAATAGGGTATATCAGCTGCTGTTATCATCATTATTAAAATAATAAAAATCGGTTTAAGTGTACTGTTGTGGTTGGGTTTTAACTTTTGTTATCATTATTAACAATATAAGCTGTTAATAACAAATATAAGTAACTAATAACAATATCAGCTGCTATTGTGTGGTGTAGTGGCTAAGGTGTTGGACTGGGAGTCATGAGATCCGGGTTCTAATCCCTACTCGGCCACGGAAACCCACTGGGTGACTTTGGGCCAGTCACAGACTCTCAGCCCAACCTACCTCACAGGGTTGTTGTGAGGATAACATGTAGAGGAGAATTATGTATGCCGCCTTGGGTTCCTTGGAGGAAAAAAGGCGGGATATAAATGTAATAAATAATAAAAATTATTATTAAAATAATAAAAATCAGATTATTTAAGTGTACTGTTGTGGTTGGGTTTTAACTATTAACTTTTGTTATTATCAACACTATAAGCTGTTAATAACTATACATGTAATAACAGCGATATCAGCTGCTATTATCATTACCATTATTAAAATAATAATAAAAAACAGATTATTTAAGTGTACTGTTGTGGTTGTGTTTTAACTATTACCTTTTGTTATCATTATCAACACTATAAGCTGTTAATAACTATACATGTAATAACAGCGATATCAGCTGCTATTATCATTACCATTATTAAAATAATAATAAAAATCAGATTTTTTAAGTGTACTGTTTTGGTTGGGTTTTAACTATTAAATTTTGTTATCATTATCAACACTATAAGCTGTTAATAACTATACATGTAATAACAGCGATATCAGCTGCTATTATCATTACCATTATTAAAATAATAATAAAAATCAGATTATTTAAGTGTACTGTTGTGTTTGGGTTTTAACTATTAACTTTTGTTATCATTATTAACACTCTAAGCTGTTAATAACTATATAAATAATAAGGAACTGCATCGGCTGCTGTTATTATTGTTATTACCATCACCATTGCTAAAACCATAATAAAAACACTGGGTTTATTGAAGTGTGCTGCGGCGGTTGTGGGGTCTCAGCTCAGGAGCAGCGCAGAGCCGCTGCCCATGGAAGCGAGCCGCCCCGTCTTCCAAGGACCGTCCACCGACCGGCCCCTCTCACCGAAAGAGCCGCTCCCGGCCCTGGGTCTGGTTGGTGAAGTGCACGAACGCCTCCATGGCCACCTGCAGCCACCGACACCTGCAGCAGCCGCTCCGAACGTCCAGCCGGAACCTGGGCGCCCGCAAACAGCTGGAGGAGGAGGAGGAGCCCCGCGTTCAGGTGAGGGGGCGGGCCAGGACTCGCCACGCCCCCTTCCCGGGCGCCCGCCCCCCGGAACAGACCTGCTTCCGGCCCGGATTGCTATGGCGACGGATCAACGTCCGGAAGCAGTTGCGGGCGCGTGTAAGAGCAGATGCGTGTTTGGGGAATGGGGATGGGGGGAAAGGAGTCGGGGGTTGTGAGTCGGGGGTCTCTTAGGCTCTTTAACCCCGTTTGTGTGGAGGTGGTGTGTGCAATCCTGGGTACTATATCCGAGGTTGTGTAGAGTAGACCCATTGACATGAATGGGAGTTGTTGTTGTTGTTATTATTATTATTATTATTACAAATACAAATTTTATTCAATCAATCCTTTATTTACACTCATTAGACCAGAAAAAGAAAGGCACGGTTATTCCAAGCAAAAGGTCAATAAGATAACCTAAGCATATAAAACATATTATTATTATTATTATTATTATTATTATTATTACAAATACAAATTTTATTCAATCAATCAGTCCTTTATTTACAGTCATTAGACCAGAAAAAGAAAGATACAGTTATTCCAAGCAAAAGGTCAATAAGATAACCTAAGCATATAAAACATATCATTATTATTATTGTTATTATTATTACAAATACAAATTTTATTCAATCAATCAATCCTTTATTTACACTCATTAGACCAGAAAAAGAAAGGTACAGTTATTCCAAGCAATAGGTCAATAAGATAACCTAAGCATCTAAAACATGTTATTATTATTATTATTATTATTGTTGTTACAAATACAAATTTTATTCAATCAATCAGTCCTTTATTTACAGTCATTAGACCAGAAAAAGAAAGGTACAGTTATTCCAAGCAAAAGGTCAATAAGATAACCTAAGCATATAAAACATATCGTCATTATTATTATTATTATTATTATTATTATTATTACAAATACAAATTTTATTCAATCAATCAGTCCTTTATTTACAGTCATTAGACCAGAAAAAGAAAGGTACAGTTATTCCAAGCAAAAGGTCAATAAGATAACCTAAGCATATAAAACTTATAATTAGTAATACTAGGGTGACCATATGGAAAGGAGGACAGGGCTCCTGTATCTTTAACGGTTGCATAGAAAAGAGAATTTCAGCCGGGTCATAGAATCATAGAATAGCAGAGTTGGAAGGGGCCTACAAGGCCATCAAGTCCAACCCCCTGCTCAATGCAGGAAATTTGTCATTTGTATGCATGTCGCACCTGCTGAAATTTCCTCTTCATCACAACAGTTAAAGCTACAGGAGCTATACTGCAGCTATACTGTGACCAGATTTAAAAGCGGGCAGGGCACCTGCAGCTTTAACTGTGGTGATGAAGAGGGATTTTCACCAGGTTCTCCATATATACAAATGCTGAAATTCCTTTTTCTGTGCAACTGTTGAAGATACAGGAGCCCCGTCCTCCTTTTCATATGGTCACCCTAGTAATGCATCACCACTAAAATCAAGGGTAAAAGGGAGTAAGATCAGAGCAAGGATGGGACATGTGTTAACATTAGATCTTGAACAGAACATAGGAGGAAAATTCATGCAATCATATGTGGTCTGATGAGAAGGGCCAGATTCAGAAACTTGGCAACCTGTATAGTGATTGATTGATTTTGGCCCTGGAGGAGGCGAACCATAAGGGTCTCTGGGGAGCGGCCAGGCAAAGCCTGTATAAGAGGGTGTAGCAGCTCTTTTCTGATATCATCATAGAAGCTACAAAAAAAACAGGACGTGGATAATGGTTTCTACTTCAGTTTCGTTACAAATTTTATTCATGGCTACCCTAAATGAGTTTTAGCCGAACACATATTATCACACATGATTACATAAAAAAAATTAAAAATTATATTTATTTGTATCCCACCTTTTGCCCAATACTGGGCCTCAAGGCGACCTTAAAATTTTTATAACACATACATTTTAAACCTAGGAAAAGAAATGTAAAAAAACAAACCAATATTAAAACATTAAATTATATATTGTTCTAACTTGGATCATGGTTTGATTTGTTTTTAACTGTGTGTATTTATTGTTTTATACTGTGTGTTTTTATCTGTACGCCGCCCTGAGATCTTAGTGATATAGGGCGGGATATAAATATTTTAAATAAATAAATAAATAAGTCCTTAACATAGATGGAGGACCAGATTATTCTCCAAAGGCCTGCTGGAACAAACAAGTGTTTGCCTGCTTTGGAAAGCCCATCAAGGAGTGAGTGAGTAAATTAGGGTGGTGCAGTTCTGGGCACCACACTTCAAGAAGGATGCAGACAAGCTGGAGCGTGTTCAGAAGAGGGCAACCAGGATGATCAGGGGTCTGGAAACAAAGCCCTGTGAGGAGAGACTGAAAGAATTGGGCATGTTTAACCTGGAGAAGAGAAGATTGAGTGGAGACATGATAGCGCTCTTCAAATACTTGAAAGGTTGTCACACAGATGAGGGCCGGGATCTCTTCTCAATCCTCCCAGAGTGCAGGACATAGAATAATGGGCTCATGTGACAGGAAGCCAGATTCTGGCTGGACCTCAGGAAAAACTTCCTGACTGTTAGAACGGTATGATAATGGAACCAATTACCTAGGGAGGTTGTGGCCTCCCACAATAGAGGCATTCAAGAGGCAAATGGACAGCCATCTGTCAGGGATGCTTTAAGGTAGATTCCTGCATTGAGCAGGAGGTTGGACTCGATGGCCTTGTAGGCCCCTTCCAACTCTACTATTCTATGATTCTATGAGCAGACCGGAAGTATTCTTTGCCTGCTTCCCTCTCAACGTTCTCTCTTTAACTATGACTTTTTAAAAAACCAAACCAACAAACCAACAATTGGATTATGTTTTATTGCAGAGCTTTCTTAACATTCAAAATAGCCAAACAGCTATGCCCAGTTCGTAGAGGAACAACACAAATAGTGAGAAGATGCCTTTCTACCTCCGGAAGCTTCCCCTGGAGATCCCGTCACCCACTGAAAAGGACTGGATTAAAAAAGATGAGGAGGAGGATTTCTTCCTAAAAGACCCTGCTGAATTCCTTGACTCTTTGCCTCAGCCTTTTCGGATGATCAATAAAGTGGTGACACTTTTGTTTGAACGTGCCTGGGAAATTATTGAGGGGAAGCGCCCGCTACAGGAGAAGAAGGAGCAAAATCTTGCACGCACGCTGTGCCAGCCGTCCGCTCAATTTCAGGTATTCAGAGACATTACCAGACAAATTAGCCTCAGACTCTAGTTTGGTTAGGAACGGGAGTCAGGACATTAGAGTAACTCCCATCGAATTCAGCAGAATATAAATTGGGTATTACCCAAAATACATGAGAATGCCTTTGGTAGCCCACTGAACTTTGTAACTAAGTGCAATGGAAGACCTGCTGTTTCTTTCTCTAATGCCCTCAGGAATGGCAGTTTTAAGCCAGAAGGAATGCAGGGGACTCTCTGTTGAAGTTATTGCTGTTCCTTTTATCTTGAAATCAGCCCTGCATGTTGAAATTACTGGTTATTTTACTCTCTTCATTTTTAATTTTCCCAGGTAGTGGGAAGGGTAAACTGCATGGCAGCCTCTGGAGGATATGCCTTCCTTGGGCTTTCTACAGGACTTTCTGTCTTCAGCATACCCCTGTGTGAGAAGCTTTGCACTTGGGAGGCAGCCAAGCTTGAGATTTGTACCATCCGGATTTCAGACCTTGGCAGTGGTTCTAAGCTCCTTGGGATGGTAGATGAATTGGGTACGTGTACCTGTTACCTGTTTGTATAGTTTAGAAAGCTATGGGGAGACAGTGATGTCGATCAGGGGTGGACAAAAGATAGATCTCTGGGTGATATGTAGTAGACCGGTATAGATTTTGGACTCCCCCATGTCTCTGCCACCCTGTTGTGGTGAAATGAAGGAAGCTTAGCTCAACCAGGACTGGGGTTTTGTGTGGCAAGACCATGAGTTCCATTCAGTTTATTTATTTATTTATTTATTACATTTTTATACCGCCCAATAGCCGAAGCTCTCTGGGCGGTTCACAAAAATTAAAACCACAATAAAACATCCAACAGGTTAAAAACACAATTAAAAAATACAGTATAAAAAGCGCAACCAGGATAAAACCACACAGCAAAATTGATATAAGATTAAAATACAGAGTTAAAACTGTAAAATTAAATTTAAGTTAAAATTAAGTGTTAAAATACTGAGTGAATAAAAAGGTCTTCAGCTGGCGACGAAAGCAGTACAGTGTAGGCGCCAGGCGGACCTCTCTGGGGAGCTCGTTCCACAACCGGGGTGCCACAGCGGAGAAAGCCCTCCTCCTAGTAGCCACCTGCCTCACTTCCTTTGGTAGGGGCTCACGGAGAAGGGCCCCTGTAGATGATCTTAAGGTCCGGGTAGGTACATATGGGCTACTCAGAACAAGTTACTGGGTTCAGAATTATTTAATGCAAAGTGTATGTCTTTGCACCAGGCTCCAGATCTTGGGATTTTAGTTTTTTTTAAAAAAAAGAAGAAAGAGGAAAAAGGAGATCCTGCAAGGGTCCTCTTCATCACAACAGTTAAAGCTGCAGGTGCTCTGCCCACTTTTAAATCTGATCATTCTAGTATAGCTCCTGCACTTTAACTGTTGTGATGAAGAGGGAATTTCACCAGGTTCTCCAAATATACAAATGACACCTGCTGAAATCCCCTTTTCAGTGCAACTGTTAAAGATACAGGAGCCCTGTCTTCGTTTTCATATGGTCACCCTACTCAGTAGGAACATTGATAAATTCATAAGATATGTCAAAAGGTATCTGACATTGTACCAGTGAACAGGAAGGAAAAAAATAGCCTAATGTGATCACTCTTTTTTTCTGTATTCTAGGTTTTGCCCGTCTTTTTTATTTTTTCAGGGAGAACCTCTTGCATATAAAAGCCATAAATGAAGTGGTGAGTCATCTATCTATCTATCTATCTATCTATCTATCTATCTATCTATCTATCTCTGTTATCCAATCCTTGGCCTTTTGAAAACCCCAATTATCCAAATGGATGGTGTTGTACTCATGTTGGTGTAATCTTAAATAAAGGGCCCTTCCGTAAGAGGAAAAACGTTCCATTATAACTATATGATTATTCATATATCCTTTCAGTTCCTTCGTATAATTTCACATGCAGATCAGTACTAATCGTGGCTTACTTGGAAGGATTTCAGTGGAGCTTATTTCTGAAGACACTGTGCTTAGAATTGTAGCCGAAAGCCCTTATCCTATGCATATCTACTTGGAAGTTGATCTCATTTTATCCAATAAGATCTCTGAGTAAATCTTGATAGGGTCAGGTGGAATATAAAATAAGGTTAAATGTAAAAAAGCCCTATGCCTGCTCCAGCCAAACGTAAGCACTTCAAAATCTCATAGATGTCAGCGGAAAAAAAGATGTGGCACAATCCTAAGCATATTTGCCCCTGTGTGGGACTTATTCCCTAATAAATGTATTTAGGGTTGCAGTCTTAATTCTCCCATCAATATCAATGGGACTGAAATGCATTTAATTTTGGCTCAACACATACATTAAGCACACACTCTAAAGGTCCATGACTGATAGACTTTCTGAGTACTAATTTTCTATTAGTCTCCTATGCTTACCTTTAATCCCGTTCTTGCTGGCATATGCTCTATTGCCCTCAGAACAGCCACAAATCTTATTTTCAGACTTGTGATATTTTGGAGACCACTACAGTCTACCACTGAGGATTTTATTTTTAAGCTTGTGGTCATTGTGTTTTGATGATCTATCTTATGGTTAATGCCCTCTTCCTTCCTGATCAAGGTCCTGTGTTTTCAACAGCTGTTTGTTAGGCTGAAATTCAACAGGTGCCGCTTTCTCCAACCGTGGGGAGGGGGGGGGAACCAACCACCACTATGCAGTCCTTCTCTGCAACTGACCACCATAGTTGTTTAGCCAAGTCCAAATGTATTTATTTATTTATTTATAAGATTTATATACCGCTCTTCATCCAATAAAACTCCTGAGTGGTGAATAACAAGGACAAAAAGAGAACAGAATCAAAATACATAATTAAAATCTTTAAAATCGAATTATTCTAATAAAACCGTGGCTGGTTAGTCATAGAAGGCTTGTTTAAATAAAAATTGTCTTTATCTGGTGCCTGCCTGCCATCAATATTATTCTAATAATAATAATGTTCTATAGAGAGGGAGCCAATATATTGAATGTTCTGCTACAAGTGGGCTCCAAAGGGACCACAGGTCTGGGCAGGACCCCCCCCCCCCCCCAGGAGTGCCTTGTCTGTTGACCTCAGTGATAAGGCAGGCTAGCAGGGGAGAAGGCAATCTCTGAAATGTTAAAATGACTTCATACTTTAGGCCCCGGAAGCAGTGGTAGAGCCGTGGATCTTCTAATGCCCATCTTGTATCCGATTTCCATGCATCCCTTGAATAAAACCTTCCACCGCCCACACTCCCCAAGGCTTCCTCCTTGAAGCCCTTTGTTCTCACCGTTCAAAAACGTCTCAGGCTATTTGTGCTCAGTTGTCTTTCTGTTCGCTGTATAACAGGTGTGCAGGGTTAGATTGCCTGACTTGCCATCCCTGCTCAGCAAGCCCAGCCTGTTTTCATACCACCATATATTTATTCTTCTCTCTCTCTCTCTCTCTCTCTCTCTCTCTCTCTCTCTCTCTCTCTCTCTCTCTCCAGGAAGATATTAGCAAGCGGAACACATGCATGGCAGTGGAGCTTTCTCACGGGGGTGATTATGCAGGTTTCCTGCTGCAAGGCAAGTCCCAGCCAACATTTTGTCAAGCATTTGGCCGAACGTGCTCAGACCTGCAAGCTGGATCATGGCAATTTTTAAATTTACTAAAATGGATTCTTGAGGTTTCCCTTCGGAATCTCCCTCCTTACTATAATGTGCCTCAACCGATTTGCTTTAGCTGATGCTGGATTCACTTTCCACCTGCTCTGCCAAATCTTCAACATGAAAAGTCTATACTATATCCCACCTTTCCTGGAGGCACAACATTTTTCTTTTATTTCTTTTGGATATTTATATCCCACCTTTTAGGAGAGAGTCCTCACAAGGCGACTTTTGGAAATAGGTTGCAGTCCCAAACACACTTCCCTGTTGAACTCAATGAGGGCTTTCTTCTGAGTAAACATGTATAGTTTTTCACGTTAAAACCCTAGCATATCACGGTATGCAAAACATGAAAATATCAACCGAAAATATATTGAGACCGCGCATAGAAAGGTTTAAAATGGATTTGAGAAGGCGCATAGGGGCCACCATTGAAAAGGCCCTGTGGTTGGTACCTTGGTAAACCAGCCCTTTCTGTTCATTCCTTAAGGGAGCAATCCTATGGCCTGGGTGGGTGGGCAGGGGCAATGGGATTGTTTGGTGCAGAGAGAACCACACCAGCTACCTCTCTGCACTCAGAAACCTGAGCGCGGAGGTGGGGGAAAGGGGGCAGTCCTGGTAGTGGGGAGGGGATGAGAGTAGGGGTGAAATCATCTGTCTAGCAAAAATGCAGGGTGATCGGACCCCGGAGCTGAGCACGTGCTCCAGCTGCTGTGCATTAAGATACTTGGCATCCACTGACTGACTATCACCGTAGGATTGTGCCCTAAGCCACTCAAGTTAAATAACGTTTCTGTCCCTTGCAGAGTCTGATTCCACCTCCCTTTGATTTGCACTGGGAATGTATGGCTCCAGTAGTCCGAAACTCTTATTCAGAAAAAGCAAGCTGAAGAGCTTTAAAAAATACCCTTTATCAAACTGTGGGGGTTTCTTAGCTTTAGTATAATGGAATGCTTCCACTGCTTTATGAAGAACTGAAATAAGTTTGGATATATGCAAGCCCCAGGGTTGCGAATCATAAAAATAATGAACGGATTTGGATCTAGGCAGTAAGCCTATATACACCAGTTGCTGGGGAACATGGGCGAAAGTGTGCTGTTGCACCCATGTCCTGATTGTGGATTCCTAGTTAACAGCTGGTTGGCCACTGTGTGAACAGAGTGCTGGACTAGATAGACCCTTGGTCTGATCCAGCACGGCTCTTATAATAGTAAAGATTCCTACTTTAGGCATGTAGCTTGAAATGCATCTGCTAATTTCATGACTTGGTAGCAGAATTTTTGCGACGAAATCAGTACTGCATTCTTGAGATACATATCTTCTGAATAGGACCTAAACTTTCTGCATAGGATTGTTTCAAATCTGGGGAAGTTGACACTTTTTGAATGCATGTGAGTTTTTGTTTGCACTTTGGTAAGAAATTCTTTTCTCTTACAACTTAAAGGCTTATCGGGAACGTGGCACTGATAGAATCTGTGGTCTTGCTTTCGGTGGCATGTTGCAAATGACAGACGGGCTCTCGTGTTTCACAAGAGCGGTTGCCCGACTGAGAGATCTTTCCTCTCCTTTTCCATTGCTTCATGTGCTTTCTTCTGATTTCCCAATGCAGGCAACTCAGAGGCTTGGCTGGAGATTTACCGATTGCCTAAGGATTCCTGGCTGAAGGAGGTGGAACATGTCCAAACAGTTGCAGTCACACCACCAGTTCTGCCTTCCGCTCCAGGATTCGTCAAGGAGACAAAGATCAGCCAGCAATCCCTGTTGGAGAACGCTGCGGTAGGAATGGGAAGACACAATTCTTCTGGGGCAATTGGTTGTTACCTAAATTCCCCCTTTCACTGTTGAGACATAGAATCATAGAATAGTAGAGTTGGAAGTGGCCCAAAAGGGCTTTTATACATTGGATACACTTTTATCCAATGTATAAAAGGCCAGGCAGGACATGCCTTCTAAAATCGAGCCTGGGGTTCAGAATAGATCACGAGGGGCTTAGGCCAGTGTGCCTCGCAAGCCGCAGATGGGTAGGTCTGGTTGAGCAGTCGTTCCCGCTCCTCAGAGAACCCTGGGAATTTGAGTTCCTTGAGGAGGTTGCAGCAGCTAGACATCTCTAACGGAACATGTTCAGCACCCTCACCAAATTTATTTATTTATTTATTTATTTATTACATTTTTATACCGCCCAATAGCCGAAGCTCTCTGGGCGGTTCACAAAAATTAAAACCATCATAAAACAACCAACAAGTTAAAAATACAAATACAAAATACAATATAAAAAGCACAACCAGGATAAAACCATGCAGCAAAATTGATATAAGGTTAAAATACAGAGTTAAAACAGTATAATTTAAATTTAAGTTAAAATTAAGTGTTAAAATACTGAGTGAATAAAAAGGTCTTCAGCTGGCGACGAAAGGAGTACAGTGTAGGCGCCAGGCGGACCTCTCTGGGGAGCTCATTCCACAACCGGGGTGCCACAGCGGAGAAAGCCCTCCTAGTAGCCACCTGCCTCACTTCCTTTGGCAGGGGCTCACGGAGAAGGGCCCCTGTAGATGATCTTAAGGTTCCCAGGACTACAGTTCCCAGGACTCTTTGTGGGATGCCACTGCAGTTAAAATGATGCAACAAGTCTGTTTGTAAAACAGGTGATACCCCAGAGTGGGAGCTCCATGGCCTACTCATAATATATCTGGTACCAGTTCGGTGGCTTGCAGGGCACACTGGTTTAAGTACCTCTTGCCATCTCCAGAGTCAGCCCCACCCGTCTGATAACATATCGCTCTGCCCTTGGAATCATAGAATCATAGAATAGTAGAGTTGGAAGGGGCCTATAAGGCCATCCAGTCCAACCCCCTGCTCAGTGCAGGAATCCACCCTAAAGCATCCCTGACAGATGGTTGTCCAGCTGCCTCTTGAAGGCCTCCAGTGTGGGAGAGCCCACAACCTCCCTAGGTAACTGGTTCCATTGTCATACCGCTCTAACAGTCAGGAAGTTTTTCGTGATGTCCAGCCAGAATCCGGCTTCCTGTAACTTGAGCCCATTATTCCGTGTCCTGCACTCTGGAAGGATCGAGAAGAGATCCCAGCCATCCTCTGTGTGACAACCTTTCAAGTATTTGAAGAATGCTGTCATGTCTCCCCTCAATCTTCTCTTATCCAAGATGTCGAGTTCTGCTCAAGCATTTCAAAATTAATTTGGCTTGCTTCTAAAGTCCACAAAAGTTACTGACAAACATTTTTGTTTTTACTAGTCTGCTGGCCTCTGTATAGCTATTTATTGTTTTCAACCTGTGTTGGCCATTTGTAGCCCTGAACGAAACAAGTTTTGTAAAGCTACCTCCCCTGGCCATCCAGATGCTTACATGCTCCTCTTTTAAAGTGGAATTCATAACTGCTTCCTGCTTATTTTCACTTTCTTTCAGTGACAACAAAAGATAATGTTGAAGTAACTTCATGGGAGCATGATCTTAGGGTATTCTGGGTCACTTTGTCCTTTGGCAGGACTACAGACATATATTAACTGTTACTTTTTGCGCTTCTTTAGGCAAAGAGTGCAGACATCCCAGGACCAGTCCCTGAAGAGTTGGTAAGTAATCCAGACTTTGAGCTGTCTGGGATTACTGAAAGGTTTAGAACTCTGGTCAGCAACTAATTTCCCCAGAGGGCAACTTTGAGAGGGTGGGCCATGCCCCCGGTTTCCGTTCCCTTGGTGCTCTTAATACATGCCACTCCACACTCAACTAAAGATGTAGCAGTGGGGTAGGGGAGATGTTCAGCACGTCTTCCAGGGCTGTTTTGGCCCACAAGGCTTGAATTGCTGACCCCAGGTTTAGATTTAGACGAGTGAAACTTTATACCATGGTGTGTTCTGTGCCATGGAGCTGATGAGGTGCTCTGGGCACGGGACACATTTAGGCTTTCAGAATTGGGTTTGTTTTATTGTGGCACTGAGGAAGTGCCACAGTCATAGGATCACCTGGATGGTCAGCTCTAATGTGGGAAGAGTTGGACTACAGTGCAACAGTCTTGGCTCCGAAAACTTCAGTGTCTGGGGAAGCTTGGAGGATGGCAACAAGGAAGAGGGCCTTCTCAGTGGTGACCTCTCAATCGTCTCCCCGACAAGGCCCGCCTGGCACCAACATTGTTATTTTTCGGCGCCAGGTCAAGACTTCACTCTTCTCCCAGGCATTAAGCACCATATGTTGAGTTTTAATCGACCCCAGTTCTATCTTTAAGTCTGGCTTAGAGCTCTAAGTTGTTTTTAAATGAATGTTGTCTTTGTATGCTGACTGTTTTTACATTTTTATGGTTTAAAATTTTTTGTATATCGATTTTGAATCTTTTAATCTTTTGTAAACTGCTCAGAGAGCTTTGGCTTTTGGGCAGCATAGAAATGTTAATAATAATAATAATAATAATGCAATGTAGCAAACAACAGACCTCGGAAATGTAATGGTTTAGGTTTGCCTTTCTGCTTTACTGCATTACAGGATTTTCAACAGATCCTAAGCAGAGTTGAATCTAAGCTGATTCCCCCTGTTCTGCTGCTGAAGGTCAGATCTCCCAAACCGCTCGCAGGTTAGAGCTCTCTAGACCCTCTTTTGCAGGAGGTATTAGGCAGGCTTGTGTTGGCTGTGATACAGACTTCAGATTGCACTGTGGCTGCTACCGGGACAAAGAAAAGTCATGTCTGTTCCCCCCCCCCTTTGAAAATATTGAAGCCAGGAGTTATTTGGATTTCTCAGTCCAAATACATGGCATCCCTTCTAGCCACCTTCCCCATTGAGCAGCCATTGAGATGTGTTGGATTATGAGTCCAACTCAAAGTGCTGGTTATGACCTATAAAGCTCTATATGGTTCGGGTTATTTGAAAGAACGTATTCTCCCTTATGAGCCTGCTCGTGCTTTGAGATCTTCTGGAGAAGCCCTTCTTTCAGTCCCACCTTCTTCACAGGCACGCTTGGTGGGAACATGGGAGAGGGCCTTCTCGGTGGCTGCTCCGGTGCTCTGGAACTCTCTTCCCGGGGAGGCTAGACTGGCTCCCTCCTTGATGGGTTTTCGGAAGCAGGCTAAAACTTTTTTGTTCAAGCAGGCCTTTGGAGAATAATCCAGCCCTCCATCTATGTTAATGTCTTATAATTTTGTTGTGTATTTTTTAAATTGTTTATGGTTTTGTTCTCCCCCCCCATGTGTATTTTAAACTTTGTAAGGCCGCCTTGAGGCCCAGCATTGGGCAAAAGGCGGGATACAAATAATAATAATAATAATAATAATAATAATAATAATAATAATAATAATAATATCCCCACCTGAGGATAATGGAAGTTGTAGTCCAACACATCTGGAGGGCACCAGGTTGGGGAAGTCTGCCTTATAGTAGCTGGAGATGAGTTTTAGGTGCATTAGATAAAGAGTCACTAAGCAGCTGAATTGGGAGAGATGTGCTTCCTTAACCTGCATGGAAACAAAACATCCTCACACATGGCCTAGCTCAGTGTGATCGAGCACCTGCTTTGCATGCAGAAGGTCACAGGTTCGATCCGCGGCATCTCCAGGTAAAGCTGGAAAAATCTCCTGCCTGAAACCCTGGAGAGCTGCTGCCAGTCAGTGTTGACAGTACTGAGCTAGATGGACCAATGGTCTGACTCAGTTTAAGGCAGCTTCCTACACTCCTAACCTTCTCAGGTGCCCTGTACAAATAGAGAAGAGAAGACCCTGTTGGGGTGGTGGGCTTGGGGGTCTTGGCAAATGGATGAACTCGCTGCCCTCTGCCACGCTCTGACTTGGAAGTAAGCCCCGTTGTATTCAGTAGGACTTATTCCCAGGTAAGTATTCAGAGGATTGTGGCATTAGTTCATCTCCTTGGGAAAGCAAAGTCCAAATGATATAAATTCTCTGAATCAAATGCGAAGAAACGTAAGGTGTGAGTGGTAGATGTCCAGTGATTCAGGTGACTTTCAGTGGGGTTTTTCTAACGCTGTCTTCTCTGCACTCAAACTCAGCAAGCCTGTTTAAGAATCCTTTCGAAGCCCTAATGAAGAGCGACGACGGCAGCGTGATTGGCGTGGGACACAACCACATGATCAGAGAGTGCCAGTGTGAGCGGCAAGAGGCCATTTTCAGCAGCACTTTCCAGCAGTTTCTGGAGACAGAGAATGAGCTGGAGAGCAAAGAAGAGAAACTCAGGTGAGGAGGCGGAAATGCCGCTAATGTTTATTTCCATCCTCCAGCATGTTCCTGGGAGTGGAGCCACACGACCTCCAGAATTTCTTTCTGGTTTGGAGTCGAAGCTGACGAGATCCGCTACCCGGGCTTCGTGGGGTGAACTGATCATGATTTGATGACATTTTATAATGCCTGTTTTAATTGGGAGCCACTTTATTTATTTATTTATTTGTTTCTATACTACCCAATAGCTGAAGCTTTCTGGGTGGTTCACAAAAATGAAAACCGGAAGTGCAGCAGAAAACAGAATATGAAAGCTTAAAACTGCAATACCAAAGTACACTCAGAATAAAACCAAGTGGCAATGCAGAAATCTAAAATGCGGATTTCAAATGCAAATACGAAACAGCAGAGTTAGAAGACTAGGAGAGTAAATTGCTAAAATACCGGGAAAATAAACAGGTCTTCACCTGGCGCTGGAAAGAGTACAATGTAGGTGCCAGGCGAACCTCTCTAGAGCGCTCATTCTGCAGCTGAGGTGCCACAGCAGAAAAGGCCCTCCTTCTGATATGAAAAGAGAGACTGGCTCTGGTGCTGTGTAGGATAAGGAGTTTTTTATGGTATTGTCCCAAAATTAAGATTTTTATTAAAAAGGTTCAAGAAGGTACAAATAGGGCGACAGAGCTGGGAGGGACTGTGGAAACAAAGAGTGTTGAGAAGTGTGTCAGTGAGAATAAAAGAGAATTACTTCAAAATTTTGTGGAGGTGGTACCTAACCCCGATTAGATTGAATAAGATAAATGAGCAGCATTCAGCAAATTGTTGGAGAGGTTGTGGGGAAAAAGGAACGTATTTACGTATGTGGTGGGAATGCAAATATGTACAAAGACTTTGGAAGATGGTGTTTTTAGAAATTGAAGAAATAGTGGGAATGAAAATAGAACAAACACCAAAGATTGCATTACTGTCACTATTTGAAGACTTAAAATGTGGAAAAGAAATTAAAGAATTGATATCGAGTTTGCTGACTGCAGCACGATTGATGATAGCTAGGAACTGGAAGATTCAGGGGGAATATTCTATTGAAGAGTGGTATAGAGAAGTTTGGGATATAGCTATTAATGATAAATTGACTTGTAATATTAAGTGGAGGAAAGGCATAATTAAAATAAATGAGTTTGAAGGAATCTGGAAACAGTTCCTAATATTTGTGTTTACTAAGGGAAGTGGGAAACCGCCAGCGGAAGAAAATATGAGATTTTGGAAGCAGGAATAGATCCCGAGGTGGAGGGTGCACTTATATGTTAAGAATGCTTATATATGTAATGATAGGATAAGTTATAGTTAATATTTATCTTATATATGTATTCAACATTTATTCAAAATGAATGTAATATGTTGTGTTGTTGTTTCTTTTTTGTAAGATGTTTATTTTGTGTTTTAAAATAAAATTAAAAAGGTTCAAAAAATCTCGACGTTTCGGATGCCAAGATCCTTCATCAGGAGCTACAATCAAAATATAATACAAATACCATGTAAGTACACAAAACAACACCCATACTGTTAGACATTCAAACATGATGCAGTCCCTTCAGAACCTTGCCCGTGACAACAGAAGAAAGTTTGGGCCGGATCACTTCACCAGAACTCTGTGTCCTTTCCCTGAGCCGGCTGATATAATTAACCAGCATAAAAAAACGCCTAACCTTGGCTTGAAAGTACAAGCAGCTTTCTGGATAGACAACATAGCTTTTGAAAAAGACGCTCCACAGAAAGAGTATCAGCGTTTGGTAAACGTTGTGAACCACCCAGAGAGCTTCGGCTATTGGGCGGTATAAAAATGCAATAAAGAAATAAGATAGGATAAAATTACTGTCCCAAACAGTTAGTATTTGTTAACAGGTCAGCTGCTGCGTCAAACATAGTCTCTCAAGACTATTACGTTATTTTCTTGCCTAGCATTATGTAATCAGTAACTTTTATCTGCTTATTGTTTCCCAGCCCTGCTAGCTGATAGTACGCAGCATTTTTATGTAATTAAAAACGGGCATGTATCTAGGAAAGGAAATGTATCACATTGTTAATACAGAAGATTTAACAATGGAAATAACGTGTAGAACAGTATAACAAAACCTCTGAGAAAAATCATGTTTAATATTCTTCTAAGTATGGGTGTTGTTTTGTATACTTATATGGTATTTGTATTATATTTTGATCGTAGCTCCTGATGAAGGATCTTGGCATCCGAAACGTCGAGCTTTCTTGAACCTTTTTAATAAAAATCTTAATTTTTGGACAATACCATAAAAGACTCTTTATCCTACACAGCATCAGAGCCAGTCTCTCTTTTCATACCAGATAGTGGTGTTTCTTTCTCACCTCCTTCTGATAGCCACGTGCCTCACTTCCTTTGGCAGAGGCTCAAAGAGAAGGACCCCTGAGGATGATTTTAGGGTCCAGGCAGGTGCATATGGGAGGAGGTGATACTTCAAATCACTGGGCCCCAAGCTGTTAATACCTGCACTTTGAATTTTCCTGGACATGGACTGGAAACCAGTGCAGCTGGAAAAATACTGGCATAATGTGGACTCGTTGGCCAGTCCCCGTTAACAACTTCATGACTTAAAAAGAAAGAAAGTTGGTGGTGGAGTATATGTCTTATAAATAAATAACGTCATTATTTTGTAACGTTGCCTTCCCCAACCTGGTCTCCTCCAGATTCATTAGACTGCAACTCCCATAATCCCCAGGCAGTTATGAAGTCCCATTCATTTCATTGAGTCTACTCCAAGTAGAACTTACATTGGCTTTCTCAAACCTATTGCATGGCATATCCTTTTTTAATGAATTACGATCTCTCTTTATTTCAGCCGTGCTATGTTTCATTTTCATTCGCCTGGCCGCACCTTGCCTGTTGGAACGGAAATCAAAGCTGAGCCAGGTAATCTCCGATTGTGGGTGGGGCGCGTAATTGTATCGCGGAAGTTCCTTCGGGATGATAGTTTCAGGCATGAACAGGCAGAAAGCCTGGAACTCAAGTGAGTTTGATTTTTGCATGTCCCCCCTTCTTTTTATTTATTTATTCATTCATTTATTTTATTTGTACTCCACCCTTCTACCAAGAAAAATGGCCCTCAAGGCAGCTTTGGGGTTTCCCACTTTGCTCCCGTGGTGCGGGAGTGGAGGGACAGACGGGATCCTCACACTTTCGGCCCGGCCTTTAATTGCCTCCTCTTGCTCCCCTTCTCCAGACGTGCCCATCGCATTCAGTGTACTTTGGAGCACGAGTCACAATATCTGTTTCTACCTTCTCAGTCGCCCGCCAAAGGAGAAACCAGGTAAGGCAGTGTTGGGTGAGAAGCTCTCGTGAGGAGCTGCTGACACCTTGCATGCCTGGTCAAAGCTCCCTGCGATTCATCCCAGACGAACCCTCGGGGGCGTTTCCACTCTGTAGGCCAGGGCTGTTGAACCTCTTTCAACCCAAGAACTGAATTCAATTTTGGAAAAGCACTCGGAGGCTGGGGGGGGGGGGGGGCAGGCTCATTCCTGTGGTGGGCGGGGCCAAAGTCAAAAGGGGTGTGGCCAAACATACTGGAATAGTTTAGCTTCAAGCTCTTACTCCCAGAATCTAAGCCTTAGAAGTATCTCAACCTTATAGAATGGGGGGGGGGGAAGGGGAGAGAGACTGCACAGAAGCTGAGAAATTCCTAAACAGTTGCTGGTCAGGAAAAGGGGATGGGGCCAGGGAAGGGAATTGGGCCATCTAGGAGACCCTGCAGGGCCAGACTGGGACTTCAGGTGGGTCAGACTCCTGTTAGAGCAGCGGTTCTCAACCTTCCTAATGCCGCGACCCTTTAATACAGTTCCTCATGTTGTGGTGACCCCCAACCATAAAATTATTTTGGTTGCTACTTCATAACTGTAGTTTTGCTACTGTTATGAATCGTAATGTAAATATCTGATATGCAGGATGTATTTTCATTGTTACAAATTGAACGTAATGAAAGCATAGCGATTAATCACAAAAACAATATGTAAACTTGGTTCCTAAGACCATCGGAAATATGTGTTTTCCGATGGTCTTAGGCGACCCCTGTGAAAGGGTCGTTTGACCCCCCAAAGGGGTCGCGACCCACAGGTTGAGAACAGCTGTGTTAAAGGGTTACAGTTGTTTGTAGCCCTTGAGATCCAGCAGCTACTGTAGTCTGGGTATCAGAGCACCCTGCACAGTAACATGGCCAGGAGCCATGCACCGATTTCAGCTCATTGCAGTTTATTATCAGGACGTTCTAACTAGGAGAGTGGCAAAGTGTTCAGCCCTTGTAGCAGCACTGCTTCTCCCCCCCACCCCCCACGGTTTTGCCCAATGGAGTTTTGCAATGGCTATTCACACTTACACCCACAACACAACGCCTGGTTTACAGCTACCTCTTGATTTGATCATGATCGCCTTGTGCTGATTGATTCAGGTGATACAGAGCCACCTGAGAAGGCTTTGAATTTCAAATATGTTGACAAAGCAGAGCCTAATCCAGCTCCAGGACTAGAGAGGCCTATAAGTCCTTTCCTGGAAGAGTCACACTGGGGTGGGGTTCCCCCCCTCCACCAAATAATTAAAGGTTACCTTGGGAGGAGGAATCAGAGCTGCTGCCTTCTGAAGCCAGGCAGAACATGCCTTCTAAAATCGAGCCTGGGGTTCAGAATAGATCGCGAGGGGCTTAGGCCAGTGTGCCTCGCAAGCCACAGATGGGTAGGTCTGGTTGAGCAGTCGTTCCCGCTCCTCAGAGAACCCTGGGAATTTGAGTTCCTTGAGGAGGTTGCAGCAGCTAGACATCTCTAACGGAACATGTTCAGCACCCTCACCAAACTACAGTTCCCAGGACTCTTTGTGGGATGCCACTGCAGTTAAAATGATGCAACAAGTCTGTTTGTAAAACAGGTGATACCCCAGAGTGGGAGCTCCATGGCCTACTCATAATATATCTGGTACCAGTTTGGTGGCTTGCAGGGCACACTGGTTTAAGCACCTCTTGCCATCTCCAGAGTCAGCCCCACCCGTCTGATAACATATCGCTCTGCCCTTGGAATCATAGAATCATAGAATAGTAGAGTTGGAAGGGGCCTATAAGGCCATCCAGTCCAACCCCCTGCTCAGTGCAGGAATCCACCCTAAAGCATCCCTGACAGATGGCTGTCCAGCTGCCTCTTGAAGGCCTCTAGTGTGGGAGAGCCCACAACCTCACCAGGCAACTGATTCCATTGTCGTACTGCTCTAACAGTCAGGAAGTTTTTCGTGATGTCCAGCTGGAATCTGGCTTCCTTTAACTTGAGCCCGTTATTCCGTGTCCTGCACTCTGGGAGGATTGAGAAGAGGTCCTGGCCCTCCTCTGTGTGACAATCTTTTAAGTATTTGAAGAGTGCTATCATGTCTCCCCTCAATCTTCTCTTCTCCAGGCTCAACATGCCCAGTTCTTTCAGTCTCTCTTCATAGGGCTTTGTTTCCAGACCCCTGATCATCCTGGTTGCCCTCCTCTGAACATGCTCCAGCTTGTCTGCGTCCTTCTTGAATTGTGGAGCCCAGAACTGGACGCAATACCCTAGAGGAGGCCTAACCAGGGCCGAATAGAGAGGAACCAGTACCTCATGTGATTTGGAAGCTCTAACAGTCAGGAAGTTTTTCCTGATGTCCAGCTGGAATCTGGCTTCCTTTAACTTGAGCCCGTTATTCCGTGTCCTGCACTCTGGGAGGATTGAGAAGAGATCCTGGCCCTCCTCTGTGTGACACCCTTTTAAGTATTTGAAGAGTGCTCTCATGTCTCCCCTCAATCTTCTCTTCTCCAGGCTAAACACGCCCAGTTCTTTCAGTCTCTCTTCATAGGGCTTTGTTTCCAGACCCCTGATCATCCTGGTTGCCCTCCTCTGAACACGCTCCAGCTTGTCTGTGTCCTTCTTGAATTGTGGAGCCCAGAACTGGACGCAATACCCTAGATGAGGCCTAACCAGGGCCGAATAGAGAGGAACCAGTTCCTCATGTGATTTGGAAGCTCTAACAGTCAGGAAGCTTTTCCTGATGTCCAGCTGGAATCTGGCTTCCTTTAACTTGAGCCCGTTATTCCGTGTCCTGCACTCTGGGAGGATCGAGAAGAGATCCTGGCCCTCCTCTGTGTGACACCCTTTTAAGTATTTGAAGAGTGCTATCATGTCTCCCCTCATGGATGTAGGGTGGAGCAGAAGGAGGGGTCAGTGTTGTACTTCTGACAGCAGGACCGGTATGAAAAAGCTATAGGGCCCAACGCGTGGCCTCACTGAGGCTGGATTCTGCCTGCCGGCTGCCGTGGTACTGTGAGCCAGGAAGAAAGTCGGGAGGAAACAGGAGCGGCTCTAAGGAAAAGGCACAGTGTCTTTCCTTCCCGCCGGCTCCATCGTTCACAGCGTCTTCTGTTCCCTCTAGATTCCGATCTGAAGCCAGATGTGGTTTGGCCATGCGCTGCTGCCATCGCGTGCTCAGCGGTCACACCTTGCTCTTCTTACCTGGCTTTCGCCTGTGAAGATGGGGCCATTACTGTTTGGGACAAATCTCTTGGTGAGCTTTCCCCTTACTGCCGTTCGTGAAGTTGGCAAAGGCTGTAGCCTTCTTCCAGGTTTCAGTGTGTA